>NC_092875.1:10675655-10975655 GCF_028372415.1 Notamacropus eugenii
ATTTACATAGCAATTTTAGGTTTGCAAAGTGTGTTCCATGTATTATCTTTATGTTATTATCACAAGAACCCTGGAGATCTATTATTATCTCCATTTTAGAGATGAAGAAACCAAAGCTGAACTTGAATTCAGGTCTTTCTGACCCTAAGTCCAGAACTCTATCCATTAAGCCAGCTGGTTCAACTTGATCACTACCATCTCTGACTCTGAAATGACAGAACTTCTCCCACCTGACATAAGGGCACATTTTCCTCTCTGATACCGAACAACTGATTAGGGACTCCCTAGAAACCCTACTGCATCTTATCATACTGAAGGCTTTCACACAGGAAGTCCTCTGCGCACCAGCTCAACAGATGAACAAAAAAATTTCCAATTAGGACAGGCTAAGTTTAGTGTAAAGACATGGAAACCCTTATTTGCAATGGTTTTTGAAAAATATATTTACAGAGGCAATGAGTTTCAAAGCGGCAAAGATGATATTCTTATTTGGCTAAAGCTGTCACCTTACAGATGTATGTTACAAAGCGCTTCCCCAGATATACCATTTGATTTTAACCAGCCCAGTCTGATGGATGAGAAACTTGGCTAAGTCAGTCAGCAGTTAGCAGACTTGTCCAAGGTCACACAGCTACTGGTGGTGCCCAGAACCCAAGTCATCTGACTCTCAGTCCAGTGTTCTTCCCATTTAACTTTTTTAAGAGCAAGAGGTCCTGGGAGGGTCTGATAGCACTGGGCCAAGAAGTCTTCCCAGAAATCCACTGAATTAAATCAAATTCACCAAACAGTTATTAAGCACCAATTAGATGCAGAGGCCAATCAAATCTCTCATATCACTCTGGTGGAACCTCTCTATATAATGTGTTTATATTCTAATTTCAGATTATAGTTATTTATGTATGTTTTAATCGTCCTACTAGATGAAGTTCCTTGGAGAATGAGAATCCTAGGATTTAGATCTGGAAAGGATCTTACAAGATCTGAGACTGTCTACTCTAATCCTGTCATTTTCCAGATGAGGAAAGTAAGGACCAAAGGGAGATATGAGACCTGCCCCAGGCCATACAGAAAAGGAGCAGCCCAGGGATTAAAACCCAGATCCTTTAAGCTCAAATGCAGGACTTTTTCCACTACAAGGAGATGTCTTATTTCCTACCTGCATCCCTCAAGCCTAGCACTGGAACTTGTACATACTAATAGACTTTGTCGAATGAACTCTCAATGCATACTTTTCAGAGTTCCCAACAGGCTCCCTTTCCCAAGATGCCAATGCTCCCTTATCTCCCTGCTTCCCCACCTCTGCCCAGGGAAAAGGTTAAGTTTCATTTACTTAGGACCTTGCACCAAGTTCCCAACTGAAAACATGAGATCAATGATATTCTGAGGAGTTAAGCAGGTGAAAGGGTGAGAGGGCCCAGACAAATGCCACATACCCATGCCAGGAAGCAGGAGTGTAGGTCAGCGGCTATGATGATCCACAGGGAAGTCAGGAAAGGGTCAATCCTTTCCTACCAGAAAGGACACAGTCTGCTGGAGCCCAGAAAGTATATAAATCAAATTCCAATCACCTGACTCCAGAAGCCATGACTAAGCCAAAATTAACCTGAGGGAGGGAGCAGAGACTAAAGCCTGATAAAAACAAGCCAGGCCTCACTAGTAGGACAGAGAAATCAGAGGTCAGTCTCAATCCTGAAAAGGGTGTCAGGGGTCAGTCTCCAAGTCTAGGTTCCCTCTCCCCTCCACACCTGAAGGAAGCCAGAGAGGGAGAGAGGGAGATGAAGGAGAGAATTCCAGGATGGGTTCAGCAAGAGAAAACGCCTGAAGTCAGGAGATGGCCTGTCCCCATTGGAGGACAGTGTCCCTGGCTCAGAGAGTATGTAGTGGGGAGGAAGGTGTAGGAAAACCGGAAAGGTAGGAAGGGGCCCATTTATAGAGAGCTTTAAAAGCCCAACAGAGGATTTTATATTTGTTAATCATTGTTAACTCAGAGGGAATACTATAAGAAAGTGCCCTAGGGAGCTAGAGCCCTCCCTTGCTGTCCAGAGTTGGGATGGGATTGGGCCATGGTAGGCACACAGGAGATTTTTTAAAAGTCTTATTGTTATCTTATTTTTATATCTTACTTATCCCCGCCCCCAAAAAAATCCTCTCCTTTTTCTTACCTTGAGAGGCACATCTTGTAACAAAAAATGAAGCAGAGAGGAATAAAAGCAGTTCAGAAAAGCTAACCAAGTCTAAACTAACCAAGTCTAAAACTAACCCAAACTAACCAATACACTTCCCCCCCACCCATAGCCCCCCACCTCCGCAAGGTATAGAGGGAGGGACATTTTCTCACCTTTTTCCAGGCCAAGTTTGGTTACTGTAAATACACAGCATTGCATGACCCCTCCCCCCTGTTTACGTTATTATAGTCACTGTCCACTTTCCTGATTCTGCTGACTTCACTCTGCATTAGTTGGTATCTTCCCAGGCTACTCAGAGTTCTTCATATTCATAATTTCTTTATGTGCAGTAACATAATATTACATTCATGCATCATCATTGTCTGGCCACTTCCTAACCAATGGACGCTGGTTTTGTTTCGAGGCCTGGACCTTGGCTACCACAAAAAGTGCTGCTCCAGATATTTGGATGTATTTAGAACCTCTCTTTCACATATGGGATTTTCAACGAGCAGTACATCAAACGAAGACAACAGAAGGGCAGAATCCACTGTGGGGAGGCTTCATGTTAAGGCCACCCCAAAGCAATCTGAAGTACAGCCCATAGCAAAGTTGCTTGCATTATGGAGTGGGATTTGTGTCTTTGCCAAGGAAGGTGACCCTAAAAATCCTATGAGGAGAACAGGATCTAGGCAACACTGAGACCAAGGGCATAGAAAAAGGGAAGGATGAGGTCAGATGCAAAGGGACAGTATTTTGTGTTACATGCGTTGCTACAAGATTGACTATGATTTGGGTGGGCTGGCCTTGGAATGTGTACCGATCTGCCGCGATGGTGAGCTGCCGATGGAGTGGTGACAAGCTACGCCAAATGCTAATAAAGATGACGATGGTAATGATTTTTATGTCATAAATGCTCAAGTTACTGTGAAATCCCTGCAACCACATCTCCAGGAAAGAATGAAATGTAACATTCAGCATTTTTCATCATGATGAAGGCTTGGACACATGTCACATCTGTAAATGACATGAAGCTATGAAGGATGGATGGCAGATTGGAGAGACCTTAATGGGCTAGAACAACGAACCAAATCTAGGAAGATGAAGTTCATGGAGGGTAAATGCAAAGTTTTATGCTTGGGTCCAAAAAATTAGCTGCAAAAAGGCAGGAAATTTGCAGCACATGCTCTGGGGTCACTATCCAACCCCCACTGGCCCTCCCTTTCCTATGCCTCCTCTGGTGGCTCTAGGGGTCAGCTGAGACTTTGTAACTTAGAAGCTCCCACCAGCTGTGCTTTCAATTAGGAACTGATTTTCATTTAGTCAACAAGAATAAGTTGGTTTTTAGACAAGGATATTTACTAAGATGGTACAATAAAAAGAACTGAGGCAAAATATCCTTCCCAAAGTCTGTGACACTCTCTTTTACCAGAACATATAGAATCTAAGGCAAAGCAAGCTCAAGGTTTGAAGGCACATATGGCAAAGGGCTAACGAACACAATTTCTGGCTACTAAAAGTCCTTTTCTCCTCTGCAGAGGCTATTCAAAAAGTTTTCCTCAGACATGGTAGAGTCTTGGAATTATTTTCTGGGCTCTGTTGGAGCTGAGGATCTGCCTTCTTTTTTCTTTTCTTTTTTAAATTAACTTTTCATTTTCAACATTCACTTTTAAAAGATTTTGAGTTCTCCCTTCCTTCCCTCCTCCCTAAGACAGTAAGCAATGTGATAAAGGGTATACATGTACAATAATATTACATGTATTTCTACATTAGTCACGTAGTGAAAAAAGAATCAGAACAGAAGGGGGAAACCACAAGAAACAAAAAACAAAGATAAAGTGAAAATAGTATACATTGATCTTGTATTCAGACTCCACCGTTCTTTCTCTGGATGTGGATGGCATTTTCCATCATGAGTCTTTCGGAGTTGTCTTAGATTCTTGCATTGATAAGAAGAGCTAGGTCTATCAAAGTTAGTCATCAAACAATATGGCTGTTACTGTGTACAATGTTCTCCTGGTTCTGCTTACTTCATTCAGCATCAGTTCATATAAATCTTTCCAGGTTTTTCTGAAGTCTGCCTGCTCATCATTTCTTATAGCACAATACTATTCCATCACATTCATATACCACAACTGGTTCAGCCATTCCCCAATGGATGGACATCCCCTCAATATCCAATTCTTTGCTACTACAAAAAAAGCTGTTATAGACATTTTTGGATATTTAGGTCCTTTCCCCATGGGAGTCTGCCTTCCTGCCTTGTATCCAGTGTGTCTGAAGTTTCTGATAAAAGCCCTACTGCCAGCTGCTGCAGTCATGGTGGATGATGCAGTCATCAGGGATGATTCTAGGATGCCAGATGATTATAGGAAGTCTTAAGAGCTAGTTGTGAAGCCTTCTCCAGGCTGCACACCTCGCCCCCTTGCAAAGGAACGAGCAGAGGTATCGTCTCCTATTGCTCCTTTGGAACCAAGATTACTCTTTATAATTTCCCAACATTCATTTAAAATTCTTTCACAGTGGTTATTCTTTCTCTTGACGCTGTCATCATTGCATGTATCATTTTTTTTTCTGGCTCAACACTGTGTCTGCACCCTTCTGTAGAAGCTACTCCAATTATTTCCAGACTATTCACTGTTCAATGTCCAAGCAACAGAAGGCCATCAGAAGCAGTTTCAAACTTCATTTCATTTCTGTGAGGTTTTTTATGATCTCATTTGGATCTAGGCCTCCAGATCCTCTCTCATTTCTGTTTTTTTAAAAATCAATTTTATTTTATTTTTAGTTTCAAATTCTCTTCCTCCCCATTAAGAAGGCAAAAAATACAAAACTCATTACAAATATGAAGTCATGCAAAACAAATTTATGTATTAGTCATGTTCTGGGGGAAAAAGCAAGAAAAAAAGAAAGAGGAAAAAATGCTTCAGTCTGTACTTTGAGCTTATCAGTTCTCTGTCTGGAGACAGATAGCATGTTTTATCATGAATCCCTTGGGAATTGTGGTGGGTCATTGCATTGATCAGAGTTACTAAATCTTTCATAGTTGATTATATCTTTACAATATTGTTGTTATTGTAAAAACTGTCCTCCTGGTTCTGCTCAATTCGCTTTGTATCAGTTTATATAGGTCTTCCCAGTTTTTGCTGAAACCATTCCCTTCATAATTTCTAACAGCACAATAGTATTCTATAACATTCACATACCACAACTTGTTCAGTCATTCTCCAATTGATGGGCATCCCCTCAGTTTCCAATTCTTTACTCCCACAAAAAAGAGCACCTATAAATAATTCTATATATATGTGGGTCCTTTTCTTCTTCCTTTGATCTCCTTTGGGCATAGACGTAGCAGAATTTCTGGGTCAAAGGGGATGCATAGTTTAATAATTTGGGGGGGGTATGGTTCCAAATAATGTCTCAGAATGGTGGGACTGGTGTACAACTCCACAAATAGCACCTATTTTCCCACATCCCCTTCAACACTTATCATTTTCCTTTTCTGTCACCTCAGTCAATCTGATGGATGTGAGATGGTATCTCAGAATTTATTTAATTGGAACTTCTCTATTAGTAATTTTAGGTATTTTTTTTTTCATTTGACTACTGAGAACTTTGATTTCTTCTTCTGAAAACTGCTTTCAATTGGGAAATGGTTCTTATTCTTATAAATTTGACTCATTTCCCTATATGGTTGAGAAATGGGACCTTTATCAGAGAAATTTGCTGCAAATATTTTATCCTAGTTTCATGTGTTTTTTAGAAAACAAACTTAGCTGCATTAGTTTTGTTTGTATAAAAAATTTTAAATTTTATATACTCAAAACAATCTGTTTTGCCTTCCATGAACCTCTTTATCTCTTATGTGGTCATGAATTCTTGCCTAGTCATAGATCTGACAGGTATTTCTTCCATACTGTACTACGTTGCTTATGTTATCACCCTTCATATCTAAATCATGTACCCATTTTGAGCTTAGTGTGGTATAGGTTTGAGATGTTGGTCTACGCCTAATTTCTGCTAGATCAGGGGTGGGGAACCTGTGGCCTTGAGGCTACATGTAGCCTTCTAGATCCTTAACTGACTGAATCCAAATTTTACAGAACAAATTCTTTTTATAATAGGATCTAAAAGGCCACATGTGGCCTCAAGGCCTCAGGTTCCCGACCCCTGTTCTAGGTCTCCAAGTTCAGCTCTTTGACTGAATCCAAACTTTACAGAACAAATCCCCCTAATAAACGGATTCATCCTGTAAAACTTGGACTCATGTCAAAGAGCCACACCCAAGGACCTAGAAGGCCACAGGTTCCCCACTCCTATGCTAGACTGTATTTCAGTTTTCCCAGTTATTATTGTCAGATAGTGAGTTGTTGCTGTGATCTTTGAGTTTATCAAACACTAGGTTACTGTGTTCATTTACTTTTATATATCATATACCTAATTTGTTCCAATGAACAACCACTCTATTTCTTACCCATTACCAAAATGTTTTGGTGATCAAAGCTTGGTAGTATAGTTTGAGATCTGATATTGTTAGCCCCTCTTCCTTCATATTTTTTTTTTACAATCATGTCCTTGATATTCTTGATCTTTTATTTCTCCAGATAAATGTTATTATTTTTTTCTAGCTCTATAAATCACTAGTTTGATTGGGATGACACTGAATAAGTGAGTTAATTTAGGCAGTACTGTCATTTTTCTTAAATTGACTCAGTCTACCCATGAGTAATTAATATTTCTTCAGGTATTTAGATATCTCTATTTCTGTGAAGTGTTTTTGAATTGTGCTTATATAATTCCTGTGTTTCTCTTGACAGGTAGACTCCCAAGTACTTTATACTGTTTCTAGTAATTTTAAATGAAATTTCTCTATCTCTTCCCGCTGAATTTTGATGGTAATATACAGAAATGCTGGCGATTGTGTGGGTTTATTTTAAATCTTACAACTTTGCCAAAGTTGTTACTTGTTTCAATTAGTTTTTTTAGTTGACATTCTATAGTTCTCTAAGGAAACTATTATATCATCTGTAAAAATTGATACTTTTATTTCCTTATTGCCTATGCTTGGTCCTTCAATTTCTTTTTCTTTTTCTTGCTATTGCTAACACTTATAGTGCTGTATTGAAAAATAATGGTGATAACAGACATCCTTGCCTTCACCCCTGACCTTGCTGGAAAGGCTTCTAGCTCATTTCCATGACAGATAACGCTTGCTTTCGGTTTTAGATAGATAGTACTTATTATCTTAAGAAAAAGCCCACTTATTCCTATGCTTCCCAGGGCTTTGGACAGGAAGGGGCATTGGATTTTGTCAAAAGCTTTTTCTTCATCTACTGAGATAATCATATGGTTTTAGTTGTTTTGGTTATTGATATGGTCATTTATTCTTGTCGTTTTCCTAATATTGAACCAGCCCTGCACCTGCATCAGCCAATCAATCAATCAATCAATCAACATTATCCAAGCACCTACTGAGCGTCGTGTATTGAAGATACAAAAAGAGGCAAAAATACAGATCCTGCCCTCAAGGAACTTCTAGTCTAATGGAGGAGACAATATTCAGACAAATGCATGCAAAGGAAGCTATATCCAGGGCAAATAGGAGGTAATTATCAATGGATAATTGGCGGAAAGGCACTAGGATTAAGAGGGGTTGGAGAAGGCTTCCAGTAAAAAATGAGATTTTGTTTAGGGTTAAAAGAAGCCAGGGAAGTCAGTAGGCAGAACTGAGGAGGGAGGGCATTCCAGGCATGGGGGAAAGTCAGAAAAAATGCCCTGAGCCAAGAGATAGAGTGTCTTGTTCATGAAACAGCCAGGAAGCCAGTGTTATAGCATTGAATAGTATAATATTCAAGGAATAAGGTGTAAGAAGACTGTAAAGGTAGGAAGGGACAAGACTATGGGGGTTTTGAATGCCAAAAGGAGAATTTGGAGGCAAAAGGGAGCCACTGGAGTTTATTGAGTGGGTGTGAGTGTGACATGAGCAAACCTTTGCTTTATGAAAATCACTTTAGTGGCTAAATGGAGTGGGGGAGAGACTTTAGGCAGACAGACCTCCAGCAGCGGCTGAAGTAGGCCAGGTGTTAAGTGATGAGGGCCTGTACCAGGGTGGGGGCAGTGTCAGAGGAGAGAAGGGGGGCTATTTTGAGAAATGTTGCAGAGGCTGACAACCTATGGCACATATTGGATATGGGGAGGAGGGTAAGAGATAGTGGGGAGTCCAATATAACTCCTGGATTGAGAACCTGGAGCACTAGAAGGAGGGTGTTGCCCTTTACCATAATAGAGAAGGTAGGGTAAGGGATGGTTTAGGGGGAAAGATAATGAGTTCAGTTTTTGGATATGTTGAATTTAAGATATCAACTACATGTCCAATTTGAGATATCTGAAAGGCACTTGGAGATGAGAGATTGGAGGGTATAAATATGGCTGGGTCACAGCGTATGATAATTGTGATATATTATAATCCCTTTGCTAGTATGTATTTAAAATTTTTGCATCCATATTCATTAGGAAAATTGGTTTATAGTTTTCTTTTCTGTTTTGGCTCTCCTTGGTTTGGGTTTCAATACTATATTTGTATATAGTAAGGAAAGAATTTGGCAGGACTCTTTTTTATTTATTTTTTCAAATAGTTTGCATATTGGAATTACTTTCTCTTTAAATGATTGCTAGAATTCTTCACTTATAAATCTATTTGGTCCTGAGCTTTTTTCCCCTTAGAGGGCTCATTTATGGCTTATTCAATTTGTTTCCCTAAAATAGGATTATTTGTTTTATTTCCAGTTCTGTTAATCTGGGCAATTTATGTTTTCATAAAAAAAATCATTCATTTTATTTAGATTGTCAGTTTTATTGGCATAGAGTTGGACAAGATAGCTTTTAATAATTGCTTTTATTTAATTTTCACTGGTTATAAGTTTACCCTTTTAATTTCTGATATTAGGAATTTGGTTTTCTTCTTTCTTTTTAAAAATCAAACCCTTGTGGTATATGAATGTAATGGAATACTATAATGCTATAAGAGATGATGAGCAGGAAGATTTCAGAAAAAGACAGAAATGCAAGAACTGATGTTGAGTGATGTGAGCTGCACCAGGGGAACATTGTACACTGTAACAGCAACATTGTGCAACGAACAACTAAGACAGACTTCATCCTTTTCAGCAATACAATGATCCAAGACAATTCCAAAAGACTCATGATGGAAAATGCTAATCACCTCCAGAAAAAGAACTATGGCGTCTGAATGGAGATCAAAGCATACTATTTTCACTTTATTTTGGTTTTTTGTTTCTTGTGGTTTCCCCCTTTTGTTCTGATTATTCTTTCACAACATGACTCATGGAAATATGTTTATAATGTGATTTGTACATGTATAGCTTATATCAGATTGCTTGCTCTCTTGGGGAAGGATGGAGAAAATTTCGGAACTCAAAATTTTACAAAAATGAATGTTGAAAACTATCCTTACATGTGACTGGAAAATAAAATATTATTAAGAAAAAGAAATTCAGTCAGCCAATGGTTTATTTACTTTATTGTCTTAAAAAATCCAGCTCTTTAGTTTTACTTACTAGTGCAATGATTTACTTTCATTTTTATTAATCTCTCTTTTAATTTGCAGGACTTCCTATACTGGTGTTTAAGTGAGGGGTTTTAATTTATTGTTTTTCTAGTTGTTTTTAAGGTACACACCCATTTCATTGATCTGATCTCTCTCTCTTCTATTGAAGTAAGCAGTTAGTGATATAAATTTTTCCCCAAGAACTACTTTGGCAGCCTGCCACAAATTTTGGTACATTATTTCATTGTCACTATCTTTTATGAAATTATTGTTTCTATGATTTATTCCTTGACCTACTTATTCTTTAGGATGAGGTTCTTTAGTTTCCAATTGATTTTTAATCTATGTTGCAAAGGCCCTTTAAGGAGTATAATTGTTATTTCATTATGATTGAGAGAAATACTCTGCTTTTCTGCATTTGTTTGTGGATTTTTATGCTGGAATACATGGCTAGTTTTTGTGAAGATGCCATGTACAGCTGAGAAATGGGTATACTCCTTTCTATTTCCATTTGATTTTCTCAAGGTCTATCATATATAACTCTTCTAAAATCCTATAGATCTCCTAAACTTCTTGCTTGTTTTTTTATGCTTAGGTTTATCTAGATTTAAGAAGAAATAAATTAAGGTCCTCTACTATTATAATTTTACTATTTCTTCCCGTAATTCATTTAACTTTTCTTTCAAGAATGTGGATGCTATGCCATTTGGTACATATGTATTCAGTATTGATGTGGTTCCTTTTAGTAAAATGTAGTTTCCTTGTTTTATCTCTTTTTAATTAGGTCTGTTTTTGCTTTTGTTTTGTCTGAAATCATAATTGCCACCCTTGCCTTTTTTAAACTTCAGCTGAAGCAAAATAAATTCTGCTCCAGCCTCTTATTTTAATTCTATGTGTATCTTTCTGTTTCAAGTGTGTTTCTTATAAACAACATATTGTTGGATTCTAGTTTCTAATTCATTCTGCTGTCCTCCTTTATATTATGGATGAGTTCATCCTGTTCACATTCACAGTAATTATTGCTAACTATGTATTCTCCTCCATCCTACTCTCTTATATTTATCTTTCTCTTTTTAGTTTGTCCCCTCCTCAAGAGTGTTTTGTTTCTGACCACTGCCTCTCTTAGTCTACTCTCCCATTTTTCTCTGCTGCCCCTTTTCTCTTTCCCTCTTACTTTCCTTTGAATTAAGATGATTTTCTCTCCCCTGCTGGGTGCTTATGTGTATTCTTTCCTCCTTGAACCAGTTCAGGTGAGAGTGAGGTTCAAGTTTTCCCAACTTCCCCCATTCTCCCTTATGTTGTATAAACTCTTCCTTGCATGCTCCATTTATGTGACATAATTTTCCTCATTTTTCCTCTCCTTTCCCCCTGCCCCCAATGCATCCTTCTTTCTTATCCTTTCATTCTTCTTTTGAGATCATCCCAATGTAATAGAATCATATCCAAGTTCTCTGTCTTAAAATCATTCTAAGACTCCTGTTAATAAAGTTTTGAGGAGTTACATGTATCCTCTTCTCTTATAAGGATTTAAAGAGTTTGACCTTGTTTATGATTTCTCACTCATGTTCACTTTTTTATGGTGCTTACTATGCACTAGTTGTTCTGCTAAGCTCTTTACAATTATTATTTCATTTGACTTTCACAGCAACCCTGGGAAGAAGATTCTATTATTATCCTCATTTTACAGATGAAGACACTGACATAGATGGTAGTGATGACTTCCAGGGTCATACAGCTAGTAAGCACTTAGCGCAGTGCCTGGCACATAGAAGGCACTTAAATGCTGTAATGTTAATAGAATAGGAAGATCTTCTCCACTCATTAAAGGGTCTAAGACATTGGAGCCTGTGATCACATGGAGCCTGGGTCACATGGAACTCAAGCTGGGAGGAGCTTACCCAAGGAGCAGAGAGTGACAGCAGGCAGAGCAGAGACAGAGAAGCAAGCTGTGAGTGGGAGCAGTTGGCCTGAGAGAGAGAGAGAGAGAGAGAGAGAGAGAGAGAGAGAGAGAGAGAGAGAGAGAGAGAGAAGCAAGCTATGAGTAGGCAGAGGGAGGAATTTGTCTAGGGGAACTTGTTTAGGTGGGGAGGCCTGACAGAAAGAAGGTTTAAGATGTTGGCGCTGGATTAGTAATAAGTACCCTGTTAAATCTTACCTCCTGGTATTCTAATGATGTCCCAAATAAATACTTTGGTTTTGTCTTTGGGGAAAAGAGTTATTTGTATTTTGAGAATTTACCCTGGAAATACACATGCATATTCATAGCAGCTGCCACGGGTATCACATTGGTGTTAACAAATGTCTATTGAATTGAATTGAAAATGTCTGAGATCATATTTGGACTATGGTCTTCCTGACTCTGGGCCCAGAATTCTATATACTATGTCACCTAGCATCAGGAATGCTTGAAAGTCCTCTATTTCATTAAATATTCATTTTGCTGTGCATGCTATTTTTAGTTGTAATCCTAGGTGCCTTGCCTTCTGGACTATTAATTTCCAAGCCCTCCATTTCTTTACCACAGTGCTTGAATTCTTTCTTTCTGGTTGCTACAGGATTTTCTCCTTGGCCCAGGAGCTCTGGATTTTGGCTATAATATTCTTGGAACTTTTCATTTTGCGGTTTCTTTCAGGAGGTGGGTGGTGGATTCTTTCAATTTCTACTTTGTCCCCTGATCCTAAGGTTATCTGGGCAGTTTTCTTTTGTAATTTCCTGAAATATGATTTCTAGGTTCTTTTTTTACTCATGATTTTCTGGACTTTTAAACTGTCTCTCCTTGATCTATTTTCCAGATTAGTTGTTTTTCCTATGTGATTCTTCACATTTTCTTCTTCTTTTTCAGCCTTTTAATGTTGTTTTTTTATGTCTTATAAAGTCATGAACTTCCTTTGATTAATTCTAATTATTAAGGCATCATTTTCTTCAGTATTTTTAGTACTTCTTTTACCAAGCCATTAAATCTCTTTTTATATCTTTTTTTCACAACACTCATTTCTTTTTCCATTTTTTCTAACTTACTAATTTAATTTTTAAAATCTTTCTTTGCTCTTTTAAAAATCTCTTTCTTTAGCCCTTCTTGTTATTGGTCTTGTGTCTGATCTATATTTTTTCTTTGAAGTTTTGCTTGTAGCTATTTTCAATTTATCTTTTTCTGAGTTTGAGTCTTGAGCTTCCCTTCATCAGAGCAGCTCGTTATGACTAGTTCTTTTTCTGTTTGCTCATTTTTCTAGTCTACTTCTTGACTCCTGACTTTATGTTAGTGTTGTGCTCTGCTCACTAATGAGGGGAATATCTTGCCTGAGTGTCTGTCTTTTTATGTCCTTCTGAGGTTTTCAGAGTCTGGGGACCTGTAAGATTTTGGCGCTTCCAAAGTGGTGTGATCTAGGAGGAGATCAGTTTATTGCCCTCTTGGTCTGAACTCTGTAAGTTCCTGACCCAGATTTGGATCTGTTGGCTTGTTAGTTGGTTCAGTTTCCAAAGACTGCTGCAGGATGCAATCACTGCTAGCCCACTGTGAGGTTCTGCAGGTTCTGAGGGACTAAACTGCTAGCTCCCCTTTGGTCTTGGGCTTCTGCCCTGGTCATTCCACTGCAGGCTTATGTGTGGGGCTCCTTGCTCCTTATCCAGGAAGGGTCCCTGCTTCCTCACAACCACTTCTTTCCACCCTGGAATTGTTATTTTGGGAACGGCCCCCATTCCTGCTCCCAGGGACCCCTTTCAGACCAGCTATTTCCTGCCCAGCTGGGCTTCAGTCCCCTTATTGTCCCCACCACTGGGGCAGTGATGCTGTTGAGGCCCCCTTGCTGCTCCACTGCCCTGTGCTACTGGTCAGCCCATGCCCCAGTGTCCACAGACCTCTCTATCTTCCTAAACTGTTGAAGGTTGGAAAAATGACTCACTGTGACTTTTTCTTGGCTTTCCCAGTCAGAATTTGGTCTGAAATTTTAGGCTGTTGTAGAGGAGGTTGTGAGGGATCTAAGGCAAAAATCCTACCTCTTGCTCCACCATCTTGACTCTGCCCTCATTTCCATGTTTCTCTATGAGCCTTGTCCCTCAGGTGTGCAATAGACATGAACTTGGTGACTCAATATCAGCCAAACCACACCCACAGGCACTCTGGTGCCAGAGCAAACAGCTCCAGATTTCCACAAGGGCATCAAGCCCACAATGAGCATCCCCATCCCATAATTCTTGTCCCCTTGAATCTAGGCCAAAGGCCCAAGGATGTCATTATCGTTGAGATCAACACTCAACTGTGGCATGCATTCTATCACAGTCAAAATAGCTCAAGGGTCTAAACCAGGAAGGGAAAAGAGGCAACTCCAGGACAGAAATGGAACAACAGGGATCTCAAAGTGGACCTACTGATAGCCACTGACCTTAGTAGGTGAGATGGCTCCACCTGCTACAAGTTCAACACTTTCAGAAATGGAATATTCACAGGACCCAAGCATTTAGAGAGGAATCTTAGAGATCATTCCATCCTCTCAACTTACAGGAGAGACTACTGGGGATTAGGGGATGAAGTTCAAGGCCCCATGGGAAGTCACCAAACTCAGTGCAGGTGTGATATCATACTGCCATCAGTTCTGAAGGTCATAATTTGGGGTATCAGCTGTTAGATTCCCTTCAGACAGACTCTTCAATGTCTATATAAAAATCATACAAAATTTTCTGAGACCTGCAACTAATGATCCACTGGGGCTTAACATCAAACTCTGTGCTGAAAAGATGAAGATTGATACTGTATCATTCCCTTATTGATCTTATTTACAATTATTTGATTTTGTCCTGTAATGGGTTGGGTTAAGTTTAAAAATCCAGCTATCTTGCCTCAAGGAATTTAACTGATCCTGAGAAATGTGTGTGAGCCATGGGGGTTTGGGTCTAACATCTTTTACCCCACAAAGCTATCCTTCAAGAATGTCTCATTTGCTGTCCAAGTGTCTGAGCTGCTATGTCACACTTGGACTCAAACAATGAGCACCTCTTAGTCTCATGAAAGAAGGGCGATTGTTGCTAGCTCTCACCACCAAACTTTCAACCAATCGTGTTGTTTCCTGCATCTTAGCTTTATAACCAGTCATTCTGTGCTCCATCCCATGATGCTGTCTACTCTGTTCTATTCTTAGCTCTGTACTCCCCAAAACCTACCAAAAAAGAACTGTCCATCTGTGCAGGGTCTTTGGCATAAATGGTGGCAAGTCACTGACCATTTATTGACAGGTAGCATGTCTCTGTTAATAAATGCTATCTTGTGTGGAGATCTGCTTCAGTTTAATCTTCTGTTACAATTCAAAGGCTACTATGCCAAGAAGGGAGCTTTATGAATACATAATGTTCTTATTACCAGGATCATGGCAAATATTCTATCCAGAATATAAACAAAGGATTCCCTATTGAACTCCTCCAGCTTCTTCTAGAAATTCTTTTACTTGGGGGCCAAAAGAATTGAGTGTAGATGTGTGAGGGCCATGGTAACCTCAATGCAGAAGAGAATCTAACTCTGAGAGCAGTTGTACTGGTAGAGGGAGTGGTCTGCACACTCACAGAGGTCAAGGGGAAGGCAAGCTCCAGAGGATGGCTCAGGTTTAGCGACTCAGGGCTAGGCAAGGAAACACAGCTTCATCTTGTGCCTGCACAGGCTGGCAGAGGCCTAGGAAAAGCAGTCTCCAGATGACCCTCAGGTGACTGAGGTCAGCACCAAACCTCCAACGCTAGTCAAAGTTCTGTTTGTAGAGGACCTTATACCAATTGCAGTAAGCCCCAGAGTACCATCAACATTTGGCAAATCAAGAGATTAGTCTAATCATATACACTACAAAAAGTGGAAGAAAAATACCTAACACAGTTTGTCAAGGTGGTCCAATCCTTGGAGAAATATACCAGATAGACAATGAAGTGGGTCCTGAATTGAGGAGAAACTAGACTTGGATCACATTTGAGAAACCACATGACCCTTTCTTGGACTCTGAACTACTGACTACAACAAAAGCCCTTACCTTTTTTTTTCTCTCTCCAATATATTTTTATTTAATTTATTAACTATTTCTCAATTATATAGAAAAAATTTAATAAAAAAACCCTGTTTTTAAAAATGAAAATTCCACTTATAAGCACATACATGTGTATGGTTGCAAATCAAACAACTTGATAAACTTAGAAGACTTTGACTTATATGCAAGAGAGCTGACCAAGATAGGGACACTCTCCTAACAAAGCATCAGTATGTAACAGAAAGGGCCAGCAATACCTCAGAGGACACCAAGGACAGCACAGGAGGAGGAGCTGAGCCATGCCTGTGGGGAGGACAGTTGCCTCTGATGCATGATGCTTCCTCCAAGAACAAGAAGGAGGCCTGTAGCAGGTGGCTCAGTGGAGAGAGGCCCGGACCTGGAGTCAGGATGACCCAAGTTTAACTCTATGTGACTACAGCAAATAACTTCCCTCTGTTTGCCTCATATCTGTGAAATGGAGACAATGAGAGCCCCTACCGCCCAGGGTTTAAGTGGGAGAATAATTGCAAAGCACTCAGCAGAGTGCCCAGCACATAGTAGGTGCTATATACATGTTAGTTATGATTATCCTATGGAGATTTTCTTCAGTGAATTCTTGGGCCTCTTTTCCCATTTGGCCTATTCTATTTTTTAAGGTGTTATTTTCTTTTTGTGCCTCCTTTACCAAGCTGTTGACTCCTCTTTTCATGATTTTCTTGCATCACTCTCATTTCTCTTCCAAATTTTTCCTCTGCCTCTCTTTCTTGATGTTTGAAATTCTTTTTGAGCTCTTCTATGGCCTGAGACCAATTCATATTTTAATTTGAGGCTTTGGATATAGGAACTTTGACTTTGTTGTCTTCAGAGCATGTGTTTTGATCTTCTCTGTCACCATGGTAACTTTCTATAGTCAGGATCTTTTTCTACTATTTGCTCATTTTTCCAGCCTGTTTCTTTTAACTCTATGCTAAAGTGGGGCTCTGTTTCCAGAGTGAAGGGGTCATTGCATGAAGATTCAGATTTTTTTGTGCAGCTATTTTCACAGATAATTCTGGGGAACTGTAAATTTTTGGTTCTTCCAAGGTGGTATGATCTAGGAAGAGGTTTGGTTACTGCTCTCCTAGCCCGTAATCTGGTCTGAGTGACCACAAGCACTCTTTTCTGCCTTGGAGCTGTCACCAGGGTTCCAGCTCCCCTGTGGCAGCAAGCTCTGGTATGCTAGTGGTCCTCCTTGCCCTGAGACTGAGACCCAGGACTGCAACCCAGATCCAAGTATGGGCAATGCAACAGAGTCCTGCCTTTGGTGCCAACAGAAGGACTTCTGTAATCTCCTCTGGAGGTTTTCTAGAAAAAACTTGGATAATAATCCCCCTAGATGAGGAGGCTTCAAGGAATTCTCAGTTTCACTGAATGAGTGGATGGAGCATCCACACCTCACTGCATGGGTGGATGGAGTATTTATACCTCACTGCATGGGTGGATGGAGTGTCCACACCTCACTGCATGGGTGGCTGGTGTGTCCATACCTCACTGCATGGGTGGCTGGAGCATCCATACCTCACTGCATGGGTGGCTGGAGTGTCCACACCTCACTGCATGGGTGGATGGAGTATTTATACCTCACTGCGTGGGTGGCTGGAGTGTCCACACCTCACTGCGTGAGTGGCTGGAGTGTCCACACCTCACTGCGTGGGTGGCTGGAGTGTCCACACCTCACTGCGTGGGTGGCTGGAGTGTCCACACCTCACTGAGTGGGTGGCTGGTGTGTCCACACCTCACTGCATGGGTGGGTGGTGTATTCACACCAATGAAACTGAGAATTCATGAAGTGCCCGTGGACTGGCAAGAAATGATTGTCCTGAATAGATTGTTATACTGTATTTCTCTAATGTTCATGACATTACACATCACAAAACCAGTAGGACGGTGTAGAACACCAGGTTCCCATAACCTCACAGAAGAATCCCTCCCGTAGGTTAAAATCTGGTCTCTGATACTTAGGAATGCTGTGACCATGAGGAGGTCTTTTAGCCACTCTGAGCCTCAGTTTGCTCATCTAAGAATGGGAATAGTCACACTTGGAGTAATGATTCACTAGGTTGTTGTGAGGCTCAAATGAGAGAAAATGTGCAGTCACATGGGTGACTCCTATGTTTATCACTGATAACTATTTTTGTGAGGAAGAGCTCCCAGAACTTTCAGAGCTGGGACTTGACCTCCTCTTCCCCCCACTGGACATTACAGAAAGAGCCCTGGTTTGAACTCTAGGACTCTGAGGACAACCCTCTGAGGTCACCGGATCCAAGTTTTTACAGATGAGAGGAAGTGACTTGTCCGAAGTCACAGAGGGATGAAGATGCAGAAAGTATGCCAGTGATCACCGTGTGACTGGGGCACGTCCGTGCATAAGCTCTCTGGGCTTCCATGTCCACACCTGTCAAAGGAGGATTAAACCTGGTCTTTACTGGTCCTTTGGGGCTCTGACTTCTAAGGTGACTTCTATCATCAGTCAGACTGACAGGCATAAAATCAGTTTACCTTCAGATGGTGGGGAGAAATGACCACAGAGCTGGAGGAGAAAGAGATGAGCCTTGAGAAATCTGAGAGAACAGAAAATAGAGCCCAGGCATGGGGATTACCTGTATGCATTTTTGGAGACAGGGCGAGGATCGAACTTAAAGAAGATGATACACATGGGGAAGTGTCCCTGAGGCGGCCGCTTCTGGCAGACACGGTCAGTTCAGTCTGTGGGCAGAAGAACAGAAAGGGCTCTGTCATCCAGTGACCTACAGCACCAAGTCAGGGCAATCCTCAGTCAGGAAGCTCGGTGCTGACCACACTTTGCAACAACACCTTCGGCCTCCAGTTATTCTTTCTGTAATCCCCTCAGTAAGGAACAATTCACCAAATGGTCAGCCCTCCGAATGGTGTGGGCCTGGGCTCCAGGAGCCATGATTAAATTAGATTCAATCAGTAGTTTATCAAATGCCTCCTCACTGCTAGTAGGGATACAAAAATGGAACCAGTGTTTGTCCTCAAGGCTCTTATGTTCTGCCTCTAGAGCCCCTTCCAACTTTAAACCTACATACATAAGAAAATACACATTTATTCTGGGACTGGATCTGAGATTTGATTGGTGCAGAGAACTTACCCATTAAGAAACTCTCTCTCTCTACCATTACAGACTGAGTATTCACCTAAGGCCTGAAGGGCAGCTAGGTGGTGTATTGGATAGAGTGCCAGGCCGGGAGTGAGGAAGACCTGAGTTCAAATCTGGCCTTAGGCAGTTTCTAGCTGTGAGACACTGGGCAAGTCACTTCACCTTGTTTGCCTCAGTGTCTTCAACTGTGAAAGAAACTGGAGAAGAAAATGGTAAACCATTCCAGTATATTTGCCAAGAAAACTCCAAATGAAGAGTTGGACATGACCGAAAAGCAACTCACCATCACCACCACCAACAACAACATAAAGAAAGCCAGGGAGATCAGCAGTCAGAGCAGAGGAGGGAGGGCATGGGGGACAGCCATAGAGAATGCTGAGAGATGGGGAGATGGAGAGTCTTGTTTATGGAACAGCCAGGAGGTCACCATCACTGGATGAAAGAGTACATGTTAGGGAATAATGTGTGAGAATACTAGAAAGGTAGGAGCAAGCTAGTATCAACCTTACACACACACACACACACACACACACACACACACACACACTACACACGCACACACACTACACACACACACACCACACACATACACACACTACACACACATGCATACACTACACACACATACTACACACACCATACACATGTGCACACACTACACACACTACACATACTACACACATACTACATGCACACACTACACACACTACATGCACACACACTATGCACGCACACACTACACGTGCATGCACACACACTACACATACTACACACTACACACACACACACACACACACACACACACACACACACACACTACATTTGCCATACATAAAATGTCCCAACTAAGAACTGATCCTGGGCCAGTTCCTTCTGCTACCAAGTCTAAGCCTTTGTTTTCCTTTCTCAGTTTCTCAGGGCAGCCTTCAGTTTCATAAATACATGTGAATCCCACTGTCTTTCATTTGTAGAAGGATCTAATCATTTACCGTTTTAATTATCTTCTTCAGGTAGGAATTCTAAGCTAAAAGGCAATTAGTCTTCTCAAAAGAATTACAAGCAGAGTCCTAATTACCAAATTTACTAATACCTCTTGTTAGCCAGCATTTATTTTTAACACACCTCTGGTGTGAGGATGAACGCCCCAACAGAGCGTTACTCCTTTTGCACTGGGATCTGAAGCAAGTTCATAATTAGCAGAGTCAGAAAAGTGATGATTGTCTTAGAAAGAAGAACATTTCATCACGCTCTTTGGCCCACAATTCATCTTGTGTGGATCCGACAGTCTTGCAGCCTCTACCCAGAAATAATGCCCAGCTAGGCATGTCGGAAGTCTTCCCAAGGCCTGCCTCCTCCTAGATGCCTGACCCACAGCTGTCCTGGGATATCTTGTGAGATGGGACAGCAATCAAAGTCCACTTCAAGGTTATGAAGGTTCTGGCCTCCAAGATGGTACTATCACTCAGAATGAAGACACTGTGCCCTTCCAGTGGGCTCCACTTCACCTGGCACTTGAGATCCAGTACATTCTCAAGACAGCAAGCAGGGTGGGCAGAGTGGAACTGTGATACAAGCCTCCAGTGATCTGAGCTTCCTACTCATCTCTAAGGGAGCCACTGGGCCCCTTGGCCTTGGGAATAAGACTGCCAGGTATCTGAAGCCCACCTCAAAGACATAATCCACCCTTGCAATAAAATTGGCTGGCTATTAACCTCAAATTGTTCCTGCATTTACTTTTCTGGGAATCCTGGAGCTCACCAAGGCCCTTCGAGTAGGGCTGATGAAAGCCTACAGGAAGGTGCCCGGGGCTGGGGCCAGTTGACTGGTGAGGGGCAGGCCTGAAGCAAGCTGAATGTGCCTTCAGCAGGGCTGACTTCACCTAGTGGTGGCAAATGAACCTTACACACCTGGTCATAACACCCTGCCCCCCAACCTGCCCCCAAGGGGAGCTGCATCAGCAGCCACAAGAAGACAGCATGGCTGGCTGTCCACTTTTACGGCCTCCATCCTGTCCATTCTGCTACATTCAAGCACTGACCTTCTTAGGTCTCCTGAAATCAACACTTCAACCTCAGCAGCAGGTGCCTGTCTCAAGAATCTCCAGCTCTCAGTGATAGGAGAGCACTGGCCTATCTGAAGCCCGAATCCCTGCCTCCAGGAAATATCCCCCCAAACTGACTGTGCAGCTTCCCCTCGAAAATGCCCAAAGCCTTTCGAGCCTGTGGAAACACCCAGCACTGTTCTGATCTAGCAGCTGCCTGCCTTGGCATCATTTGCCAATCTGGATGGCAAACCCCAAACACCAGATGAACGGCCAGGCTGACAGTGACAGGCACATCTGTGGTGCGGAATGGGTCCCAGGAGAGTCTGATCCATCCTCCTTCAGGCAGCTACACAAACGCAGGAAGCGCCTCTTGCTTCTTAGCGTTCTGATCCATGGCTTATTTTAGAACCTAAATGAGCCTTTCAGGATTTTCTGCATTTGACTTCCAAGAGAATGCAGACATTTTCCACCACATTTAACACTATTTTGCTTCTACCATTAAAACTAGAGCTGCAAGTGCTGCATTTATAGCAATTTCAAACGAACAGCCTGCCACTAGCTACTTGCTCTGTCAAGCCACAGATTGGCATTAAGGTGAGCTGGCTGTCAGGGCCATAGAAGGCTGACTCTAGCTGTGAGACATTAATGCCAGACAAAGTTATCCTCTAAGGCTGCAGGTGAAAAAATGTGACAGAACTGAGGGTGAGAGAGAGAAAGAGAGAGAGAGAGAGAGAGAGAGAGAGAGAGAGACAGAGAGAGAGAGAGAGACAGAGAGAGAGAGAGACAGAGAGAGACAGAGAGAGAGAGAGAGAGAGAGAGAGAGAGAGAGAGAGAGAGAGAGAGAGAGAAAGAGAGAGAGAGAGAACTGAGGCCCTCCCATGTGCATGTGCTCCTCTCCCATTCTCTTCCCCTCCAAGGCCCTTGACATGGCCCCCATGCTGACTTTCCCTGGCTGGGACAATGAGGGAGCCCTTTTCCTTGCCACGACCACTCACCCTATGTATGCATGCCCTCCAGCGGCCTGGGAGTTCTCTCTCTCTCTGTGTCTCATCTTTGACTCGTCCTCATTCGCTGGCTCTTTCCCACTACTACCTTCAAATAGGCCCAAGTGACCTTCATCCTAGGCCATGCCATCTTCTTAGGCTGCCATCCAGAGCCTAGAAAAATCTGTCCAGACTTGTTAGCTCCACACTCTCCTCAGCTCTTTGCAATCTGGCCTCCAACTGCATCATTGCCCTGAAATTGCCTTCTCCAAAGTCACCAATGACTTTGCCAAATCTACTGGGGGGTTTCCAATCCTCATCCTTCTTGACCTTTCTGTGGCTACCCTCTCCTTGTGCATACTTTAGCTTCTCTGGGATTTCATAACACCTTTCCACCCTGATTCTCTGACCCATCTGATTTCTCCTCAGTTTCCTTTGCTGGTTCATCACCTAGAACACATCTCCTAATGGTAGGTGTTATTCAAGACTTTGTCACAGGCCTTCTACTCTTCTCTCTTCTCTCTCTCCCCCCTCGTCTGTCTCTCTGTCTCTGTCTGTCTCTCTCTCTCTCTCCCCTCGTGTCTCTCTCTCTTTCCCCTCTTCGCTTTCTTTCTCTCTTCTTTCTCCCTTTCTTTCTCTTCTGTCTCTATTTCTCTCCCCCCTCATCAGTTCCAATGGATTTAATGACCATTTTCATGCCAACAACTCCTAGTCTCAGTCTCCAATCTCTAATCTCATTTCACCAACTGCTTGGACATTTCACATTGGATGTCCCAGAGGCATCTCCAATTTACTCCGTCCAAAAGAGAACTCTGTCTCCCCAAACAGCCTTCTCTCCAAACTTGGCTCCCTCTCCCTCACCCCACAGTCACTTGCCAAATCATGTTATTTTTCTCTCCAATATTTCTTGCATCTGACTTCTTCCCTCTAATTACATAACTACTGTCTTAGCTCAAGCCTTCATCATGTCTCACCATGATCATTGCAAAAGCCTCCCCAAACGGTCTCGTTGTCTCAAGCATCTGCCTACTTCAGTCCATCTTCCCCATCACGACCAAAGGGATTCTCCTTAGGCATAGGTCTGACCATGCCACTTCCCCCCTACTGCCTCAAGAATTGAATCAAAACTCTTCTATTCCGTTTCTAAAGCCTTCCTAATCCGACGGTCCCCTTCCTAGCTTTCTGCCCTCATTGTACATTCTTGCCCTTCCTTCACTTCCGCTCAAACAGGCCTTCCCTTCCAGACACGGCATGGCCCCTGCCCACCTCTGCTGTGCTCTGCCATGCTGGGAATGCCCTCCCTCCCCTTGCACTTCCCAGCTCAAAGAGCACCCTCTCTGTGAAGCTTTCCTGACCCACGCTACTGCCCAGGACAATCCTGCCCCCCAAAAGCCTCGTCTTTCACTCCCCTGTATTCATTCTCTAGCTATTAATTCTGCATGTGCTTACACATGTCCTTGCTGTCTCCTTCATTAGAATGTTAAGGTCACTGTCAGTAGGTTCTGTTTGATTCATTGTAATTGTGTCCCCAGCTCCTAGCACAGCCTGAAACATGGGAGTCACTTAATAAAGGCTTGGTGATTGATTGGCTGACTGAACCAAAATCTTCAATTCCTGTGTTGCTGGGAAATGATGTATTGGTTTGGGGATTTTTTTTAAAAAGATTCCTTTCAACCTGTTCATACAAAAGAGAAGGAGGAAAAACCTCCTTTCTTAAAGTTCCTTTGGGAAGAAGCTATAATAACTCCAAAGAATTCCCTGAGATGAACAAAGGGGACAGCTACAATCTGACTGCTGGATCTAAGCTTGGGTCTTCCCACCAGCCTCAGGGCCTGGCTCTGCTGCCCCCTGGCTAGAGAGGAACCCAGAGGCTGGAGCTACCTTCGGCAATTGATAGGAAGGTTCTATCCGCAGCAGTCAACCCACTCCCATAGTTCCAGATCACTGCAGGACGTCCAGAATGATGACACTCAAGGTCATCTTTCTTTAGGCTGCTGTATGTGACCTTCCTCCTTTGAACAGGAGCCCCATTCCCACCCTGGGGCTCTGTGCTTCTATGGAGGCACTATACTGAAGTACCATCTTCTTCCTCTTATGCTACAAGCATGCTCCTCACTTCCTACACCCCACCACCCTTTCCGCGGTTCTGGGAACAAAGACCACATCAATGCTCTCATTACTGGAAGGGATATGCCAATAAATTGTATGATGACCCTAATGACTATTTCAGGAACACACCAAACCAAAGCACTCCTCTCCCCTCCCTCCTTGCCCATTTCCCCCATATGTGTTGTCTTCCCTTATGTGAATATAAGCTCCTTGAGGACAGGGGCTAGCTTGCCTTTGTCCTGGCATTCCCAGCACATGGCTTGGTGTCTAGCACACAGTAAAGTATTACTCAACCCTCTTCCATTCATTCACATCCAAAGAGTCAGAATATGGGTTTGCCAGAGCTTCCTGTGGTCCCAGTAAGTGAAAGCACATTCAGAACCTTCTGCCATTCCAGGGCCAGCCGTGACGGCGTTAGAACTTAGCGAGGAATGATTCGATTTCGCGAGCTGAACGAGGACTTTCCACAGAGAATGGCACTTGAGTGCCAGGCTCAAGAAAAGGCCCCCTTCTGCTTAAATGCATTTGGAGAGAGATTCTGATGAAGGAACACCAGAGCTAAGTGTCACTATGGGCGCAAAGAGACATACTTTCATTAAAGAGAAAGCAATCCAACACAGCATCTGCTCTGCACTCTGGTGCCTTCAGCAAAACAGAAGGTTTGGGGACATTTTTCCTTATTCATGACAATGAATGTATCATACTATTGTCCACCTGCCGTGGGGTGGGGAGTGGAGATTATGTACATATGTGAGGTGGGCCGGGGCCAGGAGAGCTCTCTCCATCACCATTCATACAGCAGCTAGGTGACACAGTGGATAGAGAATGCAGCCTGGAATCAGGAAGACTCATCCTTCTAAGTTCAATTCTGGCCTCAGACACATTAGCTGCATGACCTTGGGCAAGTCACTTTACCCTGTTTGCCTCAGTTTTTTCATCTGTAAAATGAGGTGGAGAAGGAAATGGCAAACCACTCCAGTATCTCTGCCAAGAAAACCTCGACTGGTCACGGAGAGTCAAACACCACTGAATAACAATAACTGAGCACTCGTCACTGTACGGTGAATGAAACCTAGGTATGTGTACATGGGGGGTGGGGGTGGAGTGCAGCTCCCTCCATTTTCAAATATAATGCAAGAGAACTGAGATCAAAGCTGCACAGTCAGCAAAGCTGATGCAGAAGGACTTTTACTTGTCAAGGAGGTGAACCCAATAAGATCAGCACCAGAACTTCCTAGACCACCAGTCCTGGATCCAGACTTACCCAGGGAGGCTGTTCCTGAAGAAGAGGCCAGCTATCATCAACAAATGCCAAACAACTGCCACTCACAGACCAGGAATGCCAGCCTGGCTGAATCAGCAAGGCACCTGAGGAAAAGGCAAGAAACAACATTTGCCTAAACACTGACCTCCCTCCCCATCATCTCTCCTCACACCTGGATGGAGGCAGGGCAAGACCTTTCACCCTGGGAATAGCCATGCTTCCAGCCCAGCACCCCCAGCCATCACCCTGGGAAACAATCTCCATGGAGATACAGCCTAGCAACTGCTTCTGCAGGCCCCAAACTGGGTGTTTTTGCCACCAAAGACCTTGGCTCTATTCCAAACTCAAAATGGAGATGATTTTATCACTGGAATTAATGTTGAAGAAGAGGCCACACCATCTGCTTTGCCAGGACCAGAGATCTTACCATCAGATTGGCAGATAAAACCTTCCCTATATATGGTCTACCCCATTAGAATATGAGCTCCTGAGGGGCAGGGACCAGGTTACATTTCTACTTGTATCTCCAGCACTTAGCATGGTGCTTGGCTCATAGTTAGCACATAAAAATGCTTTGTTCATCTATCTGTCCATCCATCCACCATTTATGATATGGTAATTGCCACAGGCCTAACAAACAGTAACATTTCTTCATAAAGCAGCACTTCTTCTCAGTAAAGAAACTAACATGATAGAGTGTCATGGATTACCAGCTCCCTGAGGAGAAAAGCCTTTTCCTCTTTGCAGTCCATGATAGGGTCTAAGGCAAGATCGAAGCCTATCTGGAGCCACTCTGGAAGAAAGATAGCTAATAGAACAGGTGACAGAATCAGGATCCCTCAACTAGCTGTCACAGAGGCCAGAAACTAACAAGATGAAACTTAATAGAGGTAAATGAAAATTCCTAAGCTTGGGTTCAAAAAATCAACGTCACAAATACAGAATGAGAGAGACATAATTAGACAGTGGTTTCATATTATAAAGATCCCAGAGTTTGGGTGGATTGCAAGTCTAACATGTCAGCAGTGTGGTGGGGCAGATAAAAGGCTCAATTTCTCTTAGCAGCAACAGAATCAAATGAATCCGTGGGCTCACCACCCCTTCCCCAAGGTCAGGAACCATCTGCCCTACCATTGCCCCCCAAGTTCCACCTGCCCTTACCATTTGCCATGAGACGGAACACTCCTATACCTGTTTTCCCCCCAATGAGAATGGGAGCTCTCAGAGAGCAGAGGCTACCTCACTTTCTCCTTTGTATCTCTAGCACTTAGCACAATACTTAGTACATAGAACTTAATATTTTCTTTTTAGTGCATTAGTCCCTACTTTACCACATGGGGCCTGAAATCTAGACAATCTCGTTGAAGATCTCAGTAGCCTCTGTGAGGGGTAGTCTGAAGTAGGAAGGAATCCTAGGACTTAGAACCAGAGGGGTTCTTCAAGATCATCCAGTCTACATGAATCCACTCATTTTTACTAGACCAGCACCTGACTAGATCCTGACTCTGGTTCTCCAGAGGATTTACTGGCTCAGTTATCTAACCTTCTCCTGGGGAATGAGCCAGTCACCATTCCTACTTCCATATAACCAGACTCCTAGATTTCTTATCCTTGCATAATTCAAACCTAACCACAAAGGGACTTGGTTGTATACGTTAGGGGCAACATGTTCACATCCTCTTCCTATTCTTCTCCTTCTTGCTAACTTAGGAACTACATATAGAAAACCTTCCCAATAGCCTAACAAGTTGTGGTTCATGAATGTAATGGATTACGACTGTGCTGTAAGAAACGACAAAAGAAACTGATGATCTCTGAGAAGTCTGGGAAGAGTTACATGAACTGATACAAAGCGAAGTCAGCCAAGTCAACAAAAACTCAGTGACCACAACAATATAACAGACAGAACCACTGCCACCAAATAATCAAAAACAAATGGGGAAAGATTACGAAGACTAAGCATGGCCCCAAACAACAGGAGAAGACACTTCCCCTCATTCATGTGCAGGGAAGGTACATGAATATGGAACACTGCCCTTACTTAAAATTTTTTCAGGATATAGATTGGTTTTTCTAATTGCTTTTTCTTTTTTTGGGGGGGGGGATTCTACATATACATTCCTATTAACCACATTTTCACATTAGTCATGTTGCGTAGAGGAATTAAAACAAATGGGAGAAACCATGAGAAAAGCCAAAACAAAACAAAACATAAACAAGAGAAAACGTCTGCTTCATTCTGCATTCTGACTCCCTAGTTCTTTCTCTGGATATGGAGGGCATTTTGCCTCAAGAGTCCTTTGGGAATGTTGTAGGTCCTTGCCTTGCTGTGAAGGGCTAGGTCTATCAGAAACAGTCCTCACACACTGTGGCTGTTACTGTGTACAGTGTTCTCCCGGTTCTGCTCACTTCACTCAGCATTAGTTCATATAAGTCTTTCCATGTTTTTCTGAAGTCCACCTGTTCATTATTTCTTATAGCACAATAGTATTCCATTACATTTATATACCATAACTTGTTCAGCCATTCTCCAATTGATGCATATCCCCTTGATTTCCAGTTCTTGGCTATCACAAAAAGAGCTGCTATAAATATTTTTGTACGTTAATTGTTTTTTCTTTTAAAAATATTCTTTATTTTATGGGATGGTTCTCTGGGAGGGAAAAGGTTACAAGAGAAAAAATTAAGGTACTATAAAACCAAAATCTATCAATAAAAGTCATTTATAGATGTATAGGTATGGGTATAGGGGATGTAAAGAGACCTCTCCTAGTCCTTGGGTATTGCCATATCTCAACTGCCCAGGCTTCCCTACAGGGGAGAAACAGAAGCAAGGACTTTAGTTTTGGAGAGGATAACAAACATTTAGTGGATTAAAGGGTCATGTCCAGGGATCTTCACTTTTCTCCAGGGACCAGTAGGATATTATTATACCTGATAGAAAAGTAAAGTGTTATTTCTCCTAACACTAACAAGGACCACCATAGAATTCTTTGTCTTATCTTTCCAGGGAATATCTCCAGCCTGTTAGAAATAGGTTGGGGATAGGATACGGTAGGGAGGACCCAAAAACAGGGCACATAGGCCCCTGCTGATGTACATTTGATTCAGGGAAGGGCAGGTATTCAAACTGGGTTTGTATTTGTCATTCATTACTGCTGTACCACTGTCAGACTGGTCCACTTATGTGAGGTTTCCAGTACCTGAGTAGGAGCGTGTAGGATGGAAGGTCTAGGGGAGACTTGAATGGTTTGCTGTTGTCTGGCTGGTGCCTCCTGACTCCTCTGGGGGTGATGTGTGTAACCATGGCTGTACCTCTGGGGAAAGAAGCCAGGAGCTCATGTGTCATGTCTTTGCTCCCCAGTATGTTTGCCTGTAGCCTATAGCTGTGGCTCATGCTGTTTTGGAGTCTGTCTACATACAAAGTGTGTTGGAGAGGGGATCTGTTGTATCTGAGACCTGAGTATCTGACCCTCAAAGGTTGTTTTCACACAAGTTAGACTTCACTAATGTCCTTGGAGAACTGGATGATGACAGCTGAGGATAACAAGGATTACAGAAGAAACTTCTGGAATCCAAAAAGCCCCAATCTGAAAGGAGCCTGGGAAGTCACCTACATCTTCCATGACCTTGAAAAGGAGTTCCCTCTGCCACCAGCCCAAGGAAGGGCTTCTTCCTGAGGGCCTCTGCTGTTAGAACTCCCTCCCTCCAGAGGTGGCCCATCTCACTTCAAAACAGCTCTGGGGAGGGGAAAATCTCCCTTTCCATTGAACTTAGATCTTCACTCTTTGGAAGCATCCTCCATCCCATAGCCTTTCCTTCTCACTGGACGGTTCCTTCCAGAATCTCCATGTAAGGAGGGTGCCCAGGCCAACCATGCCTTCATTTCTCACCAGGCTGCACTCAGGACTTCTCTACCATGCCCCCTCTCTGGGGACCCTCACTCCCTCTCCATTCCAGGTTCCTTTTATGTCTTGTCTTTCCCCCATTCCAACGTAACTTTCCTGAGGGCAAGCAGGGCCATCCCCAGCTCTTAGCACAGGGCCTGGCACCCAGTAAGCACAATACAAATGTTTGCTAAATTATAATGGACTGAATCAAAACCTGACTTTCTACAATTTCCACCCAGACTAGGATGCCTAGTGCCACCCTCATTATCGGGTGCCTGGGATGGAAGAAGCCATGACAAATAGAGTGGTGAGCTGGGCAGGGAAGAAGGGGGTCACAGGGAATCCATCAGCGGGAGCTTTGTGGTGACAGCCTTCATGAACATCGGACTTTCCCCTTGCTTGGTAGCAGTCAAAGATGGCCCCCAAAGAACTCTTCTTCACTATCTTAATTAGCTCATACTCTCACTGGTTCCAAAGGAGGATGTTTCCTTACACTGTTTTATAAACTAAAAGAGCAATTACCTTGCAGTGGAAGGTTCCCAAATACTTAAATAATATCTATAACTTGACAGTCATGGAGCCAGGCCAAGCTCAATCACCCACACAAGCCTCTCTAGACACTAGCTCCGAAACACCACTGACAGCCGACAGGCGTCTCTCGGGTAATGTTACTGACAACATCAAGATTTTGTATGCCTTTGAGGTTTACGGATCACATTCCGCCAACTGTTCTGGGAGCGGGGTTAGGGAGGGTTAGGTCGTGCTGAAGTGTTATTATTCCCTTTTGCAGATGGAAACACTGAGGCACTCAGTTATACACAAAGCCAGAGTTAGGCTGAGAACCCAAGACATCCGACTCCCACTTCAGGAAGCTAGAGAGGGAGGAAGGGCCCTTCCAGTGCTGAAGCTGTGCAGACACTTTTTGCTCAAATCAAGTCCTTTCCATCTCACTTTTTCCTTCTCCCTTGAGCTCTGCCAAGGTTTGGCCCCAGTGTTCTCTTGGTCCCGATTTCTTTTCTACCCAGATTCCTAATATAAAGGAGGCAGGCTTCTACTTCTCCCTTGTTGGCTATCTCTAAAATACCCACCTCTCATCTTTAGGTTTTCTAAGGATTTTACTACCCATAAGAGGCACTGTGCCTTCTACATTGTGATTTTCCTACTGTGCTTTGCTATATCATGGGTCAGCATAAGAAATTAGATGAGAATTTTGGAGGAGTGTTGTGTAAGCTGCAGACAACATGTGAAGGCCAGCAGACAACACAGAGCCTATGACCAAATACTGAACCCCAGTTTTACAAGAAGGTTCTGCAAATACCCCATAAAAGGAAAAATTCAGACTTCTTTGGTACAAAGGAGGGCCAAAAAATTTTAGGATGCTTTTCCACATGGTGGGCTTACTGCTCCCCTAATTTCCACAATATAGAAGAGATAATTAGAAAGGGAACCTCCATTCTGAGATTATCTGTGGCTTATCTTGTATATATTTTGTTTCTGGGCAGATAGGGTGTGCCACAGTGCTCAGAGCATGGAGTCCGGAGTCCGGAAGACTCATCTTCCCGAGCTCAAATCTGACCTCAGACACTTCCTAGCTGTGTGATGCTGGGTAAGTCCCTTCACCCTGTTTGCCTCAGTTTCCTCACTTGTAAAATGAGCTGAAGAAGGAAATGATATTCCTCTCCAGACTCTATACTAAGAAAACCCCCAAAGAGTCAGATACAACTGAAAGATGATATCAATTTTGTGTGTGCGTAATTTTTGCATTCTGAATCCCCTGTTAAACTGTGAGCTCCTTGAGAGCCTTTCCTTGTATCTCCAGAGCTTAGCCTAGTGCCTGGCGCATAGCAGGAACTTAAATACTTAGTGAATACTGGTTGACAGAACAAATTAGAGCTGTTGGCTACCATATCACACTAATGATAAATTATAAGCACTACAAATAAACAAGCAAACAAAATAACCAGTTCCACCCAAACCACCAGTTCCTTTCCCCCCTCAGTTCTTTTCCATGACCCCATCTCTCCCATCCTATACTTGTGACATTGATTTTTAGAACCCAAGTATAGGACTTTACATTTATCCCTGCCAAATTTCATCCCTTAAGCTGCAGCCTACCCTTTCAGCCACTGAAGATCTTTTTTGGAAATTTCCATCTGTTGTAGTTTACAAAATCTCAGAGCTGGAAGGAGATGACATCTTCCTTTAATTTAATACAGAAGACCTCCTGAGATTGGAAACTCCCTCTTTTCCCAAGGTAATTCATTCCATTTTTGGATCTTTCCACAAGGCAGCTCAACTCCTTCATTAAAAGTGTGCAGTATATAGTCCCAGCCCTCCCTCACTTAAATCCAACTCACTTGCATGTCATGGCATCACCCCACCCCTCCCCCCATGTCATGGTCCTCTTCGAGAACAAAGGACAAACAGCCAGTAGTCTAGTCCATTCAGACATCCTTTCTATGGAAACATACTTCTGGTTTTGTTTCAGAAGCCATCACAAAGAACAAACACCTTTGTTCGACTCTGTCTGTTCCACAAATGGATATCTGCATGTGACTCACAACACTTCCAGTGTTGCCAAGGAGGGTTGTGCCTGACTACAATATTCACTGCCTTTACTTGCGAGGCTTCCAACAGGGAATCTAATATGTTTATGACTCTTTCGTATTTTAGCTTCCTAGAAAACCCACCACTCTCAGTCAAATTCCATTATCCCATATGTGTTTCAAATTTTATTTTCCTTTTATGTGCCCGTCCTGCCCACTTTCCTTCAGTTCCCTATAAAACGACTACAATGCTGGATCGCTTCCTATAGCTAAATTGTTCTGTATCACGTATGACCTAGTATTTGAAAGTCTGAAAATATTTCAGGATACCTTGATGAGCATGGCACTGGGAAAAGACCACAGAGATAACATAGAGCTGATGAAGTTTGAATGGGGGTGGGGAATGACAGGTGGGCGAAATGCAAGAGGATGGAAGTGGATTCTCTACGGCAAGTGGCTTTCTTAGAAATACCTTGGGTTAATACAGAGAATTCAGGATCTTAACTGTGCTGACGATACTCTGATTATGAAAAGGCAAAGTAAAATGCTGCTTTGCTGACTCTTCTTTCAAAAGGCTGTTCACAATAGCCAGCATTTACATAGTGACTGAAAGTTTGTGGAGAGCTTTACAAAGTCATCTCCTTTTATCCTCTGATCAACCCTGGGAAATAGGCGCTATTGTTTTTGTTGAGTTGTGTTCAGTTCAGTCTGACTCTGCTTGCCCTCCGTGGACTAGAGGGCACCAATACTATCCATGATGCTTTCATGGCAAAGATACTAGAGTGGTTTGCCATAGTCTTCTCCAGTGCATTAAGGCAAACAGGGGTTAAGTGACTTGCCCAGGGTCATACAACTATTATGTGTCTGAGGTCATATCTGAACTCAGGGCTTCCAGACTCCAGGCCCTCTGTCCACCAAGACACCTAGCTGCCTCCGTTTTAGAGATTAGAAAACTGAAGCAGACAGAGGCTAAGGAAGCTGCCCAGTGTCAGCCAGCTAGGCAGTAGCCTCCCTTGGTTGAACTCTTAAGGACACCAGGTCTAGAGTTCTAACCATTGTCCCACATAACATAGCTGCCTCTGTTCATATATTAAAATCGTTCAAGATACTTTGAAAGATGAAACAACAACTTTCGGATCAGAAACATGAGTTGAAGCATAAAACTGGGAGAGAGATGTATGTCTGCCCAGAATGTTCATCAATGTGCTAGAGGAGAACCAGTTCAGAGAACAAGGTGAAAGGGATTCCCTCTGGATAATGGGGTTCTCCAGAGGCTACTGATTGTGTTGGCTGTGATGACTCCAAAGAGTTTGGATTGATTATCTACACAAAATGAGCAAGTGAGTGAAAAACACCAACTGATGAGATCTTATTGCCACAGGTGCTGGGGGGTGGTCTGCCTGCCTCAGTCGCCCTACTCCAGTACAGCTTCCATCCATCCACTAAAGCAATTTTCCTAAAGTGACCATGTCATTCCCTACTCAGTAAATTTCAGTGGCTCCCTATCACCTCCAGGAGCAAGTACAAAATGCTTTGTTTGGCCCTTCAAGCCCTTCAAAACCAGCCCCCTCTGATTCTTACATCTTACACCCTCCCACATACTTGTTGATCCACTGACATGGCTTCCCTTGATGTTCCATGAACAAGACCCTCCATCTGGGCATCCAGGCATTCTCACTGGCTGGCCCTCTTACTTGGATCATCTTCATCTTCTGGCTTCCCTGGCTTCCTTCAAGTCCTGGTGAAAATGTTACCTCCTACAAAAACCCTTCCTGATCCCCCTTAATGCTAGTGCTGATTAAATTCAACTTACCCTGTTCACCATTAGACAGAGATCTCCCAGGGCACGATCTGCCTTTTCCCTTTCTTTGTATCCCTACCATTTAGTACAGTGCCTGGCATACAATGGGTACTTAATAAATACTGACTGACCGACACACATATGTATATACACATATGCACACATATGTAGATCCGATATGAAGAGTCCAGATGAGCGTCTATTGAGAAAGGGCTGCACTCAGCCTCACTAGTGGAAAGTCCCAGATTAATAAAACAACAGATCCATCTGGGGATGTGCTCATATCGATGAACTGAAATGGACCAGAACTCTAGATATTTGGTGGTCCAGAACTTTGATCATATTTGTTATCCATCACGTGCTTAAGTATGCACATGTCATGCAAGTATGATCTGATGAAATTCTGATCAAAATGTTAACTAATTAACTCCTGGAGTCTTGTAGGTGGAGCCTTCTTCCTGCATTCCCATGGAAGAAGAAAGGGGGAAGGAAGTCCATATTTGTCAAGTGACTACTCTACACCAGACACCATACTAATTACTATGAAGCTAGAAGGCAATGTAAGGATGGTTGACCTTTTCGTTTTACAGATGAAGGTTAGAGGGAATAAATAAATGATCTATCCCAGGTCATAAGTAAGACACAGCAGACTCCAGATATAAACCCGATTTGAGCCTAGATGCTCAAGGTCCCAACACAGTGCTTTTTATTACTTGTGCAGAAGCCTGAGACTAGTAAGTACTGAAGCCAAGCCTCAGAGCCAGCTCTCTTCAATAGAAGATCATGACTCCTTCAGGTAAAAATTAGGAACAAAATACATTTTAGAAGTTAAAGAGGGCATTGCTGAATGGAACCTGCTCTGGAGCTCAGTCAGAAGAGGCTCATGCCCAGGTACTGAGGGACTCTGGGAATTTGGACTCCATCATACTGGGCTTCAGTGGTCTTACTGAAAGAGCTCTCCATTGCTTCACCAAGCACCTTCTCATGACCCAGGGGCTCAGGAGTCTCAGTCTCAGACTTAGCTCTGTAAGAGCCTTCCTTCCTTGGATATGTGTTAAAGAGTTTGAGAAAGGGGTCAGGAGCTGGTTAAGAACTCTGACAGAATTCCTATGGAATGGCAGAGACAGGGAAGAGAGGGAGACTTTGCAAAGGTTTGGTACTTGAATAAACAACAATGGAAGCTATTACGAGAAAGTCCCATTTATGGGTGATGCTATTTTAATAGAAATGCCAGTTTTGGCAAATGAAAGGGAGCTATAAAGAAGATTTGAAGGACACTCAGCAGCCTTTTATGGGCTGTTTTATTGAGATTGTGTGTATCCTAATTCATTAATAAAGGGGAAGAGGAGGCATACTGGCTTATTTTATCTCCCATCATTATTCAAGTAGACTGGAGCATTTCCCCAATATAGTATGGTGGGAAGAAACAATGCTGTATCATCATGATAGCAACAAAATGGGAGCCTGAAGACCTGGATTCTAGTCCTGGTTCTTTTCTTGAATAGCCACATGACCTTAGACAGTCACTTCTCCTCTCTGGGGCTCAGTTCTTTTCTTTGTAAAACAAGGGGGTCAGACTAAACCATCTCAAAGGTCTCTTTTTGTTCTACCTTTCAAGGACTCTGTGATTCTAATTCTTTGGGTAAATGGACAATGTCCATTTCTCCAAAATGCATCTGTAAGGAATAAGAACCTAGAAAACCCTTGTTTCCATGTGGTACAGAAGAAAGAGTACTGGACTGGGAGCCACAAGACTTGGGTTGGAATCTCCAGCTTGGTCACTTACCTGGGCCAGTCCCTTCCTCCCTCTAGGCGTCTCTCAGTTTTCTCACCTGTAAAATGGGGAGAGGGGAGGACCACATGAACTCTGAGGTTGTTTCCAATTCTATGATCCTCTACCATAACAGCAGGATCTTATTTATGTAAAGAATCATGAGGTCACTGAAGAAACATGACTGAGTTAAGTTGCTGGTCTCATTTGTAAAGGAGGTGTTTAGTTAGGCAAAGCAAATCATGCCCTGATGAACAGATTACACTATTTACATATGTGCAAGTATACTTTATAATTAGCAGACCAGCTAGGAAAATCACACAAAGCTGTTTCAGGGACCTCAACCTTCCCTTCGACATGATTAGGAGATGCTGCCAATATGAAGGCACAGTTCTGTCATTATTGAGATGAGACAAAGACTGCATTCAACTTTGACTTCTATGACCTTGTACAGTAGATGGAAGATCTGAGTTGGAACCTCTCCCCTGTCTGGGTGACCAGGGACAACTTACTCAGCCTCTCTGGGCCTCCATTTCCTCATCTATAAAATTAAGAGGTAGGACTGGATAATCTTGTAAACTACCTGCTGATCCTCAAATCTCAGAGTAGATTATATGAATTACAAACAATGTATACAGTGAAAAGATACACAGGAGCACTGCAATCAATTAAAATGTATTCTCATACCAAAAAATTCATTTTAGAATTAAACTAAATCTCCTATTTGGGGCAGTGAGGTGGTACAGTAGCAGATACAGTGCTAGGCCTAGAATCAGGAAGACTCATCTTCCTAACTTCAAATCCAGCGTCAGACACTTCCTAGCTGGGTGACCCTGGGCAAGTCACTTTAACCTGTTTGCCTCAGTTTTCTCATCTGTAAAATGAGCTAGAGAAGAAAATAGCAAACCACTCCTGTATCTCTGCCAAGAAAATATCAAATGGAGTCACAAAGAGTCAGCCAATAAGGAAGTGGGGAGGGGAAGGAGGGGGAGAAAATTTGGAACTCAAAAACTGAATGTTGTAAGCTAAGAATAAATAAAAGAAATTTTTAAAAAACACTTGAAAGTAAAAAAATAGTCAGACAATACTGAAAAACCACTGAATTACAACAAAATCTCCTATTTATACTCTGATACTTTGAAAGATTTGTTATTTCATAAATGGTGTTTCTGCCCGGGGGCAGCGAGGTGGTGCAGTGGATAGAGCACCAGTGCAGGAGTCAGGAGGACCTGAGTTCAAATCTCACCTCAGACACTCGACACTCACTAGCTGTGTGACCTTGGGCAAGTCACTTAACCCCAGCTGTCTCATCCTGGGTCATCTCCAGTCACCCTGATGAGTATCTGGTCACTGGATTCAGAGGGCTCTGGAGGAGAAGTGAGGCTGGTGACCTGCACAGCCCTCCTTTACTCAAAACAAAGTCAAGTGCAAGTCATGTCATCATTTCTCTGATGGCGTGGTCTTCTTCGGCAACGAAGGATGAGCACACATTTCATGAATGGGGGTATTCTCTTCCCTGCACCAGATTGCAACCCTTCCACATTTACAAATTATAATTATATATATATTATATATATACACATACACACGTGTGTACACACACATACACACACACATTTCACATTTTAGGAATCACCATGGCTGAGAAAAACATCATCGGATAGCCAGCTTTGTGGTCACAAGTCTCTACACTTGTCTTGGCTGGCTCATGAGTGACAGACACCCAGCCCACTGCTGGGACTCTACCAGACGCTCTCTTGGTTTTGGCCAGATCTGTTGGCCTGGCCACTGGGGACTCTGTGACCCAATGATACGCTGGAGGAGGACTTTAGTCAAGGTTCCTATCAAGAGAATATGAAAAACAATACTTTTAATAATTTCTAGGTTAGCATATGAATGACAGAATGGAACTGGTCTCTGACTTTTCACCCTCTGATCACTTCAGAATAAGAATTTCTGTCTCTATAACAATCACTATACCTGCTTTCTATAAAATCAAAAAGTAGGGAGCTTCAGGAGTTAGTCCTTTTGAGGAGGAAGAGGCGCTTTTCCCCAGAATTAAGTGTATTCCATTTAATTAAAGATTAAGAGCTGCAGGGAATCAGAGATAGAGCTGGGGTTAAGATTAGGGTTTGGCCATGTGAAAGGCATCGCTGACATCCAAAACCTGAGAAAAGGCAGATGAACCAACTGCTCTTGTCACTTGTGCTCAGCGCCAAGAATGGTGCTCCTTGTTATGGTGGAAAGCAGGGAGCTAGCCCCAGAGGGAGGCAGGAACAGCCTAGACAGAGACAGAGGAGCGAGTGCCTTCCCAGGCGGAGAGAGAAGCCTGAGAGATACCTGAACGGAGGCTCTCTGTCCTCCTCAAACCAACACAATAAAAAAAACTGGACCTGGAGAAACCATGGAGATCATTTCCCTTCCACCCTCCTCCTCTTTGATAATTTTAGAAGAGAAAATGGAGGCTTATCACACATGCTGTAAAACCAAGGTGATTCTTTAAAATATTTTCCAGAAAAATGGCAATTGTCCATTTGCTCAAAAAATGAGACTCACAGACCAAAGAATGTACAATATGTTCAATTCAACAAACATTTATCAAGCATCTGTAATATTCAAGGCACTGGGAAGGACCTTGGAGATCATTTAATCCAAAACTTTGGTTTTTACAGAAGAGGAAACTGATACCCAGAGAAGTTAAATGACTCGCCCAAGGTCATACAGCTAATGAGATGAAAAGCGAGGACTCAAATGTAGGATTTCAAGTTTTGGATTTTTTTCCGATGGGGCAATGAGAATATTCTTGAATTAAAATGTGCACTTTTGTCGCCAAGGTCAAAATCCATCACTGTGAATCATTTACAATGAGGAGGAGAAATAGGGAGAAAGAAGGGCTCCCTTAGAGTTAGTCCTTTTCTGGCCAGCTGGTCCTACCAACCTTCCTCCTCTCCTTTTCTCTTTTCATCACTGGATTCACAAAATGTTAACTAAGTGCCTGCTATGTGCAAGGCTAATGCTACACACTGGGGAGACAAAGATGAAATAAGACACAGGCCCTATCTACTCTCTCCTTCTCTGAGCCAGGCTAAAATTAGTTTAATCAATTATATATTCAAACTTAGTATTCAAGGCATAGCATGCAATTGTAATAGACTGAACTTTTATCTTTAAGACATTCCGGGAGTTCAGGCTTCTTGAATTTTATATGCCAAATATAATATGCAAATGTAAAGGACTCTGACACTTTCATTTTGAACAGGACAGCAACCCTGGAAAGAATCTTCCTCATCCACCCTGCCCAACTCTAATAAGATTTCTTCTGCCCAGAAGTTGGTAGAAACCATGCTTGGCCAGAAACGTCCATTGGTCAAGGCTTAGTAAGTATCTTCAGGGCAGCTAGGGGGGGCCATAGTGCATAGGGCCCTGGGCCTGGAGTCAGGAGGACTCTTCTTCCAGAGTTCAAGTCCGGCCTCAGACATTTTCTAGCTGTGTGACCCTGGCCAAATCACTTTACCCTGTTTGCCTCAGTCTCCTCATCTAAAAATGAGCTAGAGAAGAAAATGGTAAACCTCTCCAGTATCTCTGCCAAGAAAACCCCAAATGAGGTCATGAAGAATCAGACTGAAATGCCTGAACACGAACGAAAGTATCTTCCAAGTTTACTATATCACCTCTTCCCTTTGATAGCCAAGGATGTCCCTCATGGAGGAAGCTCTTCAAAGCCAAGTAGGACCCACAATCATGAAACTGACATCAAAGAAAATAGATTACCAGGAGGAATGTCCAACAGCACCATCGACATCCAGGCTACTCACACCTTCTTCTCAAGTTCTTATGAATGGTGGCACCTGGCTGGCTTTTGCTAAATAACAATCACCATGTTAGTGTTAATCCTGGCAAGACAAGAATGCTGCCTCTGCCCCTTCCTGCTCAGCCAGGGGTGAGGCCCTGGATCTGGAGTCAGAGAGCCATTCTGAACCCTAACTCTACATGGATGGTCTCTAGGACAGAGAGCTGAAATCCTTGGCTTGTCACTGCAATACTGTATTACAGCCTTTCTGCCTATAAATGCCCAAATGTGGAACGAGAGAGAGCACTGGATTTGAAGTCAGAAGATGTGTGGCCTAAGTCTTGGCTGAGTCACCTTCTACATGGCCTTAAGCAAGTTCCTGAACCTTTCGGGGCCTCATGTTCCTCATCTGTAAAACTAAGGGATCTGGACTGAATGTGCTGTGGGGTCTCACCTCACTCTAGGCGTATGATTCTGATAGAAAAGGCCCCAGAAATGAAATCACATAATCTGGTGGAAGCGTGGAAAGAGAACTGGACGGGAATCCAGAAGATGTTGGTTCTGGCCTGGACCCTGCTGTTAGGGAGCGAGGGGATCTCCAACGAGTCAATGAACTTTATGTTCTCATGTGTAAAACAAAGCGTTGGACAACATGATTGCCAATGTCCTTAGCAGCTCCTAAACTTCAGGAATGCCTCTGATAAGGTCTGCATAAAACTTGAAGACCAGAAAAGTGGGCATCAAGGTTGACAAAGAAAGCCATCCAATGGATTTCTCCAACACTTTCATCTGCCACACACAAAAAAGCAGGAGTGGGGGTGGGGGGAACATGGCTCACTCAGTCTCTATTTGGCTTCTCTTCCAAAAGAAATGTTATTCTTTGCTATTCTTGGGACTATTTCACTTGGAAGCATTTCATTTGCCTTTGAAAACAAGCATGATCACGGCAAAGCCCGGGAGCTTCCTGTAGCTGGCTAGAGACAAAGGGAGCGAGACACCCATCCACAAATGATGGTTCCATTAGAGCTGACTCTGGGAATACATTCCTCTTTGCACATGGCTGAGTCTGGGTGGCTCTCTTTTGTCCCTCATTCCGGCTACGTGACTGATCTTCCATGAGTGTTAATCATGACAGCCAAGCAGCCTTTGGCACTATGGGAATCAGAGGCCCAACCCCATGGGCTTTTGCCAGTTTTTATTTCTATGTAAAAACATAGGAGGAGAATGTGATGAGGGAGCCCCACAAGGGATCAGGAGAGAACCAGCAGTCACTAACCGACACCCTTTGGTGAAAAGTATCACTAACCTGAGACTTCTGGAAAGTGGTGCTGGCTAGGAAAGGGTGAGCTTTTCTGGATCCCTACTCCCTACAGACTAGGAATCATTCCCTCTGTGAGTTCAGAAAAAGATGAGAGAATGGGGGAGAGAGATGGCAGGGGCACTGTGACCATGTCCAGACTTGGACTCATGGATGGGAAGGACAGTGACTCGTCTGTTTACAGCCTCTGTCAAATGAGAGCCCTTCCAGCTTTGACATGCTGAGAATCTGTTAACCTGCAGCATCAGTCACTTAGGACTGTTTCACGATACTCTGTAAGGCCTGCTAGCTGGTGATGCTCACACATTTCAGGTGCTGGACAAGTTCCCTAAGCCAGCAAGGACAGCCCAGTCAAGCAAGGACAGGCTCTTTCTCCCAGGACCAGCCTCATTAAGTAGACAGAGGCTCATCACCAGGAGTTGGTTTAGCCAAAACAACCCAGGAAGACCTTCTACTAAGGTATGGAAGGACTATAATATGGGTTTTACCAATAAAGTTACAGATACCTCAAGTAAAGTCAACAAGCCTATATTTAAGCCAGTAAACAATGATCAAGTGCCTACTCTGTGCCAGGCATTGTACTAAGGATACACGGAAAGGCAAAAACAGTGGCTATTCTCATGAGCTCGTAATCTAATTAAATACGTGTTGATTGATTTACTAATAGGGGGATGTTCACATCATCCACAAATAACCATACTACAAAATGACACTTAAGTGTCTAAGGCCAACCAACTATTATGAGCTCTAAAGGTTGTTTAAGCTCTAGCCTTGGGATTCGGGAGAAGGAGGGGGGAGCTAGTACCTTACAGGCCAGGCTAAAGCTACACATGGGGTAGCACTAGGCAAACAAACAGAAAAAGCCAGTCTCACATTTTCCTTCTGCAATGACCTTGTTGAACAGTGAGAAACTTTAGTCAAAGACAAACATTTTTTCTTCCCATAAGGACAGTGATTTCACAACTTAGCTCAGTGTCAGCTGTTCAGGAGCACTGCATGGTGGGAGAATAGAGATCTGGTGGGGGTGTCTTGTGTCCCACTTTCTTCTCTGATCTTCCGTCTCTGTACAAATTCCCATTGCCCTAAATAGGTCACACTTTTTTTCTCTGCCTCAGCTTAGCAACTTAGCAAGGTCTTTGCATTAGAACTGAGTTCAAGTCTCAGCTTAGATATGTATGAGTTTAGCCGTGTAATGTGAACAAACTCCTTAACCTCATCAAGTTTGCAGATGACACAAATCTGGGAAGAGTGATCAATGTATCAGAAGGCAGACTGAGTCCTTCACCTGTAGTTTCAATAAGAAAGGTGTCATATTTAGTAAGATGGAATTTATTAAGGTAAATGTATCAAATTCAAAACTTTAACTGTACAAGGCTGGAGAGGCATGGTCAGATGACAGCACATGTTGGGGGGTTCACGGAAAGCAAGAACGATGTGAGCCAACAGTGTGATGGGACTAAGGCCACTCTACTGGTGTGAGAGGAAGGAGAGTTTCCTGGTCAGCACAAACACTGACAAACTTGGGTGGATCCAGAGGAGGACGACTGAGATGATGACGGGAGCCAATGGATGGAGAAAGAAAATGGGGATGTTTACCCTGGGAAGTGGAGGGGCAGGGAAGAGAGAGGGGGTGGAAACTCAAGGGTAACCATAAAGAGCTGAGGAATTCTAGTCTGGCAGACATTTGCTTTGTCCAGCCTGGGCCCAGAGGCCACAAACAGAAGGAGAAGGCTTTGGTTCAGCATAAGAGAGAACTTCCTACAATGCTAGCTGTCCAGGGGTGGCCAGGACCCTCTAGGGAGGTGTTTAAGCAAGAGCCCAATGACTACTTATCAGGAGGGTTGTAGGTAGGATTCTCGTTCAGTTCCAAGTGGAACAAGATGACCTTTGAGGCCCCTTTCAAAGCAGAGATACTGTGATTCCCTGAGCCTCAGTCGTAACCTAAGTAAAATGGGAATGATAATACCTACACCATATACTTTCCAGAGGTGTTGTGAGGATGGTACTTAATAAAACTTCAAGGTGCAATATAAATGAAGCATTCATAGCAATGCTTCAAAACACCCACGATTCCACCTTTGTGCCATGTATGGGCTTGTGTTGTTTGTGGCTAACCTTCCCACCAGCTGATTACATTCCCTTGGTCCTATCCTTTCTGCTGTCCACTGACCTCTGGATCATTATCACTCCCTGATTAATGAGTTTAGTGCTAGGCTCGTAGTCAGCCCCAAACTTTGCCAAACTAAGCTCATTCTTCCTCCTTCAAACCTCTTTATTGGTGTGGAAGGCACCACCATCCTTCCCAGAACCCAACGTGGCAACCTCAGAGTCATGTTCTAAAAATAGATCCCATTTACATCCATTATTATAATCAGACTTGACTCTCCTTCAGTCCCACAGCCATTCACTGAACCTATCTTGCTGATCTTTCTTCCACAATGTCTTGCTCCGCTCACATGCCCACCAGCCTAGTCCAGGCCCCAATCATGATAACTGTCAGCACTTACAGACAGTGCTTTAAGGTTTGCAAAATACTCTACCCATATTATCTCATCAAATCTAACAAAGCTAACAAAATAACTCACATTTATATAGCGTTTTTAAGCTTGCAAAGCACTCTTTTTCATAAATGCATTTAAGCATCACAACAACAATGTGAAATAGATCCTACCGATATTATTTCCATATTACAAATGAGGAAACTGAGGCTCAGTTTAACTGGCTTGCCGTCAACCACAAAGCTACTAAGCATCCAAGGCAGAATCTGAACCTGGGTCTTACTAACTCAAAATTCAGTGTTCTATGTTGCCCCTCATGCAACACCAACAACACAGTCTTCCTGCTTCCAGTCTCTTCCCTTTCCAACCCATCTTCAATATAGCTAACAAATAAATATTCCTAAGCCTGCTTAATTCCCTGATGCTTCATCATAGCATGGAGGTGACCCGAGGATTTTGGAGGCTATGCTAGTGGGGCATAAACTCTGAGAGGTTCTACCATGCTGGAAAGATTTCAAACGCAATCCTAGCAAATGACCATGTCTGCTTTTCAAATGCCAGTCAGGCCAAACATGAAGAAATTCAACAGTCTTAGACTGGCCATTTGGTATTGAAGTCTTTTGCTGTGGCAACCGATAAAATCAAGACAAATACAAAATGACTCTTGGTCCTATGTAGTCCCTTCCATTTCCGGAGAGGAGGAAAAGGAGGTAGAGGGAGCTAAAAATCACACAGTAAAAATCCCAAGTCTAAATACTCCTCTGTTGCTACTCTGAACATGAGATTCTTGTCCAGTGGCCAATGAAGAGACATACTCTAAGGGAAACTAAACTGTATCACTCTTGGCATTCTCACCATAAATAAATTCAGAAGACACAAGGAGGATGCAGCTGTTTAGAGCAATAGACCAGAGCTTCTCCTCGGTGGAGCAAACAAAGGAATTGTGGGAATCGATTTCAGTGAACATCCAAATGCAGTAAGAAATAACATTTCTGGAGATATCTGATCATCGTGTATTCTAGTAAACATAGGAAATGTTTGTAAAACAAAACAAAATAAAAAACTTACCATGAAAATAATAGTTTATATGCAAATATGTTACAGAGCATGAAGACATAGGGAAAGTCTCTGAAGAATGTGCTAAGTTTCTCCAAATGAAATCAACATTTTCTTTGATATTTGGTGATTTCAATTCAACAACGGGAACAGGTGAGGATGGTAGCAAATATGTTGGCAAATACAGATCAGGAACAAGAATTTGGAGGGTCTAAAAGCCTGCTGAGAAGCCTCCCTGACTGTCCGTCATGACTACTCTCTCTGTTTTTAACTCTAATGAGTCATGGCTTTGTACTCTGCAGTTCAAAGATTATTCCTCTTGAAAAGAAAACAGAAACAAAAGAAGAGCTGAGCTGCTGGGCCTTGTTGCTGCATCAGTTATACCCACGCTGGTCCCATTGGTCCCACCCACCCTACAAGCTGGAAGCTCTGTCCTTTCTTAACAATAAGCCAAACGGCCTTTCCATGGCCCAGAGGGTCTGACCCTGCCCTCTCTTGTCAATCTTCTTCACGACTGGTGCCACATTTGGCCATTTATCTTGTTACTGGCTCTTGTTTCCACCCCCTGCTCAGGGCTTCTTAAAGTCCAAGTGGGCTGACATACTCCTTGTACCTCCTTGCTCATTGGCCTCTTTAGGCAATTCCCCCTTTCCCTTCTCGTCAAAATGGTTTCTCTTTGTGTCTCCAAAATGTCATTGCTGAGTGCTTCCCCTTACCTCCTGGGTTTACTTTCCTTGTTAGAATTTTCACCTGTAACTTCTACTCTCTGAATCATTGGAGATCTGTTCTTCCCCAAATCTGGGGCACACGTCTGAATGTGCCCAGCTCTCCTCTTCTTCTTTATCCCAAATTGTAGGATGGAGTACTAGGTTCAGATATAGAACAAGTTTCTCTTAATTGGTGAATAACATATTATGTCCAGAACAGAATCTCCCTTTCTTGTCTTTTACCTTTAACAGGATGAGGTGATCATGAAGGTAAACCAAGGCATTACTAGAGGCTCTGCATTTGGCAGAGAGAGAACTCCACCAGATGTCAGGAAGAATAAAGGTCCCCAGCACTAGTACATCAGGTCTCTGTGTCAAGTTTCTGTTCTATTTCCGAAGTTTCTCCTTGGGGATGCCCATCAATTGGAGAATGATTGAATAAGTTGTGGTATATGATTGTGATGGAATACGATTGTGCTATAAGAAATGAGGAGGAGGATGCTCTCAGAAAAACCAACAGATGCAAAGTAAAATGAGCAGAACCAGGAGAACATTTGCAGGAACAGCAACATTGTAGGATGATCAAATGTGAATGACTTAGCTCTTCTCAGCAATGCAATGATCCAAGACAAAGGCTTCATGATAAAAAACGCTATCCACCTCCAGAGAAAGAACTGGTGGAATCCAAATGCAGATCAAAACATACTATTTTTTACTCCTTTTTTTTTTTTTTGCTCTGTGTCTTCTATAACAACGTGGCTAACATAAAAATATATTTTGCATGCTTGCTCATGTATAACCCATACCAATTTGCTTACTGTATCAGGGAAGAGTGAGGGGAGGGAAGAAGGGAGAGAATTTGGAACTCCAAATTTTAAAAAATGAATGTTCAAAATTGATTTTACATATAAGTAGGAAAAAATAAAGTTCCTTATCTATTTGGTTTTTTGGATCCAGGCATCTGAAGAAAGTATGCCCTTGCTTATAACACTACACTCTTTTCATAGCTGAGTCAGCACAGACCCATCACCACTACTAGAGAAGCCAATGTCCATACTCTACTGAAAGAGAATCAACACCATTATTTTATACGTAAACAGATATTTACAGTGTAACCGGTGACCCGGAGCTCTGCGCTCACATGACCCAGGATCATTCTTGGAAAACATCAGAACTTGACTCATCTGAAAATTTATCATCTGGGTTCAGAAATTTCTCGTTATGCTACCCTTTTCTTCCTCCCTCCCACCCCCTTCCTGGCTGGCATTACAGCAGACCAGATCTTAAGCCCTGGGATTTCTTCAGTTCTCAGACTTCGGCGGCCCTGAGCATCCCCTACTTGGCTCCTGATGCATTTGGGGAAGAGGAGAGAGGGAAGTCATTTCATTGTGAAGAGATCTCATCGTGCAAGAACAAAGGCTTTATCCTAAACTTTGGCCAGGGAGCCTCATTACCTTAATGAGATACACATTGTAATGAAGAGGGGCTTCACAGCTACCCCCAGGGCACAGCCCTGGAACAGTTATTGAAGAACTCATACAGGGCAGGCATCCACACGGTGGTCAGAAAAAGCAATACAAGGACACTCTCAAGGTCTCTCTTAAGAACTTTGGAATTGAGAGTGTGACATGGAAAACACTTGCACAGGACCACTCAGCATGGCATGCCCACATCAGAAAGGGTACTGTGCTCTATGAGCAAAGCAGAAATGAGACAGAACAAAGAAAATGTAGGATGCACAAATTTGGAGTAACTACCCCAAATATTCACACTCTCTGTGCCCAATGTGTGGTAGAGCATTCCGAGACGGGTTTGGTCCTATCAGCCACAGTTGGACACACTGAAACTTGACTCGAGCACAGTGATGTCAGTTTGGTCCTCTTGGAGAATGAAGGACAAAAACCAACGAAGGTGTTTGTGGTCTCTGGGAATAACTCCGCCTGCCCCCTAGCTATTCTCACCTTCCTCCCTCTTCCGTGTGGTGCTCCTGAAGCCCTCGCATTTCTTCTTTCTCTGAATTTTTCTCCTAAACCTTTCTTCTTGCATGGAGGCTGAGCATAGCCCCATGCTACATGGTTTCTAAGTGTCATGTAGGTTACTCTGGTCTTCTCACTAGATCACAGGTTCCTGATTCTGGACTGGAGACAACTTTAAAGCTCAGCCAATCCAAGCCCCTCATCTTTAAAAGGAATAAACTGAGGCTCATTGAGGTAAAATAGCTTCTCAAGATCATTTAGGTAGCAAGTGGCAGGGCCAGGATTTGAACCTCCATCACTGCCTTCCATTTCATCACTGCCAACCACACCAGATTCCCTCCCTTTCTAGGACTCCTTAAGGGTACCGACGACGTGCATTGTCTTTCTCTATCCTCCTGCTCACTCAGGGCCACAAACTTGGAATCATCCATCCCTGATTTTTCATGTTCCCTCAACCTTCAGATCCAATCTGTTGCCAAGTCTCACTGAGTTTCACCCCATAACATCTTTCCTATCCATTCCCTTCTCTCTGCTCATACAACCATTCCCCTAGCTCAAGCCCTTGTCACTTCTTGCCTGGACTACTGCAAGAGCCTTCTGACTGTCCCCAGTCTCTCAACTCTCCAATCTTGTCTGCACAGAGCTGCCAAAAGCACCCTCCTAAATCACAGGCGTGACCAAGGCTCTCCTTCCTTAAGAAGTTCCAAGGACTTCTCCTTTCCTGTCAGATTAACCAAAGTCAACTAGCATTGATTAAGTGCCTACTATGTGCCAGGCACTATGTTAAACTCTGGAGAGACCAAGAAATGCAAAAACCAGGTCTTGCTTCCAAAGAATTCACAGTCTAAAGGGGAGACCACAGGCAAACAACTCTGCACAAATGAGGCAGAAACAGGAAAAACTGAAGATAATGTCTAAGAGAAAGCCCTCACAATGTGGAGGGCTGGGAAAGACTTCTTAAAGAAGGCGAGAACTTAGCCGAGACTTATATGATGCTGGAGAAACCAGAGGTGGAGATGAGGAGCGAGAGAATTTCAGGCATCAGGGATAGCCGATGAAAACCCCAGGAACCAGGAGGTAGTGTCCCATGGGGAGGGACAGCAAGCGGGCCGGAGTCACTGCATAACAGAGTACGGGGGAGGGATGGAAAGTATAAGGGGACTAGAGAAATAGGAGGAGGCCAAGCTGTGAAGAGCTTTAAAAGTGAGAGGATTTTACATTTTACATTTGATCGTGCAATCGTTAATTGTATGGTCAGATCTTTATTTCAGAAAAATCAATTTGACAGCTGAGTGGAAGATGGTTTGGAGTGGGGAGAGACTTGAGGTGGACGTGCCCACTGGCAGCTACTGCCGTAGTTCAGGTATAGGGTGATGAGGACCTGCACCAAGGGGCAGAGGGGAGAAGAGGGTGGATTGGGGAGATGTGATGAATGTGAAATAAAGCACTCGGCAACAGAGAGAGTGAGGAGTTAAGGACACCCAAGTTGGGAGCCTGGGAGGATGGGGGAGTCCTGGACAGCAATAAGGAGATTCAGAAGAGCAGAGGGTTTAGGAGGTTAAGGAAAGAGGAGTTCAATTTTCGATATACTGAGCTTAAGTGGGCTTCAGGACGGGAAGTTCAAGGTGGCCAGTCGGCAGCTGGAGCTGCAAACCTGGGGATCAGGAGAGAAGGAGGGCTGGATAAGAAGATTTGGGAATCATCTGCATCAAGATGAGAACTGAAGGAATGTGAATAAAGTAAAAGCTTTATTAGAACCATCAGTAAAAAGCCAGTGACAGCTTTTGAGCGAAGCAGTACCATGGGATGGGTAATTCTGAGCTCTAGTATCTCTGCCAAGAAAACCCCAAATGGGTCACAAAGAGTCGGACACGACTGAAACAACTGAACAACCTGGATGGGGCTTTACAAGCTGGCATATTTGACCCAGGGCTTTCATTTCTGTTTCCCAGGTAAGGAAACAGGGGCCTGGGAATAGGATGGCCTGGACTTAGGGGTGACTTGAGGCAGGGAGACCCCAGAAGTCTAGCGTGCTGGTCCATGTGTGAGGTGAGGGAGAGAAGGGGCATATGGGAGAGAGGCTACAAAGGATGATTCCACTCGTGCATCTTCCTCAAAGCACTTGTAGGTGACAACACTTCTGGCCTGGCCACAAACTATGATTCAAGGCAATCTTTCATGGCACTCTCTGGGTGTCCTCTGAAATTCTGATGAGCTTTGCCAGCCACCTGTGGATGGATCCTTTGAATGCTCAGGGGCTAATCATCTGAGATGGTTATTGGTTCAGTCTTTGTTCTTTGGTTCTACTGAGGTTAACAGATAAAAGGGGAAAGGAAGCTCTTACCAGAAGAGCTTGAGATGTGACAACTGCTTTCCCCAAGCCTTCAGAGGCTCTGCTTTGAAGGGAGCTGCTGGTATTGCTTCTATGAAGGTCTCTGCCTTTTCCTCTGCCGCTTTCTGTCACACACACACACACACACACACACACACACACACACACACACACACACACACACAGCACAGCACAGTTATATTTACATCAAGCCTCCTCGGTCTGTTGACAATTTCTGCCTGCTATTTCTCACACTGTTCTTGGGGGCCCAGAAGACGAAGTCTAATCCCTGCCCTTCCTCTGTGAGTGCTTCAGTTACTTGAAGATGGTATCATGACCCATAAGTCTTCTTCTCCATGGGCTAAACACTGTTGGTAGCTTTACCTGATCATTCTATGGCGTGATGAAGTCCTTGCACCATACTGGCCAGCAGTGTTTAGACAATTTCCAGCTGACCAATGTCTTTCAAGCACAAACTCAAGATGTCCACTCTCTTGGGCTAAGGAGAGAACAGCCACCTTCCTTGTCCTAAAACTGCAGTGAGAAGATGCTTGGCCTACTGCAGAGAGAGCCATCTTGAAATTGGCTAGCCCTATTCCAATATTCCTAGGTTATTTTCATATTCCAATCTGTTGATTCCTGCCTCAGGGAGGGGGGAGGAGAGGAAGGGAAGGATAGAATTTGGAACTCAAAATTTTAAAAATAAATGTTAACTATTGGTAAAGGTAAAAAAAAAAATGTAATTTTAAAAAAGAAAAGAAAATATACTGCTCCTGATAAATCCTAGCTGATTTAGGCAACTGTCTAATTCCTCAGAAGTGACAGAGGGATTGTAGAGGGGCATTAGAAGAGGAAGTTTCCAGACCAGGAGACCCTTACACTGATGAAATCCTGAGTCAGAAGAATGCATTAGTGAACGGCCCAACTTCAGAGAAACCTGAGAAGACTTGTATTAACTGATGTGGAGGGAAGTAAAGAGAGCCAGGAGGACAATCTATACAGTAACGAAGCACTTTCATAAAAAGAACTGAAAGATTTCAAGAACATTATAAAAACAAATCACTCTGAAAGCTTATCAGTTCACCGCAGTGACCAAACAGAATTCTGACACTGGAGTGATGTATCTGTCTACAGAGGGAGGCATAGGTTTTCTGCACAGGCTACATACGGGAGTTTGTTTTGTTTGAATATACATATTTGTTCCTAGGGCTTCATTTTTTTTTTCTTTTTCAATGGTATGGGGTGGGGGTAGAAGGGAGAGAAAATAGATTTTTGTTTATTAAAAAATTAATTTGCTATGAACTAAATTAAAGAATAAAATTGTTTTTTATTAATCATGATCACTAGAAACTATATAGACTCTAAGGTTTACGAAGTTCTTTACAAATATTATCTCATTTGATCCTCACAACTACCCTGGGAAGTAGAGGTTACTATTATTCCCATTTTACAGTTGAGTAAAATGAGGCAGACGGGTTAAATGACTTGCCCAGGGTCCCACAGCTTGTACATTTAAACTCGGGCCTTTCTAACTACAGAGTCAGCACTCTAGCCACTGTGCAAAACAAAACAAAACAAACAAAAACCAAAGCTTTCTTTGGTGGCTTTATCATAGTTACCTCAATTTTCTAGCCTATCAAAATCTTTGGATCCTAACTCTCATCAAATACATTTGGACAGTCTCCTAACTTTGTATTATCTGAAAAGCTGAAAGGCCTACATACCTCTGTGTCCTTGAATAAAAGTGAAAAACACTGCCAGGCCAAGTAGAGACACTTGTGGCACTGGATCTGAGACCTCGTTCTGAGCTGGTATCAAACCTAGGTCTAGTCATCTGAAAAGGAAGGAGGGAAGGGCAGCTGGAGAGGAAGAAGGTGGATTAAATGATATCTAAGGGTCCTGGGAGATCAATCCTATTACTGCTAATACCGAACCATTTCAGTCATGTCCAGCACTTTGTGACCCCATTTGGGGTTTTCTTGGCAAAGATACTAGAGTAGTTTCCCATTTCCTTCTCCAGCTCATTTTACAGATGAGGAACCTGAGGCAAACTAGGTGACACAGGGTCATACAACTATTAAGTATCTGAGGCTGTATTCGAACTCAGGTCCTCCTGACTCCAGGGCCAGTGCGCTATCCACTGCACCACCTAGCTGCCTTTCCTATTGACCATATGAAACAAACAGAGTACTCAGATCACCAGAAGTTGGGTTAGGAGAAAGCTGGGGACTTCTCACAAAAAAACCACATCTCATAGTAGAACCTGACACTTCATTTGTTAAGTAGAAATGATATATACCATCCCTCTTTCCATTCTTACTGCTGGTGAGCGATGGAAACAAACGCTACCATAACTTTCTGCTAAGGCGAGGAAGCCTAGGTGGGCTGGACATGAAATACCGCAGGATTTCACCTCTGTCTCTACCCACACTCACAGGGCTGAGGCCTAGTCTTAAGACAAACTATAAAGTCTTGGGACTTTGGTTCCAAAAGTAAAGTCCATGCCCTCTTCCCCCTCAGAGGCATATCTTCTCTAAGGTAACTGGTAAAAAGCTGGAAAGGTAAGGACAGATCATTAGAAAGGTTCCTCTCTTGGGTGATTTGCATTTTAAGTCTTTGATCTCTAGGTGGTAGGCCCTGCAGCTAGATGGCACAGCAGCTAGGTGGCACAGTAGACAGACACTAGGCCTGGAGTAAGGAGACCTGAGTTCATATCAGGTCACATACTAGCTGTGACCCTAGGCAAGTCACTTCAACCTGTTTGCCTCAGTGTTCCCCAGTGGGAACAACCAAACAACAAGGTAGTAGGCAGGCACTGATGAGGCTAGCGAGCCTTCTTCTCCTTCAATTCCCTGATAGAGCTTAAATGGACCCTCCATTTCAGCACAGCCCCCTCAACTTTTCCCACCTAGCTGCTTATCACTGTCTCCAGGAACTCATGGGCCTGCAGGACGACCCTGGCTCAGCTGGGCACCCCTGCCCCTGGGCTACTCCTTTCCTCTAACTGGAGAGGATGGAGAGTGAACATCCGGGAGCTCCTCCCAGATCTTCCATTTAAGGAGGGGGCTCAGGGCAGCCACCTCACCATCAGGGCTTTATCCAACACCGCCCCCCCCCCCCCCGCCCCAGGCTACAGGCTCTCTCTCCCTCACTCCTTCAATTTCTCTCCCTTATTCTTCCCCCTCCCTGGCTTTTCAGTTCTCTGTGTGTGTTGTCTCCCCCATTAAAATGTCTTTTGCCTTTCTTTGTCTCCTCAGCATTTAGCATAGTGCCTGGCCCTTGGGAGACACTCACCAAATGTTTATTAATTGACTAATGGGGGTCATTGACATAACTCTACATTTCATCTAAATGAAAAACCAAGTCTGCATCATTACAAGGCCGATCTCTTTTAAGAGGAGTTAGAGGGGGTGCAGTATCCTGTTTCTGGGGGGTTCAGTGTGGGTCAGCTCCCTTATGGATAAGAACTGCCCTCCCACGTTAATGCTTCACATCCTCGGAGGTAATAACTGAGCCCTTCCTTCCAGAACAGGACAAGAAGCTGTAGCTGAGTCTCCACATTGAAAACCTTCAGAGTATTAGGAGTCCTCTGATCAGAAAGGGTCCTTTGGTGCTGATCTAAAAATTAATATTCTCCAATTGCCACGTGTCATTGGACTGACTTGTCCTGTTAGCCTAAACCAGGTCTAAACCAAGGGTGGGGAACCTTCATCTCCTCCACAGACACCTGCGGGTAAAGGGGTCCTTGGGATTCAGAAGGTAGACAAAGGCCCACGGGGGGGTTATCTGCTCTCACTGGGCCTGGGCACCATTCAGCCAATGGAAAACAAGGCACTGAAGCTTCAGAAGCCACTTCTACACCTCTCAGTAGAGCCAAGCAGAAGTTCTGGAACATTCCCCTTGTTCCACTGTCTTATAACCAATGTCTGTCCATTAGCAGGGCAACCGTGGCTGCTGCTTAAAGATAATAAGACCATCCATACAGTGAAAATGCAACGTGTCACAATGGTAACAAATGGACAGCATGTTACAGAACGTGTTAACTTTTCCCCCTTCAACTTGGGTGAGAAATGAAACCTTCCTTTACGCTGCCACAAGGAAGGAGGTTATTTATTCGTGCCATAATGGGGACGAGCAGCCACTCACCTGATTTGGAAATCCCCCCAAGGAGTAGGAAGGGTTCCCAGAGTCCTCTGCTCTCCTTCCCAGACTGTGGTGGAGGAAGAATGACCAAAGGCGACCAGGATCACGCCTACCCAAACCAAGCCAAAGTCCTCCTTCCTCCCAATGGGCTTCGTAGGGGAAGGGGAATTACACTTCTCCTCTAAAATGATAATAGCTTGTGTTTCTCTAACCCCAGAGATCAGAAAGCACTTTTCTTGCACAAAAGAGGTAGGCAGCCAGTCGGTCAATGAGCATTTATTTATTCAGGGATTAGCAGCTTGTATTATCCCTGTTGTCCATAGTAGGAGACTGATGCTCAGGAAATTTAAACAGCTTGCCTGGGCTGATTTCTGATGCCACATCCCCTTTGTGACCAGAACAGTCACCTCTCTCCCTGCCTCAACACACACCACACCCACTGTAGATTGTAAACTGCCATCAGGGTCTGATCTGAGATCACAGAAGGAAGAAGTCATAGGATCCTAGACATACCCAGAAGTGATCTGGGTTTTTGGTGAGGCATCCCCAACACTAACTATCATTCCCTTTGTGACCAATAATCTTTCCCCTCCTTCGTGTTGTAAGCGTCTTGAGAGCAGGCTATGACATAGGATCATGAGACTGAGAAGAGGAGGGGACCTTACAATCCCAGAGTTCACCTCAATTCAGTTCAGACATGTATTAAGCACCTACGGTGGGTCAGAGACAAAGCACTGGAAAAAACAAAGGAAGGGGGAATGCCTGTTTTGTGGAACTTATATTTTTCCGATAAGGAAACGGAGACCCGGGTTTTCTCAAGGTTCTGCAGGTAGTAGTAAATAGAAGCAGTGAAATTTAAGGCCACCATCTTCCCAGTATACTACACTGGCTCTAAGCCCATCCAAATCCTCCATTTTGTGACCTGTCCCAGTGCCCCTCCAAAATGAAATCAGGGATCTGGGCAGTACTGACTGAGAGTGAACTCACCCAGAACACCAAGACCCTCTTGGGTTCTGTGGGCCTATGCCCTGTTCTGGGAAACCAACATTTGTACCATTGCTTCAATGGGAATACTAGGCCTTTTAGGTTGCAAACCAAGGGTGCACAGTTGGGCTTTTGGAACACAACCCACAAATAAACTGAAGCATGCCTTTATTTTCCCAGTTATCATCAAAGTACTAAGATTACATACCAGCTATTAGAAGGGTAAACTGGAGATTAAAAACAACAAAGCCCATTGGGAGGAAGGAGGACCTTGGCTTGGTTTGGGTAGGCGTGGTATTTTAGAGGCCTGTGAGGCACTCCCTTCCCAAAGCCTTTATTTCCTTGGTACCACACTTGCATTGTTGACTCCAAAGATTCACTAACATTGGAACCTTCTATTCTTGGGATAGATGAGTACACTTGCTTGTGTTCAGACTTCTTGTATCTTCCCCTTTGTGCTGCCTTCCTTAAAACTCACTGGCCCGAGCTCTGAGATCAAAAGTGTAGCTTCTTTCACCATCCTGGCATGTTGTTTGTTTGAACCTGGAGACACTGGATCATAGAGTGGCCTTCACTGAAGAGAGCACTGGACTTGAACCCTGAACCAGTAGCCATAGCACTTCTTGTGTGACCAAAGGAAAGGCAAGTTGGAAGAGGTCCCTTCTGGCCCCAATGTTCTGTGACTCTCCCTCTCCCTGCTAGCTGGCTGATTATAAGCCCCTTCTGGTGGGAAGATTTTTCTTTTTCTTAGAGAAATCCAAAGCCAAATGAGAGGTTTATAGTTCTAAGGCAGCACCAAGCCATGGGCCTCTCCTTTCTCAATCACATATAGCTTTTTCCAAAGCTCTTCTGTTGTCTTTAATGGCTGAGATTTCTGGGCCTCAGCTTGGGCAGGCCTTGGGCCTTCCTAACTCTGCTCTTGGCGAGTGAGCTGTATTTGTCCCCCCTCAGATCTCCCTTCCCTCCTTTTTTGAAGACAGCTCATAAAGACATGAGCTCATCAGAAAGGAACACTACCCTTCTTTATTCCTCATTTGGCCTACCCTTGAGAAAATCTCAAAAGGTATTATCCACGATGCAGCTCGAATCGACTGTGAGACACTGCCAAAACTCAAAGTGGTGGTAGGCTTTAGAGTGGGGGAATCTCAAAAATCATCCCATCATTTTACTGAGAACAAGAGAACTGGGCTGGGGTGTGTGTGTGTGTGTGTGTGTGTGTGTGTGTGTGTGTGTGTGTGTGTGCTCAAGACCTCAAGCAGCTGAGCAGCCCAGGGGCCTAGCTCAACACTCCTTACTTCCAAATACTCCTGAAACAAGTGCCCACAAAGAAACTTAAGGGGTGAGTTCCCTGTCACTGGATGTCCTTTAATGAAGTCTGAATGGTCACTTGTAGATGATATTTTAGATGGAATTCCTACTCCTCTATATACAAAATGAAGACTTCTAATCTCTGCAATTTCATGGATTAGAGACACATAGGAAAGGCCACCCAGAAACCCCCGAATCCCACAGGCGACTCCCCTTGCCCCCAAGAATTAGCTTTCTCCCCACATGACAACATGGCCCTTCTTTGAGCACAACAAAGGAGGACTGACTCTTCCAAATTGTATCTGGTGACCCAAGGCAGCTCCAATGTGTGTGTGTGTGTGGCAACCCAGGACTGTAGGTAGTAGGTTCTGTCTTCCTAACCCACCAGCTCCCTGCCCAGCCTTCCTTAGGATAAACACCCCTGGAGACTCCAGACAGGGCCTGCTCCTTCTCCCCAGCCTTAGAAGCTCTCAATGTCTCAGGAGCCAAGATCATTCGAGGTGTTGTACTCTTATTGAAACAGGTTCCTCTTGAGGAAATGTTTGAGTGCGACTGGTGGAGTGACATCCAAACTCTCAGCACTAACAAATGACCCATTCATATATGTGGCTGCCCAGTCTTTGGGAGCCATGGCCCACTCTCTGGACCTCAAAGTCTATATGAAAAATCTCTGTGCCTTCAGGGAATCTGTGGGTTCAGAAGTAGGAAAAGAGAAGGAGGGATGTTGTCAGCCGAGTGGAGCTGCTGGAGCAGCTGCCTCCAAAGTATTTCCTCCCCAAACCGGGGTAATTTTTCATTTTATTTGTAACCCTGTTTGAAATGCCACCAGTTAGGGATCAGTTTGGGAAAGGAGAAAATGCAAAGACTTAGAAGGTTTATAGGCTTGGCAGTCATTTACTTAACTGTGAATAGCCAGCAAGTGCTGCTCCCCTCCAGAACCCTGGCCTGCCATGGTGGGCGTTGGGAGTAAGGAGTGTGTGTGTGTGGGGCAATTCAGTAACAAACATCGATTAGGTGGCAACTGTATACTGCAAGGGCCTGGGAAGATCAAAGGGAAAGTTGCCCCCTGCCCCTAGGCTTACATTCCAGTAAAGGGGGTACAAGAGACACAGAAACATCCACAGGACGGATCCCAAAGTAATTGGAGGAGGAAGGCCCTGGAATCGAGGCAGGGATGAGGAAAGGCCTTACAAGGTGGTGTGAATGAGCTGGGCACTGAAGGAAGGTACTGGCTCCAAGAGGAAGGCATGAGTGGGGATGCATTCCAATCAGTCCAACTTTATTAAACACTTCCTACAAACCAGGCCCTGAGCAAGTGCTGGGGATACAAAGAAGGGCCAAAATGGTCCCCGTTCTCTGAGAGCCTATCTTCTGCTGGGGGGAGACAACATGTAAATTAATAGGTTAAAGGGACATTTGCTGTTTTTCAGTTGTGTCTGACTCTCTGTGACCCCATCTGGTGTTTTCTCAGTAGAGAAACTGAATTCTGGAGCGGTTTGCCATTTCCTTCTTCAGTTCATTTTACAGATGAGGAAACTGAGGCCCACAGGGTGAAGTGACTTGCCCAGGGTCACACAGCTAGGAAGTGTCTGAGGTTGGATTTGAACTCAGGATGATGAATCTTCTGACTCTAGGCCGCTGCACTCTACACACTCTGCCACCTAGCAGGCTGTAAAGGGACTACAGTAGTCTGCATATACAGAGAAAGCAGAAAGGGGGGTGGGCCAGCCAATGCAAAGACTGAAAGATGAAATGTCACTGAACACAGAGGACCTTGGCCAAGGAAGGGGGGAAGGGAAGGTCACTGCAAAGGAGGGGGAGGGCACTGGAGACAAACGCACCTGGAGGGTCACTAGAAGACCCAGGAATGGGGGGGAAGCTTTTCTCTTCCTCTGCCCCCAGGCTAGCGCTAAACTATGCTTTTGGGGGCTGACCGGGAATTGAATCACCATTTCAAAGCCTGTTTCTAAGGAGAAAAGGCTCTCCAAGTTCCAAACAGCTAATTTACAAATTAATTTCTGGAACTCAAGCCATTGGTAAGTTAGGGACACCAATTACTAGGAAAAAAAATCTATATTTAACAGCATTATGCAAATAAGACAAGACTAGCTAGGCATGGAAAGAAAAAAGCTTTGTGAAATGCTTAATTGTCACAAAAGAACATTTCAATTGTCTGAGCAGAGGAGTTAAGTAAAAAGTGATTTTTTTCCTACAGTTTGAAAAAAGCAGGTAACAGCTCCAGGAAAACAAAACAAAACAAAACAAAATTCCCTACAAAGAGCAACAAAACGAAACAAAACAAAAAACTGCAATTCACTTAACTGCCTGAAATAGAACAAACCCAAATGGTTACCTTATTCCCTCTGACAGTGTCCCCCTCCAAATTGTAAATATTGCAGGGGGACGTTAGAGATCAAACCTCTGACAGTGCCCAAAGCTGTCCCTTCTGCTTTTAACCTGATAATGCCCTTTTAGAATTGTGTATTAAGTGAGAGCAAGTCAGTTCTGAGGAAGTCCTGGAGCCAGGCCTTCAGTGAAGTCAGTAGAGGGATCGATCAGGCTCAAAGAAAGGCTGAGACTTCTGCTTTGGGTAGAAGGGAATGACAACTGACGGCAGAGACAAGGGAGACTGCCTAACCCTCCCCAAGGAGAAAACAGAGGTGGAAAAGACAAGAAAGAGAATGAGATCCCCAAGCATCCCTAGTGCCTCCTTGAGGAGTCTCAGCTCCCTGGGGTTGGTGATGTCACCACTGGGATCCCGGCACATAATGGAAAACAGGAAAGGTAACATAAGAAGAATGACAAATGCCCCGAAAAAAAGGCAAATATTTTCTTTCCGAAAAAGAAAGATAACAGAGGCTGCCTTAGATCAGCAGCTTAACACGAATGCCTGGGCAAATTCTCAAATGAATCATTAAAGAGAAGATTCGCCAACAGTCAGGAAGACAAGTCATGATTAGGAAGAGCCAGCATGGCTTCATCCAGAAGAGGTCATTCAATCAGGCATTATTAAGTGCTCACTCTGCGCCAAGGACTACATGTGCTAAGTGCTAGGGATCCAAAGGTAAAGTAAAACGAGGAGCTTACAATACACAGAGAATAGATGGAGGACATACACAAAACAAGCCCATTGCACTTTGGGGGAGATGGTGCCCTAGAAGCTGGTGGGACCAGAAAAAGCTTTATAAAAAAGGTAGAGAAGAAATCAAAGCTATCTATAGTCACATGATAAAATGCTCTAAATCACTATTGAATAGAGAAGTGCAAATTAAAACTCTGAGGTACCATCTCATACCTATCAGACTGACTAATATGACAAAAAAAAAAAAGAAAACAATGGATATTGGAGGGGACATGGGAAAACTGGGACACTAATGTACCATTGGTGGAGTTGTGAACTGATCCAACCATTCTGGAGAGCAATTTGGAACTATGCCCAAAAGGCTATAAACCTGTGCATACCCTCTGATCCGGCAATACCACTGCTAGGTCTATATCCCAAAGATACCCCCAAAGGGGGAGGGAAGCATATGTTTGTACAAAAATATTTATAGCAGCTCTTTTTGGGGCAGCTAAGAATCAGAAATTGAAGGGCTGTCCAACTATTGGGGAATGGCTGAACGAGGTGTGGCGTATGATTGCGCTATAAGAAAGGACAAGCAGGATAATCTCAGAAAAACCTGGAGAAACTTACATGAACTGATACATAGAGCCAAGAGAACACTGTACAAAGTAACGGCAACATTGTTGCTGTTGATGAAGCTCTGTGAATGACTGAGCTATTCTCAGCAATATGATGATCCAGGAAAATCCCACATGACCAATGATAAAGCAGACTATCCGCCTCCAGACAAACAACTGGTATTGACTGAATACGGATGGAAGCAGCTGTTTTTCACTTTCTTTCATCCTTTTTCTTTTATTCAAGTCTCCTCGTACAAAATGACAAGCATGAAAATGTTTTGCATGACTGCACATGCATAACCTATATCTGATTGCTTACCATCTCAGGGAAGGGACAAAGGGGCAGGGGGCACTTAGAATTTGGAACTCAAAACTTAAAAAAAGTTCGTATGTAATTTAGGGAAAAAATAAAATATATTTTAAAAAATTAAATTAAAAAGCTAGAATTTAAGCTGAGTCTTGAAGGAAACCAGTGATTTCAAGAGGCTGGGGTGAGGAGAGGGTGCATTCCAGACATGGAAGACAGCACAAAAGCCCCAAGACCAGAGATGGATAATGGCCAGCATGAACACAGGGCACAAACAGGGCTGTAAAGTGTAAGAAGATCAAGAAGATAGAAAGGACCAGGCTGGGAAGAGCTTTAAATGCCAACCAGAGGACTTATATATGATCTTAGAGAAATCAGGACACCCTGGAATTCATTTGAGGAGGGGACAGAGTGACATGATTGGACCTGATCAGATGCTTAACTTTTTTTCATTTTTTGACAGGACTGTTAAATTAGCAGTCACAAGGAATGTTATACATGTTACTTAGATTTCAGGGCGGTAGTCAATAAAGTAGATCATGCTATCGTAGAAAAGATGGAGTGCTGTGGACTTGTCAGTAATGAAATTAGATGCACTGGCTGAATGACAAGGACTCGGTCCAGTCCCAGAGAATTGATGACGATGTGCTGCTCCTCCCCCAGCCCCCCTGCAGAAGCGACGCACTCTCAGTGCAGACCACTGAGGCATTTTGTTTGGATCTGCTTAACGCTGGAATTTGTTCTGCTTGATTCCACAGGATGCTAACAGGTTTTCTTTGTCTATCTTTCTTTGGAATGGAGGAGGAAGAGAATGTTGACCTGAAAATAACTTGAATTATTGTTTTTTTCAAAGAGCCCTCAAATGGCAAGACTCAAAGGGATTATTAATGGTTCGGTGTCTCCTTGGTCTCCAGGGGAGTGCCTCAGGGATCTGTGCTAGGCCCTGGGCTCCTTACTATTTTATTCGGGTCTTGGAGGGAGTCACAGACATCAGGCTTAGTGCATCTGCCAGTGACACCAAAGTGGGAAGGGCTGCTAATACAATGACTGAGTAGAGATCTAAAAAGATCTTTCCAGGATAAATCACTGGGCTGGAATCAATGGGATGAAATTCGATAGAGATAAATGAAACATCTTACACTTGGTTTCAAAAGTTAGTTTTGGATGGTGGAGATGGCACGGTAAGAGGGCAGTTTTTCCTGGAAAAACAAACAAACAAAAAGATCTCCAGGTTTGAGTGGATTACAAGTTCAGTAGGGATCGGCAGTCAAAAAACCCACTATTGTGCTGTGGGGCTGAATTAAGGAGAGAGCTTCCAGGAATCAGAAGTGATCCTTCTGGACTCTGCCCTAGTCAGATCAGTGTCTCTGGAGCCACACATTCACTGGAGAGCATCCAGAGAAGGGCAGTCAGGGGCAAAAGGGAAAGCAGTCTTGAGCTCAAGGCATATGAGGACAAGTTGAAGGTCCTGAGGATATTTCTTCAGAAGAAGAGAGGACAGGCAGAGAACATGACAGCCACATTCTAGTATCTCAAGGGCCAGCTTGTGGAAGGAAGGTACAAAAAGGCAAACTGAGGTTTGCTGAATGAGGAATTGGCTACCTTGGCAGCTGGAGGGCTTCCCCTCATTGGAGGTCTGTAGTCTGAGGCTAAGTGGCCTCTTATCAGATACACTAGAGCAAAGATTCCTTCCAAGTATATGCTGGATGATATGGCTGCTCAGTAGCCTTCCTCTTTCAAATTCAGTGAGTCTGATTAGTGCAAGGTCCTAGGCCTTTGAACACTTACTTGCAGGATGGCGGCTCAGTTTGGAGGTCAGATGGCCATATCACGTTAACTCAGAGACCAAGGAGAGGAGCAAAAATACCTTCTATGACAAAGGGGCCAGTCAGCTTTGGTTTGGCTTTCTCTAGGGGAAGGGAACCCCTCTTCCCAACGTGTTACAGAAAACAACCCATTCTTAGAGAGCTGTCATGGGAAGACATGCAGGTTCTCCTGACCTCAAGCCTAACGCTGTTCCTCGTTCTGTCCTGGAAGGAGGTTGGGGGATGGGGGTCAAGCAGAAGAAGACTATCATCTCTCTCCCATGTGCCAGCCTTTGTCATTCTTGAAGGCAGTTATGTTTCCCCTTCCCCCACTCTTCTCCAGATTCAACATCTTCAGTTCCTTTGACCCTTCCTCAGATGCCAGGAACTCATGGCCCTTCCCCATCCTTGGCCTCCTCTGGCTGGTCTCTCTCTCAGTGAGTATGAGACTGGAAGGAAAGGAGAGCTGCTTTCTCAGAAGGTAGGAATCCAAAGAGAGAGAGGAGAAGATCCATTTCAAGCCAATCGAATCCAATTGATTTGGCAAAGCACAAATCTGCAAGCTGAACCAGCTGGGGCTGCCTGCTGATGAGTGAGACCTGTAGCGTACCTGGAATCCTATCTGGACAATGAAGATCAGGCAGCCGGGCAGAGAGTGCCCCAGGAAGGCTGGCACTGCCTGGGCTCTAGGCCTGGCTTTGCTACTGGCTTACTGGGAGCCTAAGGCTCTCTGGGCCTCACCATCCCATATGGAAAACTGGAAGAGGGAAGGCGAGAGAGCCAATAACGGTGCCTTCCTCCAGTTTCCCACCATCTCTTCTTCATGGTTATTTTTTGCACCTTTCACCCAAGTGATGCCTCCTCAGATGCTTCACCGTAGCCCTGGTGATGTTCACCTCTCAAAGACAATGCCAGCACAGTGTGAACTGGCAAACTGGAAAAGGCTGTAACTATGGGGCGGCTTAGGTGTCCAAGGAGCAACTTGGAGAAGTCCAGAGAAACTTATGGGGCGGTCTCACACTTCCATGCTGCCCAAACTCTCAATGACCCCTGACTAAGGTGGGGGGGGGCTGGGAGGACAGGTGAACATGGCTTTTTGGGGGCTTATCTGAACTTCCTCGTGAGGTCACTGGAGACTTGGCCCATCCGTGGTGCAAACAGGACTCCAGTTCTCACTTTTCTCTGGGACAAGGGGAGGAGAACCTCCCCCTTTCTGCCTTTAACAATGCCCTTTGGTTGGACTGGCAGGCAGGTAGGGAGACAGCAGAGTTCTCAATCTGCAGGTGGAGTGGATGTCCCCTCCAATGTCTTGCCCCACCGGAGCTGTCTTGTGTGACTCATTCATCCTTCCCTGTATCACACATATTTGGGTATATGAATCTCCCCTCTTTAGACTGTAAGCATTTGGAGGGCCAGAGTTGGCTGCACCAGGGTAAAACCCAGGGCCAGGACAAAGCAGGGCCCTGATCAATGTTTGCTGGCTGGAATCTAGGTTTAACAGCTCCCACCCACCTGCTGGAGAGGCCTGCTTTCAGTTTGTTGCTAACTGTGAGGTTTGCCGATAACATGAGAGGAAAAGTAGGGATCACGAGGGGCATAACTAGGATGGGGTGAGAGGGGTTATGCCTCTAGGCACACTAATTTAAAGGAATGTTGACAACCCTTTCCATCCCTCAGTGGCCCAGAAATAACTGTGATTAGCACTGAGTTGGTGAGAATTGTTAGTTAAAAGAGGAATGGCCTAGCACCCAGTTCCCTAGCAGACTCTCAGAGTCCTGGGGTCTCTGCCACTGCAAGCTCAACTATATAGAGGGAGGGTCTCATGTCACTTGCCTGGGATCCTTTTATGTTACTTCTCAGTGGTACAAACAATTGGTGAATATGATGATGGCTGGCTATACCGTACCCTCACAAGTCCTAGGAAGAACCACCCCCAGATTCCACTAGGATTAGGGGCAAAGAGGTTACCACACCCCAGATTTCAGTACTGTTTCCTGTATGCATTTCTTCTGTAAAAAAGGAACTACCACAGGCCAAGCAGGGGAAGTCTCCTCTGGATCTTTCCTTTGCCAGGGCCCCCTAACTACCTTCATTACCCCAAGTCAGAGGGCAGGTAAAGGAGCAGAAGGAGTCACACTGGAGTTACCTCTTAGCACCGGCGCACTGCATTAGTCCTGAGAACAGATGTATTTAGAAAAACTGCCTGGAGAGCAAAAGTCCATAAACAAAATTTAATTTCACTATAAAAGCTTTGTCTTTAGAAAAGAAAACGGCCTCAAGCTATTGTTTTCCCCAGGAAGAGATCAACCAAGCTTTCTGATTTTAGAGACTTGGATAATTTGTGATAAGATCATGCTACAACTCAGAATAAATCACCAAATGTGACTGAAGAGCAGTCTGGATGCCTTCGAGTCTCTTGCCGTATCTGGGAGCAGTTGAGAAGACCTCCAGACACCAGGCTGAAAGGCCATTAGCTTCTAGAATTCTGTTTTCTAGGAGGTCAATATGGCAAGCTCTGGCCACCCAGAGGTTGTTTTCTAACTATGAAAGCTGCCAGTCTTTGCCAATGGGGGGGACAAGCATCTGTCCTCAGGGCAAATAATGCTGACACCCAGAGGAGCCAACAATTCCAAAGGTGGCAAGGGAATAAATAAATGGGGCATCCTAGGAAATAGGCAAAATAATAAATAAAGTGATCGGATCACATTAACTGTAAGCCAGGAGCCTGGAAAATTCTGTTAAAGTGAATTGTCAGGTAACACGCATACATACATACACAAGTATGCACACACATGCATACATGCATGTGTATATATACATGCATACATATGCACACATGTATACACACACATGCACATAAAGAAATGGAAAGGAAACAGCCCCTCCCTTCAGGAGTCCTCCATTCTACTGAAGAGACACCAAGTATGCAAGAAAGTCCATACCAAGGACAGTGAGTTCTGCCATGCTGCCTGTTCTGAAAAGAGGAATTTGTTCCAACACAATTGACATATTAGGGAATGACTTGAGTATAATGTGAATGTTGTGTTCACTTATGGGAGAATTCATCTGTGAGAAAGAACAAAAGATTAAGCAGGGGCAGCCCTTCCCACGACCACTTCCACCCCAGACTTCACCGCCCTTCTCCCCTCCTCCACCTGCCCCTTTGGCCGGCCCAGGCCCTGCCTCACTCATGGAGGTACCATGTCCAGAAATTGGACTCTGCCAGCCAGAGCCCTGTGGGAACCAAGGTGTAGGTGTACACCCAGACCATGGACACACTCATTATTTATCGTAGTATTTATGTATTTCTTAGCTATCCTATACAAAACTGCACTACCATGTTATTAGATTACCTTTTTGTATATGTCACTGGTAAAGTTTTTGAGCCTTGAACCCCTAGCCCCACTTTCCCCATAAATTCCCCAGGATTTTACATAGCACAGTGGTTTTTAGGAACACACTACACTGAATTATAGCAGAACTGACAGTATACACAAAGTAACACAAAGGAATTTCCGGAGGGAAACAGTGCAAAGAACTTGGGGGATGGTAAGGAGGCCGGATAAGAAAGCCCTCCTGGAGGTGGTACCTGAGCTGGTCTTTGACAGAAGGAAAGGATACTTAGAGCGGCAGGTGAAAAAGCCCATGGCAGACACACAGGCACCCTGGGAGAAATGCCCCAAGGCAGAATTGAAAGGTCCTAAAGAGGGAACAGTTGGGGGCCACCCTGGAGTCAGCTGGAGCTGAGAGGTCAAGAAGGGGCATCATGGATGTCATAGGGAAGAAGACTGGAAAGGTAGGCGGAAGCCAGCTCAAGTGGCGAGAGCCAAAAAGAAGATTTTCTAGTTCGTAAAAGAAGTACTAGAGAGCCATATAACACTTCTGAGAGGGAGGGCAGGGTGTACATGTTTTAGGAATATCCGTTTGGCAGCTGTGTTATGGAGTTTAGATTTGAGAGGAAAAGAAGGCCAAGGGAAGAAGCCTAATGAGGAATCTCCTACAACAGGCCAGGAGAGAGGTGCTGAGGGCCTGAACTCCCTACTGTTCTCCAAAGGGAAAGAAAGGAGAAGAAAGGGAGGGAACAAGCATTTATTAGTCACCTACTAAGTGCCAGTGACTCTGGGCTAAGTACGACAAAGATGTTCTCCTCTGATCCTGGAAGGGAGGTGCAATTGTTACCCTCGTTTTAGAATGGAAGAAACTGAGGTACTCAGAAGGTAAGTGACTTGTCCAGGGTCACCCAGGTAGTTAAGTGTCTGATGCTGAAAAGAGGAAACAGACGTGGAGAGAGATCCGTCAAGATTTAGCCATTGCCCAGATACAGGAGGTGAGGAGGAGCAGTCGGACATTCTAAGGCTCTGAATTTAAGCAGTTGTAAAGGACGGTGACATCGGACGTTTGGAAGGAGGATGAGGCCGGGGACAAGCACAGAGTCCTCACAACACTGCAAGTGTTTCAGACTTGCTTCCTTGTGTTGTTTAGTTTTTCTGCTTGGTTTTCCTCTTCTTTTTTCTGTTTAACAAACATTGTTGGATGGGCTGGCTTTCTAGGAAGGTGAAGGAGGAGGCACGTTGGGGAAAACGTTGGCAATGTGAAAACAGGAAATATCAGTAAAAATGTATTATATAAATGGACCTGAATCGAAGATGCACATGCGGCCTCCAGGTGGCGCTGTGCTGCTGGCTGACGGTAACATGGAACTGCAGTTCAGTAGCTCCATTAGGGCTTAATGTGGAGAACTGGCAGTCTATACATATCTTCACTGAGATGGTAGCTGAACCTGTGGGAGCTGACAAAATCACCAAGGGAGGCAAACTAGAGTGAGAAGGAGGTGACTCAGGACCAATCCTGGAACCAGCACAGGGCGGAGTGGGACTGTGGCTCAGAGGCTAACATCCAAAGCTACAAGGTTCCTGTACCCAGGGGTGCTTTTCCCACCACATGCTCCATCTTCTGATCCGCTCTCAGCTCTAGCAGTCCAACATACTCAACATCTCATCCACTCTTGGATTCCATCTAAGGTCCTGTGGCCATTAAGCCTCTCTCCTAGGTTGCCTTCCCATTGGGATGTGGCAGGGAGCCTCCTTCCTAGTCCAGGGATCAGAGGTAAAGGCCACTAGCTGTTGGCTGTTGCACATCCTTCTATCTCTTCACAGTAAAATCTATTCTAGCCCTTTCTTGATCACTGACCTCATCTCCACCTCTCTATTGAGCCCTCTGAAACCTTCTGCTGTTGTGATAATGTAGAAAGTCCACTTTATTTAGAGTTAGAAGACCTAAATTCAAATGCTGGTTCTGTCACTTAACCTCTTAGGCCTCAGTTTTTCCATCTGAAAAATGAGATTGGACTAAATTACCTCCAAGAACTCTTCTGGATCTAAATCTAGGATACTACAGTGGGAGACCCTTCCTGTCACGTTGCTCTCATCTTCCAGTGCTCACCAAAACCTTGCTTTTTTTCTTGCTCACCCCTCCAGGGGTTGACTTCTCCTTCTCTCCTATCCCTAACAACACACAGGGCCAGGAGGAGCAACTTGTATCCTTCTTGTTTCTCCCTGCCACTTTTGAACTCCCTTCTAACCACGATTCATTCTTTAAAGTGAAATCCACCCTGCCCAGAAGAGCTGGCATCTTTGGACCTTTACATCACTTTCTTCTCCCTGGCAAGTTCAGCAGCGGGCTCAGTCTCCATCCTCTTCAAAAGCTGGGGCTTCCTGGTGCCTCCACCTTCTGAACTGCCATCAGCTCCCAAGCTACCTGAACTCTTCCCATGACTAGATGTGCTAAGGTATGACCCCCATCTCCCACCTCCCTCAGTCCCCAGCCAGGTCAAATGCATTTGTTCCAGCGGCCTCCATTCCTACTTATGGCTCTCTCTCTCTCTCTCCAGCACAGAGCCTTGAAGGATGCTCAGACTTAGTGAGCAAAGAAAAATAATGACCCAGAAAAGGAAACTCAGATGAAAGAGTCAGACAGGAGGACTAAGAGAGGGCAAGGCCACAGAAGAAAGGGAAGAAATGTTTAGAAGGTGATGTGGTTGGCGGTCTCAAAGGTTTCAGAGTGTTTAAGAAGAATGAGAGACACAGCCCATAAAATACCTGTAAAGAAAGACTCTCAACAAATTCTAGAGCAGCAGAAGCCACAGAACAATGGAGTGGAGGAGATTCCCAGCCCAGGGTGACCTGAAAGGCTGACGGGAAATGTCTGTCACACCAGACAGGGAGCAGAGCCCAGTCAAGCCTTGGCCACATGGCACAGCACCAGGAGGACGCGAGCAGGTGTCAGAGGCAGAATCCCCAGCCTCAGTAGCAGTGGTTTGCAGATCCCTCAACCCACAGGTGCCAAAGGTCAGTGAGAGGGTTTTTTCAGCTGGCTGAGAAGGGAGAAGGGCCTTCCCATAGCTCTGGCCTTAGGTGGCAGCAGCAGAGGCTGAATTGGGCTGGTGGCAGCAGCTCCCACAGCAGCCCCTACAGCAGCCCACACCCGTTGTTGGATCATAAAACCCCTGGGGGCACTGAGCAGCTGATTCTTACCTCAGCCCTGTGCAGTGGCCCTACACCCACCTAATGCTCCTGGGGGATTTGAGCAGCTGATCTTTATCTCACACTGAATGGTGGCCCTGCCCCCAAAGCTTATCTGAATCTCAGCTGGCTTGGTGGAACTGGAGGCCAGGTGGCTGTGGAGAGGAAACACTACTACTCAGATTCTGGGTACAAAAATTTCTAGTTGTTCCCAGACCAGTTTACATGCTTGATTGTGCCATCTTGGAGGAACTGAGATCTTACAGATACCCAGAGTATACCTTACTCTTGACAAAGGACCCAAAAGTCAAGTATCTGGTTAGGAAAATGCCCAAAAAAGGGAAAAAAATAAGACTACAGAAGGCTACTTTCTTGGTGAACAGGTATCTTCTCCCATCCTTTTGGATGAGGAAGAACAATGCCTACCATCAGGGAAAGACATAAAAGTCAAGGCTTCTGTATCCCAAACATCCAAAATAAATATTCAATGGTCTCAGGCCATGGAAGAGCTCAAAAAGGATTTTGAAAACCAAGTAAGAGAGGTGGAGGAAAAATTGGGAAGAGAAATGAGAGAGATGCAAGAAAAACATGAAAAGCAAGCCAACAACTTGCTAAAGGAGATCCAAAAAAAATGCTGAAGAAAATAACACCTTTAAAAATAGACTAACTCAATTGACAAAAGAGGTTCAAAAAGCCAATGAGGAGAAGAAGGCTTTAAAAAGCAGAATTAGCCAAATGAAAAAGGAGGTTCAGAAGCTCATTGAAGAAAACAGCTCTTTAAAAATTAGAATGGAACAGATGGAGGTTAATGACTTTATGAGAAACCAAGAAATCACAAAACAAAACCAAAAGAGTGAATCTCATTGGAAAAATAACTGACCTGGAAAATAGTCAGGAGAGACAATTTAAAAATTATGGGACTACCTGAAAGCCATGACCAAAAAAAAGAGCCTAGACATCATCTTTCATGAAATTATCAAGAAAAACTGCTCTGACATTCTAGAACCAGAGGTCAAAATAAATATTGAAAGAATCTACCAATTACCTCCTGAAAGAGATCCAAAATGAAAAACTCCTAGAAATGTTGTAACCAAATTCCAGAGTTCCCAGGTCAAGGAGAAAATATTGCAAGCAGCTAGAAAGAAACAATTTGAGTATTGTGGAAATACAATCAGGATAACACAAGATCTAGCAGCTTCTACATTAAGGGATCAAAGGGCATGGAATAGGATATTCCAGAAGTCAAAGGAACTCGGACTAAAACCAAGAATCACCTACCCAGCAAAACTGAGTATAATACTTCAGGGGAAAAATTGGTCTTTCAATGAATTAGAGGACTTTCAAGCATTCTTGATGAAAAGACCAGAGCTGAAAAGAAAATTTGACTTTCAAACACAAGAATGAAGAGAAGCATGAAAAGGTAAACAGCAAAGAAAAGTCATAAGGGACTTACTAAAGCTGAACTGTTTACATTCCTACATGGAAAGACAATATTTGTAACTCTTGAAACTTTTCTCAGTATCTGGGTAGTTGGTGAGATTATACACACACATACAGAAAGCACAGAGTGAGTTGAATAGAATGGTATCATATCTAAAAAAATGAAATTAAGGGGTGAGAGAGGAATACATTGGGAGGAGAAAGGGAGAAATGGAATGGGGCAAGTTATTTCTCATAAAAGAGGCAAGAAAAAGACTTTTCAATGGAAGAAAAAATGGGGAGGTGAGAGAGAAAACATGAAGTTTACTCTCATCACATTTGACTCAAGGAAGGCATAAAATGCACACTCATTTTGGTATGAAAACTTATCTTACAATACAGCAAAGGGGGGGGAAGGGGATAAGCAGGGTAGGGAGGGTGATGGAAGGGAGGGCAATGGGAGGAGGGAGCAATTAGAAGCCAGCCTTCTTGAGGAAGGACACGGTCAAAAGAGAGAATAGAAGTAATGGGGGGCAGGATAGGATGGAGGGAAATATAGTTAGTCTTACATGACTATTACGGAAGTCATTTGCAAAACTACACATATATGACCTATATTGAATTGCTTGCCTTCTCAGGGGGGATGGATGGGGAGAGAGGAAGGAAGAGAAGTTGGAACTCAAAGTTTTAGGAGCAAGAGTTGAGTATTGTTCTTGCATACAACTAAGAAATACAGGTAATGGGGTATAGAAATTTATCTTGCCCTAGAGGACAAAAGAGAAGATGGGACTAAGGGAAGGGAAGGATGTTAGAAGGGAGGGCAGATTGGTGACAGGGGTAATTAGAATGCTTGGTGTTTTGGGGTGGGGGGAGAGGAGAGATGGGGAGAAAATTTGAAACTCAAAATTTTGTGGAAATGAATGTTGAAAACTTAAAACAAATTTTTTAAAAAAAGAAATAATAAAAAAATGCGAAAAAAAGAATGAGAACGAGACAACGATTCGGCAGGCTGGCAATCTTGGAGAGAATCATTTTAGTCAAGAGGAGGTTGGGAAGGTAGATTATAAGGGAATAAGAAATGAGTGGGAGATGAGAAAACAGAATCATAACCACTGTGGTTGACCCTCTCCAAGAGTTTCTCTGGGAAAGGGAGAAGACGTACAGCAATAGCTCAATAATACTGGAATCCAGTGAAGGTTTTTTAAGAATAAGGGGTTATATAGAAATGACTACTTTCTTAACAGTTATACTAATGGAGAAGAAACTAAGGCAGGTCCTACTAAGTTGGAAAAGCTTCAAGTAGAGGCCCAGCAGAAGACTGTTGATCTGTCATCTTTGGATTGGTTTAGCTAAGAGCAGAAAGGCTCACCACTGGAGTGGGTAGAAGTATTTTAGGTCAGAATAATTCCCAAGTACTATCTACCAATACAATCTGCTTTAGTGTAGTGGTCATCATGTTAGTAAAAATCACAGGTCCTTCAAGTATTCTAGCAGGAGGCAGTGTGAGCTAGTGGAAAAAGCATTCGACCTGGTGTCAGAACACCTAGGTTTAAACCCTGGTCACGTGTGATCTTGGGCAAGTCACTTCTGATCTTTGGCCTCCATTTCCTCATGCATAAAATAAAGAGATTTGTTCAAATTACATCCAAGGTTCCTACTAGTTCTAAATCATATGATCCTAAGTATAACAGCAAATGTCTCCATACCGAGTTTCTGCAAAGAGTTATAACGTAAAAATGGACTGACAAACTTAATACAGAATTTCTATAAACTTTCAACTAATTGCATGTAAAATATTTAATGCCAATTATACATAAATAGATTACAGTACTAATTAAAGCTCAGTGTTTGTCGGAATAATCAGATCGTAAGAGGGAACATACATCAATGTCTCGAGAGCCTTCCAATTTACCAAACTAATGGATTGGGGTGTATGTGTGTGTGACTTTTAAGCCTTTATATAATACACACAACGTTAACAAAACGAAAAGGCCATGAGGAATCAATCGTCCAGCCCCTCCCCATATCTACCATGTTGCACCGATTACATTCCTGCTATGATCATTAGCTGTGCATTAGTCTGAGGAAGTACCATTGTGTTATGACATGTTGGTCAGGACTCAAAAGGCTGTCCTGTTTCATTAAGTGAAAGTTTAGCCTTGGCTGCTCTTCCAGAAGAGGTAAATATACTTCAGAACACAATGTGACAACTCCTGACTTGGCCAGGAAAGAGAGACCTGCTAAGAGCGCCAGGAACATTTTAATGCCCTAGCCCAGCTTTCTCCTACTGATTTACGAACTCTAGTCATCTCTAAATGTTTTGGCTACCGAATGATCATTTTTACCATGACAAATGTGGTGTGGGCTAGACTGGATGGCCTTTGTGGTGCATTCTGACACTGGAGGTCTGTGAGTCTGGGACTGATTCTGCAGCTGGAGGATTTCTGTGTTCCAAATCCTTCAAAGTGCTTTATAAACATTCATTAGGCCTCGCTCATCACTAGTGGGAGATTATTGGATCCTGAGGGAATGACATGGATAAGCAATGCAATAAGCATTCATATTGGTGCACAATCTGTTAAAAATCTGGTGGGTGTGTGTGCACTTCAAGTACCTCGAGACTAGAGAACAGCCTTTCCATCAGGGGTGGGGAGGCAAGCACATCTTAGTGCAGGACTGGAAATATTCCAACACAGAACAAAGAGGAGAAAAATTCATTTGTCCTCCTTGACTTGTAAAGAAATGAAATGTTTCCATCTTTCCTACACTTTGAAGGATGAAATACAGCAATTTCAAAGTCAGCAGCTCTTATTTTGAAAGAGTTTCTGAGATGGTATGGTTTACGTGATTGACAGCTGAAAGCTGTTCAGTTCACCAAAGCCGTTAACATCTTGACTGTATTTTTCAGGGCCAACTTCATGCTTTCACTTTGACAAATCATACATCAGGTCTTTGGGGTTTTGGAAAGCAGGCACCAATGATGAGTGAAACTATTTCACCCATTCAAAACCCTCCTTAGATCTCACCCAATTCTTGGAAACCCTAGAAGACCAGAAGGAATCTATGAAGACTTTCTCCAAAAATATCTCACCTGGAATGATCACATGATGATGAGCAAATATAACTAAGAGGAAGAAACAAGCAGTTAAAAAAAAACCCCAGCAGTCAATACAGTAAGATGGTAGTGCAGTGTGGGGGAGAAACTCAATCCCTGATCTACTATTTACTACCTGTGTGATTTGTCAGGTTCCATGCTCCCCCCTCTCAATGTTCTCATGTGTAAACTGAGACCTAATGGACTAAATGATCTGTATCTCAAAGTCCTATGGTTCATTTAACTTCAGTGCCTCAGGTCTTTCACCTGTGAAATGGATATATTCATACTTACTACCTCTCTCCCAGGATCGTTGTAGTAAGGAATTTTTAACCCTCAATTTGCTATAGATTGGGATCTGTTGGGTACCAGTTGTGAATGTAATACTGGAACAGAATTCCAAGTGCGTATTACACCAGTCAACTGCCCCAAATGCAGCCGTGGTTCTGAATGGCATCTTGAACAATGGAGGTAAATTCTCAAAGCCCAAGCAACATCATGGAGATGCTAAATGAAAAAGGTCCCAAAGCTTAATCCCAAGTGGAAGGGGCCTCCATGGAATACAAGCAGTATTCGTTAACAGACAACATAGAAAGTCATCCTATTGCGGGTCATGACCCACAGAGAAAGAAGCCCTGATCTATACAATTTACCATGCCAAATGGTCCTCTTCAAGAAGAAAGGACAAACAGCCACCATCACATACACGAGGCAGTCAGCATATCTCTCTTTCCCAAGCCCTTCTCCTCCCTTCCCCTTCTCATTACACTTTGAGCTTCTCCCCTCTTCAATGCATCCCCTAAACTGGCCAGGTTTGCCCCCATCCCTAGAATCCCACACCAACCCCCAACCCCAGCTGATTCTTCACATCCCTCAAGGTTCTGCTCCCTTCCTCTACACAAAGACTTTTCTGACCACCCTGGCTGCTCGTTCAGCTCTCCCTCAAAAATATGGTTTGTATCTATTTATCTATGTCCCTGTCATCCCCCTGAGAGAACTTAAGTTCCCTGAGGGCAAGGATTGGTTCATTTTTGTTGTTCTATCTCCAGTGCCTGACCCAGTACCTGGCACACTGTTAGCGCCTACTAGATGCCTGTGGACGGAAGCCTGGTTTGATTCCAATCTCCTCAGCCCAGCTCATCCCCACACACTTAGTCCCCATCACAGCCCCTGAGGGCCATGTTCTCTGCTCCTCACCTCTCTCCTCCTGTCCCTGGGGGATAGGGGGATCTCCATGAGAGAGCTCCCATCCTCATCCCTCTTCCCCTTTCCATCTCCTTTTTGTTCAGATATAGGGCTCAGAACTGCTTCAGGCTCCCAGCAGCTCCCTCTCCCTCCATCAGTCTCACTTGATGTTCCCTCTGGGACAGTCTGTGCTACCTGGAGTTCTTTGAGGAAGACTGGGGCTCCAATAATTATTTTTTTCAGTTTAATTCAATAAATTTGCATGAGGTACCAGTATTGTATTAATTACCAATATATATTAAGTACCGCACACACAGTATGGTGTAAGAAACTCAGGGACATATATACAATATTTACATCAAGGAGTTTATTTACAGTCTAGCAGAAGATAAGACACAAACACGATTCTGTAATACCTATTTGTTTAATTGAACTGAATCTACAAAGTCCTGCAATGTGGCATTAAGGTGAACCGAGATTTTTAAAGGCTATTTCAGTAGAGTACAAATTCTGGCAGGTCGTACCATGTGGGGAAGGATTAAGGGACATTCCACAAATATTCTCCATTTAAAGGATTAGACTGACAATGTCAGCTCTGTTGGGCATATCAGCCTTGTAGTGTAGTTTACTAGTTCTGTACTGTGCACTGTGGCCATCAACAGCAGGCAAGAGGCATTTCACCAAGAACTCTCCCCAGAACACCCTCAAATTGAATCAACATCTTCTTGGTGACTTAAATGTCAGGGTGGGCAGCCAAAACCTTTTGTTTAAATAATGGTCATGAGTAATAAATGAAAGAGGACAAAGGCTAGTAGACTACATAGAAGCCTCATGACTCTGTAATGAATGTTTTCTTCAAGAAAAGTTAGGAGATGTTGGAAGTGGCAAGCTCTGAATAACGCAACAGTGAAATTGATCTCAATAGACAGGAAACACCTGATCATTTATTTACTAGTCAGTTATCAACATATAGTCATAACATCAACTTGTTAGAACAAAGTTGAATAAAAAAGAAGGTGAAGCACACGTTTAAAACAATTCCAATCAGACCTATGTAAACAAGTAGCCTGGTGCTGAAAAATGGGAACTGATAAAAAAACAGACATTGATTCAAACTATTGTCATTTCCTAAGGAAGTTTAATGGACACAAATCAATAGTCATAATAAGGGAGACCAAAAGAAACGAAAAACTGCCTTAGCCAGAAAATATTTCCTCCTCTTTGTCTGACAAGAAATATGGAAGTCAAGGGCAATATCAGCTTGGAATACAAGATCATTTATACAACTTGCCAAAAGAGGATGATAGATTATCATTACCAGGATCATCTTAGAAATAGCAAGAAATGGTGAAATTTAAATAAGTATTTCCCCACCACCTTCATCATCCTTTCCTCTTGGAGGCTGATGGAGATAGCCACAGACTCTGAACCCAAGAGCCCAGTGCCCACAGCCCTCATCCTGGGTCACCACCCCTGGGGAGATGCAGTCACACCAACTGAAGTCTCAGAACAGAAAGTTTTTTGCCATTAAAGGCCTTGACAAAGTGAAGTGATTCAACATCAGACACTGATGATTTTGTCAGCAGAAATGACACTCCCAAATAGGCATTCCCATCTGCTTTGTTACTTCACCCTAAGGACCATGGGTCCTTTCTATCTGACTGGGAGATAACCCCTTGGGAGAAGCGACTGTCTGACTGTTCTCCTTGTATTCGCACACTTTGCACAGTGCTTTGTATAGTGTAAGAAATGCCTCACTCAGTCCTTCATTCATGATTAACCCAGATCATCCTAAGAGCATTTAAGGATACTTCTGCTTCCAGCTTCCAGGGGAAAAGATGGGCTAAATTCAGAAGACATGAACAGCAGCAGAAGGCAGACTCCAACAGAAGGGCCCGAGGAAGGAAAGGCAGACCCAACAGAAGACCTCATGAAGAAACGAATACGGAAGAGCAGGAAGAGAAGACGAAGAACCCAGGGAAGAGGAGGAGGAGGAAACGAAAAGTTAAAAGAGATGGGCTCAAGCTGAAGGAAAGAAAAAAGGGCTGGGGAAGGAAGAAGGGAAGGCCTCCAGGAGATGGAGGGAGTAGGTAAGACAAGGCACATGGTCAGAGAGGGAAGGGAAAGGAAGCCATGTGTGGCTGGCAAAGGATTCCGAAAGGTGAGTGAATGGTAACTGTAAAGAAGCAGGTGCCCATGAGCAGGTGCCATAGCAAATCTCCTGGGCAGCTTCTAGTGAGAAAGATGAGAGCTAAGGAGCTCACTAGAACACATGGACAGCGGAGTACATGTGGTGATTTGCACAGAGCATGCAATGCAATTCTCTCCTGTGCACAGAATAAGGAAATGGCTTCTACCTATGCACAAACTACAAGCTGGTCTTTTCTTCATTCTCTAGAATAGAACACCTTTCGACTCTCTAGGTTATTATGGAGAATGAAATACTCCTTGAAAAAACTAAAGAAGGGGTTTAAGTGTGGAACCAGGGGGACGATGAACCTGAAATGGCCAAGAGGGGATCGTTGACCTGTGTGTGTCAGGAGGCTGGAGGCTGGAAAACTGTCACACAGATGAGAATGGGAAGAGGAAGGCCTATAGAATCTCTGGCACTAAGAAAGAGAGGTTCTCCCATAAAGGGATGAGTTGTCTCTGCACAAGAGGAAGCTGCTCAATTATCAAAACTATTTGGTACTGGCTAAGAAATAGAGAGGTGGATCAGTGGAATAGATTAAGTATGCAAGACACAGTAGTAAATTATTATAATAATCTGCTGTTTGACAAACCCAAAGACTCCAGCTTTTGGGATAAGAACTCAGTATTTGACAAAAACTGCTGAGAAAACTAGAAAATATTATAGCAGAAACTAGGCATAGACCAACATCTCACACTATAGACCAAGATAAGGTCAAAATGAGGACATGATTTACACATAAAGGGTGATATCATAAGCAAATTAGGAGAGCAAGGAATAGTTTATCTGTCAGATCTATGGAGGGGGGAAGAATTTATGACCAAATAAGAGATAGAGAGCCTTATGAAATGCAAAATGGATACTTTTTGTTACATTAAATTAAAAAGGTTTTACACAAAAACCGAATGCAACCAAGATTAGAAAGAGAACAGAAAGATGCTTTTTTTTTTACAGCAATCTTTACAGCAAGCGTCTCTGATAAAGGCCTCATTTCTCAAATATATAGAGAACTGAGTCAAATTTATAAGAATACAAGTCATTCTCCAACTGATAAATGGTCAAAGTATATGAACAGGCAGCTTTCTTAAAGCTATCTACAGTCACATGAAAAAATGCTCTAAATCACTATTGATGAGAGAGATGCAAATTAAAACAACTCTGAGGTACCATCTCACACTATCAGATTGGCTAATTTGACAGAAAAGGAAAATGATAAATGTTGGAGAAAATGTAGGAAAATTGGGACACTAATACAATGATGCAGTTGTGAACTTATCCAACCATTCTAAAGACCAATTTGGAACTATGCCCAAAGGGCAATCCAACTGTTCACACCACTGCTAGGGCTGTATCCTAAAGAGGTCATAAAAAAGGGAAAAGGACCCACATGCACAAAAATATTTCCAGCAGCTCTTTCTGCGGTGGGTAAGAATTGGAAATTGAGGGGATATCCATCCTTTGGAGAATGTCTGAACAAGTTGTGGCAGATGAATATAATGGAATTCTATTGTGCTATATGAAATGATGAGGAGTCCGACTTCGGAAAAACCTGGATTTCCATGAGCTGATGCTGAGTGAAATAAGCAGAACCAGGAGAACACTGTACGCAGTAACAGTAACAGTAACATTTCGAGATGACCAGCTTTGATACTGACAACTCTTCTCAGCAACACAATGATCCAAGACATTTCTAAAAGACTCGTGATGGAAAATGCTATCCACTTCCAGAGAAAGAACTGTGGAGTCTGAATGGAGACCAAAGCAGACGATTTTCACTTTTTTTGTAGCTTTTCCCTTCTTTTATAATACAACGAATGTGGAAATATGTTTTTTAAAAAAGAGGAGGCTGCTATATGGGGGCTCCCCCAGGTACTATCAGGATCAGAGGAAGAGGCCAGAGGTGGTAGTTGGCAGCTCCCTGCTGCGAAGGCTTCTGAAGTGGTTATTTTTTTTTTAAACTTCACAACAAAAGAGGTCTTCGGTCTTTTGGGGGCAGAATCTCCCAAGACTTGTAGAAATGAAAGACTACTACCCACTTCTGGCACACAGCTCACCCCGAACACATGGGCATGCACGATTCTGGCAGCAGGGACCTAGAAAGCAGGCTGAAAGTTTACAAAATCTTGGGCAAGAAACCAAGTTCCGCAGGGGAACAGGACGTATTGTCATTACTGCTGTCCTCTGAAGAAAAGAGATTCAAAATGGCCTATTTTGGAAGTGAACAGCTGGTTGAGAGGATGACATCTGAGAATAGGATTTGTATTTCTAGAGCAAGGCTTAAAATTCAGGAATAACAGGAAAGCAGCCAAGGATAAGGTGAACCAGGCAAGAGCTGATAAGAATGTATTTGCTGGGAGTCTGGCTAATCCAGTCAAAAGGACTTTTGAATTATAGCTAATAATAGTTAACACTTTCCTAACACTTGCTATGTGCCAGGTACCATGCTACATGCTTTACAGTTTTTATTTTATTTGATTCTCACAACCATCCTGGAAGGTAGATGTTATTACTATCCCCATTTTAAAGATGAGGAAACTGAGGCACACAGAGGAGAAGTGACTTGCTTAGCATCTCACAGCTAGGAAGTGTCTGAGGCCACATTTGAACTCATGACTTCCTGACTCCAAGTCCAGCACTCTATCCTCTGCTGGAAATAGCCATGAAGCTAAACAGTATAGCTATTATGTGGAGAGATATATACCAGTAGAAGGTGTGTTCATCCTTCGTTGCCAAAGAAGACCATGCCATCAGAGAAATGATGACATGACTTGCACTTGACTTTGTTTTGAGTGAGGGAGGGCTGGGCAGGTCACCAGCCTCACTTCTCCTCCAGAGTCATCTGAATCCAGTGACCAGATATTCATCAGGGTGACTGGAGATGACCCAGGATGAGGCAGCTGGGGTTAAGTGACTTGCCCAAGGTCACACAGCTAGTGAGTGTCAAGTGTCTGAGGTGAGATTTGAATTCAGGTCCTCCTGACTCCTGCACTGGTGCTCTATCCACCGGGCCACTGTTTGTAAGTAGGTATTGTTTCATTCATTATATTTGAATCCCTAATACAAAATTCAAATTCAGTGTCTAGAAGGGAGTTAGCTCTTACTAAATGTTTGCTGACTGACTGGTTGATTCAGATACCCAAGGAGTTCATAGAAAACAAAATCCAAGCAAGGAGATGATTAAAGAACAAAGAAATGAAAACATTGCCTTAGATGTCTATACAACGTACGTAGCCAACTGAAGAGGAAGTCCTAACACAAGGAGGCCAATTTGACCTCACAGATCTCACTGAGACCCAGATTAGAACATGGCCCTGGAATGGTTTATCCTATTCAAAAGAAATGGGGGGAAGGGAGGAGTAGCAAAGGGAAGAGGGGAGAAACATCATATATATTAAGAAAATAAACTCTTGCGATTCAGAAATCCAAGCAGAGGAGGGGAAAGCATGGTAGTGACCGCTTGGGGCAACACCAAGAGAAGCAAGAATGAAGACTGTATTGTCATCAGAGAACCCAGCAGAGGACCTGATGAGAAAGGGAAGTAGGTGGGAGTCTGGGGACACGTCCCCAAGCTGGCGTGGAGGCACGTTAGCTCATGGTGATGAGGACATTTCAATAATCCAGACATCTGCTAGAATTCTTAACTAAAAGTCAAGCAGCTAATAATTCTTGACTTACTAATTAAATCAATCATAATTAAAGAATTTTTTCCTTCAAAAGTGAAGGGGATAACAAATGGGAATTCTGTTCTGGATCTGATTGTTGCCAACAGGAGGATCTGGCTGGAAACAGTGGGAACTTTGTGGGAAAGTGACCGTTCTATTTCGTAATTTGTGAGAGTGAAGCAGACAAACGGTCAGAATAGTCTGACTGACCCTGTAAATTTTGGGAGAGCAGATTTCAAAGAGTTTAGGAAAAGAATCATGGAATATATAATTCTACAGAGAAGTCATTCAGGGAGGTATGGGAAGCTCTCAGGCATGAAATTCTGAAGGCACAAAGAGCTGAGCACAGTAGCAGCAATGTCTGGAAACCCAGTTCTATGGGAGGTTGATGCTAGGGGACTTCTTGAGCTCTGGAGTTCTGAGCAGCAGAGGATTATACTCATCCAAAGGTCTTTGGAATTAATCAAGTAAGGCAATCAGGCAACATCAGATAAGTTGGGGGCCATCAGCTTTTGTAAGAAAGGGCAAACAAGTCTAGATTAAAATGTGTCCATCACAGTGGCAAATTTTTTGAGTATGTACTCCCAATATTTCTACCCTTCTTCCAATTTATAAGCATGTACTAATGTATGAATACATTATACAGAATTCTAAAAATACACAAAAAGAAAAATTACAGGAGGGGATAAAGAGGAAATAAGCAATATTTTAGGCATTTTATTTTATTTATAATAGATGAAAAATGTTTTTATTCACTTAAAATTATTGACACTAATTTTTAACAAGGGCAGTATGGATTGAATGTCCTTCCTTTTTTAAATCATGGTTTAAGATTGTGTTGTTACCGCGTGAAAGCAGTTGAGAGGCCCAGTTTTCAAGTGAGCTTATTTAGATATTTGGTTTGAATGGTTATCACTGCCCAAAAAGATATGTGACAAAGATATGATTCCAAAGAGAAGAGACGCCAAACTAATCCCAATGCTTTTTTTTTCAAAGCCATCGTAATAGAAAAAGATTTTGTTGAAATCTGGCTAGTAAATTTCCATCTTCCCTGACATCAATCAAGTAGTTGTTATTGCAAAGAAACTGGAAGATGTTGCGTTTTTATATTCTTTATAAACGGGTTTAAAACAAACTAACGATGATTTGGAAGGTTTTTAGGAAAATCAGGTTAGGCAATCCTGCTTTCAAGTGTGAATATGCAGATAGGACTAAGATGGTTTTCTGGAAGAAAAGCTTTGTTTTTAAATGTCGTGCTAATTTGGATCGCTTCATGCTTTCCTTAGCTAATAATTCAAGCTACAAAGTGTGAGGGCCCTTATTAATGAAAGTGGATGTAAATCCATAAATAATCCTGATAATTTCTTACTGTTTTTATCTAACTTCTTATCTGGTCTGCTATTTTTATCTCACAAAATGGCTAAGAGCTTGTACTACGGGTAGAATCATTATCTCTGCCATTGTTTGTTTGTGTTTGAATTATTAGTATCATTTTCTGTTCCCAGTTTCTTTGTATGAGTCTTTTTAAGCCATCTGCTTATTTTGTGATGGCTACTTACTTCAGTTCAAACTAGATGACATAATTTGTAAATGTGCTTAAAGGGAAACACTACAATATGACGAAAGTCAACAAATGAGTGAGGGTGCCCTTGTCAAACCTCCACTTTTCCTACAGAATGGACATCACAACATATGGACCAAGTAGCAAATGTCAAACCATATACAAAATATTAATAAATCCATTTTTAGACTTTTAAATAAAAACTATAAACATGAGGGTTAATAGTGTGTGGGATGGCTCAGGTCCCTACATAATCAATTACTCAGAGGCCTCTCCAAGTGATGCCAGAAAAGAGATTTATTCGATTCTCGAGAAGCGGGGCTAGCCTATAGGAGTAGGAAAGCTGAAGACAAAGAAAAGGGCAGTGATTTATATAGACCCTAACACAAGTCCCTCCTCCCCCCACTGACCATTATCCTCATTAGCTGAGAATATGATCTTACATTCTAGACACGAAATCTAACCAATCCTTTTTGAAATGAAGACATCGAGGAATTATGTGAGTTTTGTCTAATCATTGAGACCCTAATACACTACACAGTTTTATATCCTTATATGGAACTATTCTATTCTAAAAATATTGTAACCTTGAGCCTCTAGGTCTTACCTCACCCCTGGGAGAAGAATTACAATCTGAGAAGTCTTCACTAAACCATCCCACTCAATAGTTTTCCTTCCATCTCAACAGATGACCTTGCAGACTCTACCATTTGGAGAGCACTGCTCTAAAGAAAACAATGTGGCTGCACAGGGTACTCGCCAATAACTTAGATTTGAAAGAGATGTATAGAAGATACAGATAATGTACACATTACAAGGCAGATAACGGAACATTAATACAGAAGTGTGGAATGTAATAACAGGTACTTAAGCTCAATATAAGTGATGAAGATTAAGGAATATAAAAAGGTTGGTTTCTTTAAACTAGATTGGGGTAAAAAGGAGAATTGAAAGGCCAGACTTTTGCTTGGGGTAAATGGGAGAATGGTAATGGTTGCTCAGCTTTTCCATTGCTTGTTTTCTCTGCCAAGGAGAACATCTTTGGACAGAAAAGGGCAGAACAAAAATGGCCAACAGAGTGTTACCATGACAATCACAATAAGTCAGAAGGTAAGTTCAAGGGACCCAGCTAAGACAAACTACACTCTAGAACAGCTGCATCAAACACATGGCCCCCACCATTCCCCAGGGTGACCCAAACCGGATTCAAAAGGAAATGGAAAAATATGCAACAAAATAAATAAAAATACAATGAAGCAATGCTACATTGTGAAACGAATGCGAAGTGCTATGTTGCCCCAAAGTGCAGGAGTCCTTCTGCACAATTAGAGGCCCTGCTTCCTTGGTCTAGGGAAGAAGAAGTCAAAGGCAGGGGTGGCTCCTGAACCACTGTCACTGAACTTGGAAAGATCATGGAGAATTATAGAGGTGCCAGAGGACTGGAAAAGGACAAAAGTTGTCCCAATAGCCACGAAAAAGGCAAAGAATCAAGTCTGTAAACGGTAGGTCCTTGAGCCTGTGAGGCGTAACTTTATTAGGACAGTCTGACCTCGCCCAATATGCCTGCTGTCTGGCTCGAACCAATCTTATTCCTAGACAGACACTGAAGGATTGTTTACGATGTTTGCTCCCAGTAATGGTTGGTCACCCAACCCTCCCAGAACCAAGAGTACTCTCAAGGATGTCTTCTTTCCCCACGATCACACATTTAATTGGCAAAATGCCTCCTTGGTTAGAAGGAAGTACTAAAAGCAGGTAATCCTGAGCCATCTCTGGGAGACCTCCATGGTATGGAGGTGTAGTCCAGGACCTCCGTTGGGACTCTGGAGACTGACCTGGGACACCCCAGTCACGTGGTTCAAATGCAGACAATTCTCTGTTGGTGCTGACCAACTGTGGTCATATTGAATAACTATTGAGACTTACTGACTGTGACCTAACTGTTGGGATTTACTGACTGAAACCTACATTCTTATTGTTCACTTACTGATTGAGACCTATATTATTATTTTATTAATAAATATTAATTTATTAAATTAAATATATTTTAATATTCTTTGTAAATATGTTTCCTATTTTATATAAATATATTCTATATTTATATAAATATAAAAATATATGAAATTAAATATGTGTACATATATCAAACTTGAGACTGTCATTTCTGAACCAATCCAAACTGAAACTAAATTAAGTTGCAGCCAATGAGGTTGTTTCACAACACAGAGCCTGATCTTGATTTGGGGCAAGCTTCTGACAGCTAATTCTGATCATTCCAGATTTTGCCCATTTTTTTAACCAAGCCCAAATGCCAACCCTGTTCCACAGCTGAGCAGCCCACAAGCCTGGGGGCCCTAAGAGAGAAGAGACATGATAAGCCAGTCAAACCACGTCCCCACAGCCCTCAGATTTCAGCCAATTGGCCTCATGGCTACCACAAGGCCATCATGCCCAACTACCCGGGAACAATGCTAGCCCTCTGGCTTTTTTTCCACTCAGGAAAGATGCATGTGGAGAAGGAATCTAACATACCCCCTCCACCAACTGTCACTGATCCCAGCCTGGCAGGCCCCAGGCCCTGTTTCCAGCCCAGCCAGTAGCCATTGTGGGGGTGGGGGGACGATCTTTGTGCCTGCTCCAGCCCCTGAGACTAAGGACCCCAAAAGAAGAGTCCTTGGCATTCCATCAAACAGTTCAACATCAGAACTGAAAATAGTTTTTGATGGGAATGATAGAGAAGACACCTTCCCATTGGGAAGCCTTACCATTGAACTTTAAGGGACATGAGGCCTTTCTACGGGGCTTGTGGCATATGTGTTATCTCTCCCAAGGAGAATGTGAACTCTCCAAGAGCTGGGTCCCGTAGGGCTTTTCTATTGTATAGCCAATATTTAAAATAGTGCTTTGTACACAGTAAGAGCTTAGGGGGAGGGAGAGACAAGAGCGAGGCAAAAACACCATTAGGTGGACACTGAAACCAGCAGGGCTGCACCCAAAAAGTGGCCATTCAGTGACACCAGGAAGTCTCTGGGGAGCACCCCAGGGAGCTGTGCTCAGCAGCCAGCTGGGATTGACTCGAAGCTACTGGCCCTTTTTCTAAATGACATGGTTAAAGGCCTAGAGCGAATGCTTAGGGAATGTGCAGAAGGCTGGCTCATGTTATGACCGTGTCAGCACCCCAAAGGAACTCAATGGCCTAGAAGCCCGGGCTGAAGAGAAGGTCACCTTCAAAGGAATAACTATAGTTTTACACTTAGGTTGAAAAAGTATCTTTACAAGCACCAGACGAGGGAGGCCTGGCTAGAGAGAGAAGCTCATCCAAAGAGGCCTTTCATGGACTACAAACTGAATGTAGGCTAGCCAAACACTAACCTCATTTAATCTTCAGCTGTACTGGCCAGCATCATGTCCAGGGTTAAGGGTGGGAGAAAGGGGGCAAATAAACATTTATTAGGGGACCAGGTAGTAGGCTGAATGCTTTTTACAAATATGACCCCAGTTCGTCCTTACAACCTTGGGAGACAAGTACTGTTATTATCATTCCCATTTTACAGCTGCGGAAACTGAGACAACAGGGTGAAGTGACTTGCCCAGGATCACACAGCTAGTAAGTGTCTGAGGCTGGATTTGAACTCAGGTCTTCCTGACTCCAAGTCCAGCTCTCTGTCCACAGCCAGTCCCTGACTCAGCCTCAGTTTCCCACTGTGTACCACCAGGTGGTTTGAGGTGGGGAGGATGAGGAATAGGGGATACAGTAAAAGCTCACTGTCCTCTGCCCTGGTCAGACCACACATGGAGCACTGTACTCATGTCTGGGCATCACAGTTTAGAAAAGACCATCAAGAAGCTGGACAATGTCCATACGAGGGCAGCTAAGATGATGAAAGACCTTCTATTGGACAGACTGAACTGAGAGAAGCTGAGACTTAGGATGGAGGGAGCGGGGCTGGGGGACAGAGAGAGAAGAGAAGGAAGGAGAAGGGAAGGAACAAAGTAAAAGAAGGAAAAAGGGAAGAGGAAAGGGAAGGGAAGGGAGAGAGGGAGAGAGAAAATAAAGAAGAGAAGGCTAGAGAAAGTAGAAGAGAAGAAAGAAGGGAGAGGGGACAGAGAAAGACTGAGAGAGACCCAGAGAGACCCAGAGCTGTCAAATGGACGAAGGTGGAGACTTGCTTTGCTTCGCCCTAGTGAACAAAACTAGAAGTGATCGAGGGCAAAACATCAACTTCTTATTCATAGCAGGTAGTTAAGAAACAGTTTAGCTGAATTGAACTGAGTATGAGGGGGAGCTGTAAGGAGGCATGCGGGGCCTGATTATGGGATGGGTCCCTACTGTGCTCCCTTCAGGCAAAGGCTGGCTGGCCATCCATTCTGGTATACCGTAGTGGGAAGTTTTTGTTCAGGGATGGGTTGAATTTGGTCCCTCGGGTCCTTCCTGGTATAGATTCTGTGACTTGCTCAAGGTCAAATGGGTCGAAGTGGCAGTGCCACAATTCAATGCCATCTGCCTTGGCTTTTCCTACCACACCTGGCCTTGGGATCAACTTACTAGTCAAGGGAGGCAGCCTGTCAAAATGGCTGGTGTGCTGGCCTCCTAGTCAGAAAGGCCTGAGTTCAAATCCCACCTTGGACTCTTTTTGCCTTAATGACCATGGGCAAGTCACTTAAGCCCTCAGACTTGATTTCCTCATCACAAAAAGAAATATATCAGGAGAGCCCTTCTCCCGGGACTATTACAAGGTTTGGGGAGACAACATTAGTGGAGGGCTGAGTAAATGTCTGTTATTGTCATCTCCTCTCTCCGGGCCTCACTTTCTCCATCTGTGAAAGGCACAGACCTCTAGTATATACTTAATTTGAATCTCACAAAAACCCCATGAAGTATTTGAGAGTCAACGTGTACATAACATGCTTCAGAAACTTTAATGAGCTACATAAATGTCTGTTTTAATAATAACACATTACATAACTTCTTCATGAACCTGTTTCCTCATCTGTAAAGTGGGGCAGACACCTGTGGCACACACCTGGAGGATTGTTAGGAGGCTAATATAAGATGGTGCCTACAAAGTGTCATGTCAAAGATCACTTCGGTGGTCATTGCTACAAGGATCCTCCAAGAAGTCAACTTATCCCTTTAACGTCGCAGGTTCTGGGGAGCATTGCCCAAGCCGCTTTCTGCGGGAGCCGCAACACAGCCCAGTGGATAGACTGCAGAACTGGGATTCAGGAAGGTCAGGTTCAAGCCCCACCACCGGCTGTGGGAGCCACTTAATGCAAATCACCGGTTCCACCTGTCACACCTGTTCCGGCGCGGCAAGCCCGGGGGCAGACCCCTCCCCCACGTCCATTCTGCCCCTTCTTTGGGCCTCAGTTTCTTTATCCGGATTACAAGACAATAACATATGACACGATACAACCTAGCACGGCGGTCAGTACCCACAATTCCTGCACCGCAAGGCTATCCTTTATCAGATGACCGAGGCCAAGGACTTGGCCGCACCAGGCACGTGTCTGTTCTCACCATCACAGCTGGGCACCCGGGGATGGAGTCAGGAAGACCCGGGTTCGAATCCAGCCTCAGCCACGCACCAGCTGCGCGACCCCGGGCCCGCCCCTGACTCCAGCCTCAGTTTCCCCAGGATGATGCCGATGCCAGGGGCCCTCCTCCCCGGCAGGGCGCTGTGGGAGGCGGCCTCCGCTTTCCTTAGGACTACTGCCCCTCCGGGGCCGGGAGTTCCACAGGCGCTTGGCACACTTTAAGCGCCACGAAAATGCCCGGGATGGGGAGGAGGCTTCATGGATCAGCGCCCCCAGCACAGGGCCCGGCCCGGCCCGGCCCGCACACACTCACCTCAGCCGCCGCCTCCGCGCGGTCCACTCCTGTCAAAACCGCACTGACTTCCGGCCGCCCCCTCTCGGTGCCAGCCACTCCCGGGACCGTTCATTGGGCCCGCCCCTGGCACTCTATTGGTCCACCTGAGGTGGAGGCGTGGTCTCGCGTCATGCTCAGATTCCTATTGGTCGGAGCCTCCGCCGCTCAGCCAGCCTCGGGCTCCGCCTCCCTGCCCTCTGTCCCGAGCCTAGTGCTGGCGGTTGACCCTCGGTGCTGGGAGGGGGCGGGGCGGGAAAAGGGGGCGGGTCTGGAGGGAGGGACGAGCGAGCAGAGGGGCGGGATCGGAGGGCGGGGCGGGCAAGGAGAGGGGCGGAGCCTGAAGGAGGGCGGGGAGAAGAAAGGATATAGACCCGGCTGCGGGAGAAATCCACCACGTCCGAGGGGAGTCCACCCAGCGTGGAGGGGCGGGGGGACTCAGAGCCGCTGTGGGCCGGAAAAACCACAAATGACACCAATACACTGGTCATGGGAGCCATGAGGGACGTACACCCGGCTTGGGGGAAAGTGGACCGCTGTCCACGAGTGACCACACCGGCTGTGTGGGGGACAAACCCAATGGGGGGAGGGAGGGACCCCGTACGGGGGGATGAGACAGTGGGAAGAATACACCGGAATGAGAGGAGTCAGCTTGGCGGGGGTGGGGAGGCGGGGACCCAAACCCTGAATGAAGGAAACCTGGTCATGGGGGAAATGAGCCCCGATGAGGGAAATCAGGCTGAGTCTGGGGAAATGCACCTTCTAGAAAGGAAATGAGCCCACCTGGGAGGGGGAACCCTTTGTGAGGGGAGTAAGTAGCCTGGGAAGGAATCACGCGCAGCTGGGGGCCCGGGGCTTTCTACAGAGGCAATCCAGCGGGTCATTCCTCTGGGAGAGAAATCCTATAAGGAGGAGTGGGGTGGTGGGCGTCCTTGTCCGTGAGCCACAAAGGGAGTGAAGCTGGGAGAGCAGATACACCCCCCTGGGTCTGCGGAGATGGACCCATTCAGGAGGCAAACTCCTAGGAGCCAATAATCCCATCTCTGGATCTAGGATTATGATCCGTAATCCCACCTATGAGGATGGGATAAACCCATCTATGTGTGAGAGACTCCCTGTCTGGGAGGGCTGCCCCTTATAGGAGGGAAATAGAGAAAACAGTCTGCGAAGCAGGCTTATGCTTGATTTCAAGAAATGAACCCATCAGGGAGCGTTCCGGTTTATGAGAGAACCTTGACCTTTGGGTAAATAAAGAAATTTTGAATTTAGATAAATAAGCCTCCTCCGTAGGGGACACGGGCTCTGAGGCACAGCCATGTCTATGCGCAGCCTTATCTGGGAGGAACTTTCATTCCTAAGAAGACATTCTGTCTATAAGGGACAGCCTCCATCCCTGGAAGGATTACTCAGCTCTGAATTTGGCCCTGTTTCTGAGAAACTCCTTCTCTAAAGGATGCCCTGACCTTAAAGAGATCCCAGACAGAGACTTGTCTCTGAGGCCCCTGAAACCCATCCCTGAAAGTGCTCCATCCATGACTGAAGTTCACTCTCAGAACTATGCCCCATCTCATTTCTGAGGGTCTGGGATCGATAGCCCCTCTCCCTGTGTCGGTCCCCTTCCCACCCCCACCCCCAAGTCTTGGAGGAGCACATCATCTCTGGATTAAACCCTGAGTCCTGTGTCTGAGAGTGCCCTGTCCCTCAGGGACCCTGAAGACCCTGATCTTCATTCCTCAGGGGAAACATTATCCCTTAGGGAATACTCCTTCCAGCCCCCACCTCAGGAGCTACGGTGTGCTTCGCTGAAGGCAGCAGTGAATAAACAATGTATGCCGATAGGAAATTTTTAAGGGAAAATGTCCAAAAGTGAAACAGCCTGCCCAGGTTGCTGTGCCTTCTGACAAGCAAAAGTAAATATAGCTTGTGACATATGGTTTTAAATGGAGGGATAGCTTCTTGGGGAGGGGGCATACACAAGTTGGGGGATGGCCTGGTGGCTACATATGATATACACATATGTTTTTGTAAAAACCAGTTTAGCATTTCAAGAACAAAGTTTACTAATTCCGATCCTCTCTTTGCACTGAGAAAGCCTGACGCAGCAGGGGAGCTTCACAGCATAGCATAATGAGCTCCCAAGGGTTCATGGGACCTGCAGGAGAGCCCAGCGGCAGAAATCTGAAATCTTCATTAAGAGACAAACGTTTCCCAAATGCATCCTGTGCAAGGCACTGTTAGATGTTTTATTGAGAAGGGGATCAAAGATAACTAAGACCTAAGTCCTGCAATCTAGTCACAGCAGCTATATAGAGCAAGAGAGTGCCCAGCTTGCAGTCAGGAAGACATGAGTTCAAATGCAGCCTCAGACACTTAATAACTGTGTGACCCTGGGCAAGTCACTTAACCTTGTGAACCTGTTTCCTCATCTGTAAAATGAGCCAGAGGAGAAAATGGCAAAGCACTCCCCTATCTTTGCCAAAGAAACCTCAGAAGGAGTCATGAGCTTTAAGCTTTAAGCAGACTAAGGGAGGGCACAAAAATGCTGTTTCAGAAAAGGAAGAACCTGAAATCCCTCTCATGTGACCACAGACAGAAAAGATTTTTTATAGAAGAAGCAGTTAGAGTAGGGTCTGGAAGGCTAGGGATGCTTTTTGAGAGGTGCATTGGGAGGAATTGGGATTCCAGGCTAGGGGAGGAGTCAAAACAAAGATGGGGGTGTGCTAAAAGGAACATTTTTGGAAGCTTGAATCAGACTAGGCAGAAGCCTGTGGCTGCTCTTCCAATCAAGAGAACAAGATCTACAGCTGCGAGCATCGTAGCCTCTGACATCGTCTCTCTCCAGGTGGAGAGTCTGCCTCCAGGCCCCGGGCTCTCTTTGGAAGCCTGGCCCCTCAGCCAGCTAAGAAGAACCCCATGGCATAGACGCAATCTTAGGCTCTTCCTTCTGCTGCTTACCGTGAGCTGCACCTCTGTGCCAAGCCCCTTTTTCATTGAGTTTCAGAAAATCCTCTTTATCTTCCAACAATTACTGACTGCTAGCCCTTTTGATGTAATTTTAATAATAATATTTTAATAATGATATTTAATAATAAGTGTTAGTAACTTTGCAACAATCCTGGGAGGTCAGTGTTATTATTATCCCCAGATGATAATAATAACCAAAACATTTATATAGTGCTTCCTGTGTGCCAGGCCCTGTGCTAAGGGCTCTGATTAGGATCTTATTTGATCCTCACAACAACCCTGGGAGGGAAGCACTATTACCATCCCCATTTCACAGATGAGGAAACTGAAGCAGACAGGTCAAGTGACTTGCCCAGGGTCACACAGCTAGTGAGTACCTGGGGCAGAATTTGATTTTGAAGTCCAGTACTAGTCTAGCCACTGGACCAGGCTGCTGCCTTTCAACAGGCTTCCGAGGGCTGTTTAAATCTCAGGCTCCACCCCCACCCCCCTTCCCTAAGGGATAAGATTCATTCTCATATAAATGAAAGGGAGGGGCAGGCAAAGAACCAAAGGAGACTGTTGCTGCCTCCCACCCCCACATCCCCCCCTTAGTTGTGGGTCAGTCATTTTTCAGTTGTGTCTGACTTTGTGAGTCTCCTTGACTGAGGTACTGCAGTGGTTTGCCATTTCCTTCTCCAGTTCATTTTACAGATGAAGAAACTGAGGGAAAAGGCTTAAGAGACTGGCTCAGGGTCACCTAGATGGCTGTTGTCCTTCATTCTTGAAGAGGACCAAAATGACATCATTGTGATAAAGTCAAGTTTCAAAGTGTCTGACGGTGACTGATCAGACCAAGACAAGCTCAGAATGCTCTACCACAGATTGTACACAGATAGTCTGATAGAACATTTGGGGTGGATACTCCAAATTTGCACATCGTATGTTTCCTTTGTGCTGTCTCATTTCTGCTTTGCTCATAGAGCACAGCACCTTTTCTGATGTGAGCACGCCATGCTGAGCTGTCCTGTGCCAGTGCCTCCCATGTCACACAATCAAATCCAAAATTCTTGAGAGAGACCTTGAGAGCATCCTTGTATAGCTTCTTCTGGCCACCATGTGATCTCCTACCCCATGTGAGTTCTCCATAAAATAATCTTCTTGGCAAGTGTACATTTTGCATCCGAACAACGTGGCCAGCCCATGAGAGTTGCACTCTCTGAAGCATAGTTTGAATGCTTGGCAGTTTGCTTTGAGCAAGGTCTTCAGAGTCTGGTACCTTATCCTGCAAGGTGATCCTCAGAATCTTCCTGAGACAGTTCAAATGGAAGCAATTCACTTTCCTGGCATGGAACTGGTAGATTGTCCATGTTCCACAGGCATACAACAATGAGGTCAGCACAAAGGCTCTATAAACCTTCAGTTTGGTAGTCAGTCTAATACCTCTTCTCTCCCAAACTTTTCTTCGGAGCCTCTCGAGCACTGAGTTAGCTCTGGCAATGCACGTGTCAACCTCATTGTCAATGTGTACAGCCTTGGTAGCGTACCCACACTACCAAGGTAAGTGAACTTATCCCCAGTATTCAAAACTTCTCCATTTGTTGTAACCGATGGTTCCACATATGGATGGTGTGGTGGTGGCTGATGGAGCACCTGTGTTTTCTTGGTGTTCATTATGAGGCCAAGTTAGCACAGGTAGCAGAGAATTGATCCATACTTTGTTGCATCTCAGCTTCAGAGGCTGGCTTGAGTGCACAATCATCTGCAGACAGAAAATCATGCACCAACCCTCCCTCCACTTTGTCTTGGTGGGTAGCCTTTTCAAATTGAAGAACTTACCAACAGTACGGTAGTTGACTTTGATGCCGTGTTCATCCACACTGAAAGCATTTGTCAAGATGGCTGAAAACATCATGCTAAAAAGCATGGGAGCAAGCACACAGCCATGTTTCACTCCACTGGTGACTGGGAAGGCACGAGAGCTTTGTCCATTATCCAGAACCCGGGCAAACATGCCGTCAGGAAACAGACATACAATACTGATGAACTTCTCTGGGAAAACAACTTTTGACATAATTTTCCATAAGCCCCTATGACTAACAGTGTCAAAGGCCTTGGTCAGATCTACAAACATTGTGTACAGACCTCTGTTCTGCTCCTGGCATTTCTCCTAGAGTTGTCAGGGAGCAAACACCATACTGACTGTTCTTGGTCCTTTCTGAAGCCACACTGGATCTCAGGTATATGACCATCTTCCAGGCGAAGGATCAGCCTATTAAGGAGGACTCTAGCAAGAATCTTGCCAGCAATCACTAAGAGAGAGACCCCCCCTGTGATTGTCGCAGAATAATCTATTCCTTTTACCTTTATAGAGATGGATAATGGAGGCATCTTTGAACTCCTGAGGGATAACCTCCTCTTGCCATATAATCTGGGAGATTTCAGTCAGTTTTTGTAGGAGCAATGGTCCCCCTACTTTGTAAATCTCAGCTGGAGTAGAATCAGCACCAGGTGCTTTGCCACATGAAAGGAGCCTAACGGCCCTCAAACCTCTTCTTCAGTTGGAAGTTCAGCTAAGGGGGATTGACTTCAACCTGAGGTAAACCATCAATGGCCTTAGCATTGATGGATGATGGTCTGTTGAAAACACTGTGGAAGTGTTCAGCCCATCTCTCTAGGATCATGTCCTTATCACTAATCAGTGTGGTTCCATCAGCACTGAGTAGTTGTGATGCACCGTAGATTTTTGGTCCATAAAGAGCTTTCAGGGAATCATAAAAGCACTTTGGATTGTTACTATCAACATACAACTGAATTTCATCTGCCTTCCTATTGAGCCAGGAATCCTGCATCTCTCTAAACCTTGCTTGTACTTTACCTAGATAGTCACCTAGTTAGTAAGTGTCTGAGGCCACATTTGAACTCAGGCAGATGAGTCTCAGGTGGGATGTAGGGGAGAGAGATGGGGAGAAAAATTGGAACTCAAAATCTTGTGGAAATGAATGTTGAAAACTAAAAAGTAATTAATTAATAAAAAGAAAGAAGAAAAAGAAGTTTCTATTCTAATGGAATATAAAAGAGGGAGTTTGGAGCCAACAAAGTCAGAGGGTGATGTCCAAGAATTGACATGGAAGACTGGTTCTGGGCATGATCAAGGTGAAGGTTCATATTCGTGCTAGGGGCAGAGTCCAAGGTTCTGAAGGGAGAGAGATGGAGACGAAGGCAAAGGCCAGCTTCTGCTTCTGTTGAAAAGAGTCCCTGGACCAAGTCAGAATAGGTTTGAGCCCTGGTTCTGCCCTGTACTAGCCCAAACGATATTGGTATTCCATCCCTCAGAGGGTAGCTGTGAAGGAAGCACTTTGTTAACTGCAAAGAGCCATGGGAACAGGAGCTCTTCTTAGGAATGATTCCTGGTGCTGAATAGCAGTCAATATGGCATAACCCACCAAGCTGAGTGGGCACCAAAGAAGGGACCAGCAATAGACAATCCAGATGTTGGAAGACCAGCACAAGCAAATATAGAAAGTGCCAGAAGGTTTGTCTACAGCCATTCACAAAAATCCTCTGCTGAACTGGAGAGGTGATGATTCACATCCATAGAGGGAGCATTCACTTGATAGAAATCATAGCTCTTTGATATTATTACTTTTATTATGACCTCACAAACCTCATGTCCTCTTTGGAGCATCTTAAAGCCTTCTCATCCCCATTTGGAGGCGTCTAATTGATCTCTTGAGACTCTCACCGCTGCTGTGTCCTGTCCTGCTTCATGGCCTCCCTCTAGTCTTTCGTTGGTTGCTTAGGCAGGAAATATCTAAAACTTAAGTCTATGGGCCACTCGGAAACAGTGAATGGGCCAACCTGCAGAACAGCGGAAGTTAGTGAAGCAAAGTAGCTGGGTCCTCCGTTCACCCCAAGTGAGAAACAGACTTACAAATAGTGACAAGCTCTGTAACTACTACCTGTGGTCATAAGCCAGGACACAGATAATTATTGGTGGTCAGTGGTGCCATCTTAGAATTAAAAGGACAATAATTTTTAAAATATGTAAACTTATTGGGGAAATACATGACTGGAAAAGAGGTGGGTTGGTTTTAGGGTTGAGGTAAAAGACAAACTGAGGACTGAATGTTAAAGGCACTGGTTCCTGACCTTGAGCATCTTAAGTAGAGCTCTGGAAAATTTATGGATGAGAAGGTGTCCTGGCAGGGATCGGAGGGAGTGAGCACAGGGATGAAGTCATAGATTCATTGATCTCTCTAGGTGTGTAAAAACAATTTTAGATGAGGCAGTAATAATTTCTATTAGCAGAGAGGGTATTTTGTAAGACATCCTTTGTTATTTGTCTACAAATATGTAGAGGAGACAGTAGTGATGTAATGGAGAAAGTCTAGATTTGAAATCAGACCAATCTGAAAACAGATTTGCTCTTTACAAGTGTGAACACTTGGGCAACTCATTTAACTGCTCCATGCCTCAGTTTCCCTATCTACAAAATGGGGATAATACACCTGCCTGTACTTGGTTCCTGTGAGAACAATAAAGTCTTTAAAATATTCTGTAGGCTTTAGAGAGCTACACAAATGGCAATTATTGTGAAAATGCCCATCACAGAAGTCTTGCATTCAATAAATGCTTATTTGAGGTGGTACCTTAACAGACATTTTCTCATATTAAAGGGTAACCAGCTGGTCAATCAGTATGCAAATCAAGCAAAAATGGTTGGAACCAGATTATTTCCTCTGATAGAAGGCAGGTGACAGAAGGTTGGGTATAAAGACCAAGAGGGCACTGAGTAGCTGAAAGGTCACTGCTGACAGACTTGGCTCTGCTCCCCAGCTGTGCCCAAAGCAGGCTGTTTGCCTTCACCTGTGAAGGAACAAAGAGAAACCAATTCCTCAGAGGGATTTTTGTCCTATCCAGCTGCACATGGGGATTGGTTAAGTAGGAACATTGCTGTTGGGCCATAGGATCCATACCAATACTGCCTTTACATGATTTATGAAGGTTAGTTAGGTGTGTGTATTTTAATGGCACTATAACTTAGTTATAAAATAACACCGTTCCTTATGGACTCGTTAATCAAGATATCATTGGGTATTTATTGCCCATAATATAATGTATTTCTATGTACTTAATTAACACTCTCAGGTAATGGTATTCTCTACTTCCTCAGATATTCTGCAGGCACTCTGTATATGACTTCTCCCGTGTCCCAGTATGGCCCACTTTCCATTATGCTTAGGTAGTAAATGTTTCTATAATGCTACTTCATCTCCACGGGGAGCCAACAGTTATCAGAATTGGCTGAGGATAAAAGAGAATTGAGAGACACTGGGAAATAAAGCTGCCTCCTCCCCCGAGGACAGAGAGAGGACAGGGAAGTCAATTATCAGACACTGACGAAGGGCCTACTGCGTGCCAGGCACATGTAGTATGAGGCAGCTAGGTGATGCCGTGCATAGAGTGATGGGCCTGGACTTGAGTTCAAAGCCAGCATAACTTGCAAGTTGTGTGACCCCAGACAAGTAACTCACTTAACCTCTGTCTTTGTTAGTTTTCTCAACCGTAAAACGGAGATAACAGCACCTCCCTCCTACAGTGGTTGTGGGGCTCAAATTGTAAAGCACTTGGCCTAGGACCTGGCAAACAGTTGGTGCTTAATAAACATTTGTTTCCTTCCCTTCTCATTTTCCCCCACCAAGAGCTGGAGATACGAAGACAGTCCCTGCCTTTGAGGAGCTCATGATCTGATGGGGAAACAGTATGCAAATAACCATATTTTATACAGACATGGAAATCTGGAAGTCATCTTCAGAGAGAAGATACTAGAATTATCCTGAAGGCTTCCTGTAGAAAGCAGGATTTTAGCTGGAACTTGGATGGATCCCTTTTCCTCTAGATCGCTCCTGGAGGGAGCCTGTAGAGTGGGCATTCTTTTCAGCCATACTGACCCCCTGCTCACCACATTTGGCCTGTGGGCACTCAGCAAGCTGTCATTGGCACCAGCGTCTCTGATCACCTGGTGGCCAAGTAGCCACTGCCTTTGAGATCAGGCCCCCCAGAATGTGGAGTCCCAAAGCCTGAGACCAGGCCTGTCCACCACCAGGCCTAGCACTCTTTAGTCGGGGGCTTGGGATTATTACCCCACATCTAAAGATCTCTGGGGACAGTGAAAGGAGTTTCAGAAGACAGCTGGGGCAGGAAAGTTCCAAGGAGGAGCAGTTACCATTTCTTCTTTCTTTTAGGAGGAAGACTTAAGGTCCGACCCAGATGACACACCTGGAGCCCAAGACTGGAGAGATCAGTTTACCTTGGGGGAGTCGGGAGCTTCAGTGACTTGCAGCCATGGAAAATGCCATGAGCTGGCAAGATGCAGGGGAAGATAGTCCCCTCCCAACTCTCCTCCCTTGCTTTTCCTTTGTCTTTGACCCTCCAGTGAACCCACACATGCACCTCATTCCTTGTTCCCATGACTGGTAAGAGTGGGGAGATGGGACTACTCCCCTCATGATTGGTGAATCTGGGAAGTTAAATGAGAAGTTTCAGGAGTCACTTGCAGGATGAAAGTTCCTTAGGAATCAGAAAATTTTTCCTTTCATTTTCTCTATGATAATAATAATATAATACACAATATAATGTAATATAAAATAGTAAAGTACGTCACCCCAGTATGCTGAGTACAAGTTTCTTGGAAATGTTGGTGACTGTCAGCGAGGAGATACTCTAGTTGCAGAGCAGGGTTAGATTGGAAGTTTCAGGGACTGCCTTTTGCCTTTTTTTGCACAGAGCCTGGCACCTAGGAGGTTCTCAATACATATTCATTAATTTATTGGAAGAGGCGTATACTTACTGGCTTTTAAAAACATTCTTGAACAATACTCCATTCCGTAGTTTTCATTTTGGACTTCCCCGGTACTGCTCCTGGAAGGCATGCAGCTGGGTGGCAGTAGGGGACAACCTTCTTAGGTATTTGCAGGTTGTTTGACTTCTTAAAGGGCCAAACTGGCAGCCTTTTGGAAGGCTATACCGCAAGTTCACCAGAGAGGAAGTGAGCTGCCAGCTGAGCTAGTGACTCAAGGAAAGTACCAGATAGAAAAGGTCCCACATGTACAAAAATATTTATAACAGCTCTTTTTTGTGGTGGTCAGGAATTGGAAATCCATCCATTGGAAATGCCCATCCGTTGGAGAACGGCTGAACAAGTGGTGGTATATGAATGTAATGGAATACTATTGTGCTATAAGAAAGGGCAAACAGGCAGACTTCAGAAAAACCTGGGAAGACTTACATGAACCGATGCTGAGTGAAATGAGCAGAACCAGGGGAACATTGTATACAGTAACAGCAAAACTGTGCAAGGATCAGCTATGACTGACTTAGTTCTTCTCCGTAATACTATGATCCAAAACAATTCCAAAAGACTTGTGATGGAAAATGCTAATCACACCTATGGAGTCTGAATGCAGACGGAAGCAGACTATTTTCACTTTCTTGGTTGTTTCTGTTTTCTGTTTTTTTACAATGTGACTAAGAAGGAAATATGTTTTACATGATTGCGCATGTATAATCTATATCAGATTACTTGCCATCTTGGAGGGGAAGGAAGGAGAGAAGGAAGAAGAAAAATTTGGAACCCAAAATCTTATAAAAAATGGATGTTGAATATTGTCTTTACATGTATTTGAAGAAAATACAATTTACATTTTTTTTTTAAAGAAAGTACCATGTAGCAGACAACTCAGAACTGTCTTTCCTCATTGGATACCTAGTACAGTGACATGCTGCCTTGTGTAGGCTTAAAGAAGGCAGCATATGCCATGAATTGGGCCTCTTTACTGAAGAGCCATCCCTGTTAGACCCCAAATGAGATTCAACAAGCTAGTATTAAATGCTTAGATACTGGGTAAATGGGAGGTAACCCAAGAAAGAAGACACCAACAGTGTAGGGGACTGGGAAAAGCCTCTTATAGAAGGTGGAATTTAAGCTGAGTCTTGAAAGAAGGCAGGGAAGCAGAGGTAAGGAGGAAGACCATTCCAGGTATGGTGATTTTCTATTGGATCCTGAAGGGAATAGGGAACCACTGGAGTTTACTGAGTAGGGAATGCTCTGTAGGAAGATCAATTTGACAGCCGAGTGGAGGATGGTCTGGGGTGGGGAGAGAGCTGAGATAAGGATGTAGACTAGTGGGTTACTGGGTTAGTCCAAGTGTGGGTTGATATGGGCCTGCAAGAGGGTGATAGTCATATCAGACGAGAAAAGGAGACATATGTGGTGAATGTAGAAATGACAACTGACTGGATATGGGAAATGAGTTAGAGAAAGGAGGTTCAGAGGATGCCCAGTTTGCAAACCTCCATGACTGGGAGGAGGCTGGTGCCCTTGATAGAAATAGGAAGGTTTGGAAGACAGGAGGAATTGTCAGAAAAAGATAATGAGCTCAGTTTTAGATGTAGTGAGTTTAAGATGTCTATTTGTTATTGTTATGTAATCATTTCCAATTGTGTCCCACTCTTCATGATGCCTTTTTTTGGGGGGGGTGTTTCTTGGCAAAGATACAGGAGTGATTTGCCATTTCCTTCTCCAAATCATTTTACAGATGAGGAAACTGAGGCACAGAGTTAAGTGACTTGCTCAGGGTCACACAGCTAGTAAGTATCTGAGTCCAGATCTGAACTCAGATCTTACTGACTCCAGACCCAGTGCTCTATCCACTGCACAATCTAGGTGCCATATAAAAGGTCTGTAGGACATCTGAATTGAGATGTCCAACAGGCAATTGATGTGAGACTGGAGCTCAGGAGACAGTTTAAGGTTACATATTTAGACCTGACAATCATCTGCCTAGAGATAATTGAATCCATGGGAGGCAATGAGCTCATTGGATAGAGAAGAGAAGAGAACCCAAGACAAAACCTCAAGGGGAGGCCCAGAATTAGTAGGTACAACTTTAATGAAGATCCAGCCAATGAGACAGAGGAAGAACAATCAGACAGGTAGGAGAAAAACCAGGAGAGAGCGGTGTGAGGAAAACCTAGAGAAGAGGGTGAGACACTGTCAAAGGCTGGAGAGAGAGGAAGGATGAGGATTCGGGGAAGGCCATTTGACTTGGCAATTAAGAGATCATTAGTCACTTTGGAGGAAGTGGCTCCAGTTGAAGGATGACATTGGAAGCCAGATTGCAGAGTCTGGAAGAGAGCTGGAGCAAAGGAAGGAGAGACACCAACGGGAGACAGCTTGTCAAAGAATTTAGTCCAAAAAGCATGAGACAGGTGGGGTCATAGCTAACAGGGACTTTTGAATCAAGTGAGGGTTTTTTGAGAATGGGGAATCATGGGCATTTTTGTAGGTGTTAGGCAAACAGGGAGAGATTGCAGATAAATGAGAATGGGGATGATGGAAGGGGAAGTCTGGGGAGAGCACTGGATGGAATGGGATTGCTTATGCATGTAGAGGGGTTGATTTGGCAAGAAGGGCCATCTCTTTGTGGGAGAGAGGAGTGAAGGAGGAAAGAGTGGGTAGATGGGTGATGGGAGATGATGAGAAGAAGGAGCCCCCCCCCACCCCGGCACAACTGGCTCCTTTTTTCACTAAAGTATAAGGCAAGGTTCTCAGCTGAGAGGATGGGCAGTGAGGGAGACATAGAAGGTTGGAGAAGGATGAGAAGATTAGAAAATTTGCTGTAGTGACTCAGAAAGTGAATTTATTCTTGTTCAGTTGTGTTCAACTCTTTGCAACCCCATTTTGGGGATTTCTTGGCAAAGATACTGGAATCGTTTACTATTTCTTTCTCTAGTTCATTTTACAGATGAGAAACTGAGGCAGACAGGGTTAAGTGCCCAGGGTCACCCAGCTGGCAAGTGTCTGAGGCCAGATTTGAACTCAGGAAGATGAGCCTTTCTGATTCCAAGTCCAGTGCTCTATCTACTGCATCTCCTACCTGCCCCAGTGAGTTGATTAGAGAGATGCCAAAGGATTGCCTTGCTTCAGTAAGGGCCTGGTTGGGATTTTATAACCAATTTGCAGTTAACATAATTCTTAGCCTTGTCCAGGTCTACTCAACACATGAAAAGTAGATGGTGGCAGTTAGTCAAGGCTGGAGACTGCAGTCAGGGACTTGAGTGTAGAGAACAGTGTTGCACTGGACTGGTTCTTCTAGGGGTCCAGATGAGGAAGGGAGGAGAGTGCGGCCAGTGCAGGGGTGATGGCCTAGGAGAATACCCCAGAGCAGAGGGATAGGAGGTCATGGTAAGTATCAAGAACAGAGCTGGAGAGGCTGAGGCACACAGAGAGATGGAATGAGAAGAGCTTATGATCTGATTGAGATAGTTAGATTCATGAACATGGAAATGGAACATACGGTTGTGGCCAAGGTCAAGGACCATGGTAGACACTACTGCAGTTGTCAGATGAAGCAGCATACGTAGTCTGTGCACATTCACACCTTACCTCCCCCCTGCCACACTCCCCAACCCCCTTTCCAGTAGAATGATGGACAGTGAGTGTTTTCAATTGTCCTTGTATTAACTAGCATTTTATATCACTTTAAGGTTTGCAAAGCCCTTTACATATATTAACTCATTGAATTCTCACAACAGTCTTGTGAGGCAGACACTATTATTAACCTCACTTTTTGAGATGAGGAAATTGAGGCACCAAGCCTCATCACGCAGCCACTAAGTATTTGAGGCAGGATTTGAACTCAGGTCTCCCTGACTCCAAGTCCCATAATCTCTTCAGTACTGTACCATCTCCCTGCCGAGAGCCCCAAACAGGTTGTATCCCATAGTAGGCCCATATCACATTTATGTTTAACTCGATGGAAGAAACTTGCCAAAGACCACCCAGATAGCAGAAGCCGAGGTATGATTTGAACTCAGCTTCTGACTCCAAATGTTCTGTCCTTCTCCCTAGTCCCTCCCCACCCTCGCTGCAAGTCTCATCTGTACCAGTGGTGTCTGGATTGTAGAAACTTCTTCCATCCTATGATTTCATAGAATACTGATTCTGGTGAAATGAAGATGTCACCGATGGCTCATAGCCTTAGTTGTCATTACTGGACAAAAAAGGGGGAATCACGCCAGGGCTAAGGCCGCTGGACTGCTCAGTGGGTAGAGAGCTGGACCCGGAGCCAGGAACACTTGAGTTCAGATGCTGCCTCAAAAGCAGACTAATTGACAAGTCACTGTGCAGGGCCACCTTCTGTCTGCCACAGTTTCCTCATCTATAAAATGGATGTGATATGATAGCTGGTTGTGAAGATCACAGGAGTCAACCATGTTAGCTCTTTTTTTTCTGGATGGGGGAAGAGGTAATTGGGGTTAAGTGACTTGCCCCGCACAGCTAGTAAAAGTCTGAGGCAGGATTTGAACTCAGGTCCTCTTGGCTCCTGGGTTGCTACTCTGCACTGCCCCACCACCTAGAGACTCTAATGTTAACTTTTAATACATGTGAAAGATAATGCTCAGCAAACCTCCTAGTCCCACTCCCCACCTGGCTGTTCTCCTGTACTTTATCACAGTCTCCAACATTCATTTTCCTGCAAGATGACACCCTTCTGAACACACATCTCCTCTCTACCCTCCAGCCCAGGGCCCCTCCTTCCTTTCCTCTCTCTAATTTGAGAGGGTGGAGGGTGAAGGGTGGAGTGCTTCATCAGGAGGGATCCAGATGCATGTCTCCTTGCTTCCCCCCTGGCCACAGGCCTTCATCGCGTCCTCAGTTTGGGTGCTTTATGTATTGTCTTCCCTGGTTAGACCGTGAGCTCCTTGAGGGCAGAAACTGTCTTTGGCCTTTCTTTATATCTCTAGCACAGTACCTGGAACATAGTAGGCGCTTAATACATGCATCTTGACTGAAAGGTAGCTGGTGATGTGGATTGCATGGAGTCAGGAAGACCTAAGTGCAAATCTAGCTTCCTGCTGGGTGACCCTGGGCAAGTTACTTAACTTCTACTTGCCTCCGTTCCCTCAACTCTAAAATGTATGCTGGTTTGTTGTGAGGATCAAATGAGGTAACATTTGTGTAAAAAAAAAAAAGTGCTGAGCACAATGCCAGGCACGTAGTAGGTGTAGTATAAATGTATTTTCCCTTCTTGGCCCCTCCCACCTCAATGCTAGTCACTATTATTAGTGAGAGACAGGAACAACAGACTGACCCTCCCCCAACCTCTGGCCCTTTACTGGTATCCATGAAGTGCAAAAAAGCCCAGAGGAAAGTGTCCTGTTTTTGGGACGTCTGGGCAAAGACACAAGCACAGAATAATGAGAAGGCCTTCCCCAGATGAGATTCCAAACCTTTCTCAATACTGGGGCAATAACATCATAGCTGTTTCAAAGACACAAAGGAGCAAAGATTATTACCTAGGTCCCAGTGAGGAGGGGAAGGGGTTTCTCAGAACAATCTTCGGTGACAAAGGAGAGCTGAGATTACCTCTAGGTCAGTTCCCATCTGGATTTAACAATTTCCAAACTGTCCAGGATATTAAGAATTGCCACGTGATCAGACCCTGCTTTCATGCAACCCAATATTTCTGCCACAGACAGCGGTCCCAAGGGATGTATTACAGAGGGCCATGACCATCTTCTCTGATGTCCATCCTAAATGTTAGACAATTAAACCAAGAACATTCCGGAATCTGAGGTTCAGAGGGACAAGCATTCTCTCTCAGTTCTGAGAATGACTTGGGCTCTCATGATTGCTGAGTCAGAAGGTGGGCTTGAGTCATGCCCAGGAGTCTGAAAAAAGATACCCAAATGTCTAGTAAAGAATAGACTGAGAAGTAGAGTCTGGCACTTCATGGAAGAAGCAGCAACAGTAGTGAGGGATATAACTTGGGGACTTGAGGAGCCAAGCTAGAGAAAAGGGGCCAGTGTTGCATTTCCCAGGAGAGAGATAAAAGAGAACTGGCAGGTCCTCACAGGCATCTCAGATCAAAGAACTTGGACTAAAGCTGCCAACTTTAACTGTGTCTTTAAGGACGTAAGAAAGCTCCAAATGAAGCTCCAAATGGCCAACTCAAGTTCTCCAGCTGCCCCTCCCACTGGCTATCTTGTACTCCTCTGTTTTCTTTTATCTCAGTGTTGCCTTTGTCTTAATATGCTTCCTCCTATGTTAAGAATCTCAGGGTTGGCCATGAAGGTTTGTATTGTATTTTTAGTCTGTGCCTAGAAAAGGGTGAAGAGAAAAAGATGGGAGTTACCTAGAAAAACTCAAAACATAAGTCAAGAAAGAAAGTCAAAACCCCCATCCAACTGCTGGAAACGAACTGAATGCGCTGAACTATTGTGATTGTATGAACAACGTTTTGTCTGATACAAATTCCTAAAATAGCAGAGAATGAGTATATGGATATGAAGGACATTCTATCAGCACTAGGCTAAAAGCTAGCCTTTTATTGTATGGGTAGGACGGATCAAATCTCTGAAGAGGAGGGGGACACAGGAGAGAGGATTAGGGCAGAACTGCCCTTCTTTCTTGCCTTCTCCTTCCCCACAAATTGAGGAGTTTTGGGAAAGATTCAGCTCCACCCTTTGCAGAAGGAAGGAGAAAACATAAAGGATCCAGTGCCAGGGGACCAATTCTGCTCTCCACAGCAATAACCATGAGTATTATACAATTAATCTCAAGTGTCCTACTTTCCATTAGTAACTCGCTGTGGTTCTTAAATCATTGAATTTCTCCAATTTTTTAAAATCTCTATTTATATTGCAAGCGCTGAGTGTTGCTTACAATAACGAAGTCCGGAAGTTTACAAGCCATTACACAAAGTAGCACTTGCATTGCTTGGCCATAAACGTACAACTTTGCAGCTTCCAGGAGGATTCAGGCCATTGCCTCATCCCATGCCCTTCCAGGTGTGTGCTGGAGCCAGCTCAAACCCTCACAAGCAGGGACTGCTGTATTGTCAGGGTGAACACTGATACCTGGAAAATGAGCAACAAACGAGGGCTTGATTATTGACTTACTAATTGTTGAGACTTGCTACTGTTGCTATTTGCCCTTGTTTGGGAAGAAGACCATGACATCAGGAAGATGATGCCATGACATGCAAGTGAATTGGATTTAAGCGAGAGAGGGCTGTGCAAGTGAGGCACAATGTGACAATAACACAGATTAAACTAAAAAAAATGTGTCTTGTTTGGAGAGCCAGTTGTTAAACATTTACTAGCACATCTCTGCCTGTTTTGGTCCAGATCTAGGTCACTTGCCTCCTGGCCTGTATCTCTGTCTCAGGGGCCTTCCCAAAGGCAGCTTGGATCTAGACCATTTTCCTAGGGCCTCTTTCCTCTGGGAATTTCCTCAATTCTCCCGAGGCCTTTCTCAGGCCCACCTTGAAATGCCTGATTCTCCATATTGTGAAATGATCTCCTGACCCCTATAAGATATAACATTATCCCCTGTTACCAAGTTAGACCTTAAGGGAAGACCCTGAATACTAATCACTCTTCTCTTAACTGACCTCTTTCTAGTCACTGAGGCTCTATCTACTTGGACTTACTCCTCAGTGGTTAGCACATTCCTATCCTCTCATTCTCATAGTTATTCTGGTCAACAGAAGAACAGACCCCATTCCTCAATCTCAGCTGCCCACTCCCTCATTCCCATTCCCTTATACCCACCAAATATCCCACCCCAGATCTACCATCCCTTCCACTGTGCTCTCTCAAATTGCTGCTCCATAGGGAACAAATTGGATTTCATTCCATCTCCTGTTGACTGAGACCTAACCTCCCTCCAGATGCCTCCTTGGCCACTCCTGCCAGTACTGGTTATACTTTCACGCAATGGTCGGGGGAGGGGAGTTGTTTACTCCTCCCCATTCCCCCCCCCCCCATTCCCAGACTCTGCTTCTACTCCCATCACTTCTTGGAGGTTCACAGTATTGACATTTATCTCCCAGTTCAGATCTTGATGACTGTTATCAATCAGTCCAGGCAAGGACACTCTTCATTCTTCCTCAATGAGCCCAATGCCTGGTTCATACACAGTTCTCTCCTTCCCAGTTCCCACTCTCATGCTGGGGGATTCACACACACGCACACACATACATGCCACACATGCACATATACCTTCACATGCATACCACACACATACCACACACACCACACACACACACCACACACACCACACACACACACACACACCTTGATCCTCCCTCAAGCACCCTACCTTCTCAGGTCCTCAATCTACTCGTGGCCATGAAATGTTGCTAACCCTGTCAGAATGGGTCATTGGACTGGCAGGACTTTTTTTTCTTTGTGATAGGAGGGATCTATTTGCAGGGAAAGTGAAAATCATCAGACTACAAAAACAAAACTTATCAACAAATTTTTTTAAAATAAAGGCACAAACATAGTCCCTTCATCCCTTCCCCTCATTTTCTTTAGGTTATTGACTTTTTCAGTCTTTTAATGTTTTTTCCTCACCAATGACTTGGTTTCTGTTAATGAAATTGGATGCCTTTCTGACGGATTTCTTTGTTACTGATCTTAAAGCACTCAGCATCTTCTTCCTTGCATGTAGTTATCTTTGTGTCCATCCATCCATTCACCCATCCATCCATTCACCCATCCATCCATCCATCCACCCATCCATCCATCCATCCATCCACCCATCCATCCATCCATCCATCCATCCATCCATCCATCCATCCATCATCCACAAGCATTTCTTATCACGTAGTATGTGCCAAGCATATGTTGTGGATGCCAAGAAAGGCAAAAGACAAACACAGTGCCTGCCATCAAGGCAATTACATATTAACAGGACAGACAACATGTAAGTAAACACATACATACATGATACATACAGAGTAGAAAGAAAGTGACCTGAGTGGATAAAGCTCACATGGTTGGGGGCCCAGGAAGACTTCTGCAGTAGATAATGTTTGAAGGAAGGCAGAAATGTCAAGAAGTGAGGGGAAGAGAGAGAACATTCCAGGCACAGAGAACAGCTGATGGAAAGGCACAGAGAGGGAGACAAGGGGGCATGTTTAGGGCAGCAAGTGGCTTGGCTATAGCTGGACTAGAAAGTGTATGCAGAGGAAAGGGAAAAGTAAAAGCATGAGAAGATTGGAGAGGTGGGAAGGGGCCAGGCTGTGCCACATGGAGGGCTTAATACAAAATTCTGGAGATAATGGAGAGCACTGGAGTTTACCAAGTAGGGCTGACACATGGTCAAGACTATGATGTGGGAAGTCACTTTGGAAGCTATGAGGAGGAAAGCTTGGAAGAAGAGAGAAACTTCAGGCCATCAGTCAATGAATCAGCCAACAGTCAACAAGCATTTATTAAGCACCTACTTATGGCAGTGAGATCAATTAAAAGGTTATTGCCACTAAGTCAAGAAGTGATGATGGCTGGAGGTAGGGTACTGGCTGAGGAAATGAAGAGAAGAGGATGAATATGACAGTCCTAGTCAATATAGAAATGACAAAACTTGGAGCTGAATGAATATGAAGGGGGAAAGAGAGGAAAGTTGATGATACCACTGAGGTTGTGAGTTGGCATGACTAGGTGGTTAATAATAAGGATGGGGGAAAGTTTGAGAGGAATGTAATGAAGATTGTTTTAGAATGCTGGTTTTGAGATGACTACAGGACAGATGTCCAATCTTAAATGAACAGGGAACAGTGGGAGATACGGTGGTGTTGGAACTCAGGAGAAAGACTACGATAGGATCTATATAGGTCTGGGAATCATCTTCATGGAAAAGATAAAAACTGAACCCATGGGGGCTGCTGAGATCACTGAGTGTGTATAGAGGAAAAAATGACCCAGGCTAGGGCCATAAAGGATGATTGTGTTTTGATGAAAAGAGCCATGGTCTGGGAATACATTTGGTTCTGGCTCTACCACTATCTGTGTGACCTTGGGCAATTCACTTCTCTCTTCGATCTTTTTTACCTATAAAGATTGGATTACAAGGTACCTTCCAGTCACGGCTGTGTATGATTCTATCAATCATTGCCTTGGAGCCTTAGAAAACCACTCCTCATTTGTAGTGAGGGGTTAGGTTTCTGAATAGAGATTCTTCAGATACACCCAAGTTTTCATATTCTGTGAAGTTTTGTGTACCAGCCCCTGCTGGGTTCCTTCCCCAATCCCACTTATGATGGCAGGTCAGGCCCTGAGACAGTGGCTGACCCTGACCCTCAGGGTTCTAGAGGTAACCCTGAGAGCTTAACTTTCTAGTCCTCTCACTCATGAGCTTATTATTTCAGGCTTAATTAGCTTTTAGCAAAGGTGTTTATAAATAAGCTATATCAAATTGCTTGCCTTCTTAATGAGAGGGATGGGGAGGGAGGGATGTAATTTGGAACTCAATTCTTAAAATGAATTTTGAAAATTGTTTTTACATGTTTGGGGAAAATTAAAATGCTAAATTAAATTTAAAAAATTTTCTTGATCCACAGGATCTAGGACTAAGGAGATATAGTTACTACAGAAATTACAAAAACATTTTCCCTAAACTGAGGTACACTTTTCACTTGTACACAGATCTCTAGGGAGATTAAACTGAAACTTATAGTAAAAAGGTAGTGAGGCAGACATACAGAGAACACATGGGGAAAAGGGGCACCCCACAGCTCCTGGTTACTGGACATACATTTCTCCCTTTGTGAAATTTCCCTTAGGTGTAACTCTCTGTCATCCAAGAGTTGGTCAATTTGTCAACTCTATATTTGATATTCTCTGGTGCAAAGTGTCCTGCTTCTTCAAGCCCTCTGGGGAGGTGGAACTATCCTTCTTTATCCATCCACATCCATGTTTGTTTGTCCATCCTTGGTGTGTCTCTGCTCTCATTTGAATGTCCTTTAACCCACTGGTCCCTTCTTTCTGGGGATATGGCCAATGGAAGTGCATGTAAGCGCAAGCAAGGTGGGATTTTTGTCGTTTTTCTTTCTGCAGTTCAGTTTCCCAGGCTCATGCTAAATTGCAAACATCTGAAGGATTGATATCCTTTGAACCTTGGTAATTCACAACTGTGCTGAGTCACTTAGGTTGTGATGCCTTCTGGCTCGGATCCTATTAGTTGAAAACTATATATACTGGAAGTTTATATATACTGTTCTTTTACTTTGGGGCTCGTGCAAGGGAAGAATGTTCTCTTTGTGATTTGGCCAGATGAGACTCTGGGTACCCATTGTGAAGGTTCCCCTTCCCCAGCTGTTTGAACCCACATATTGGTGCTCCCTGGTCTGGTGACTATGTATCTATCACTTTGTTTAGACAGCTGGAGCCCTGTGTATTGAATCTCTGTGCTAATTTCTCTGTTTCTCTGCTTGTATTTTCTTCATGTTCAGAATACTGACCATTCCCCTAACCTAGTGAAGGACCTTTACCTTCTTTACTTCTCTGCTTGTATTTTCTCCATGTCCAGGGTACTGATCTTTCCCCTGAACTAGTAAATGACTTATATATGTTTAATTAATTATAATTGTTGACCATGTGAAACTGTCTTTCCTTTAGAAAAGCAGATCAAAGAACCTGTGTTAGCAGTCCACCTGTGTGCACACCTCCACAGCAGCTGCAAGTAGCATTAATGAGCCAGTGGGATAATGGGAGAGAGAGGGAGAAACTATCTTCCTTCCCACCCCACCCCCTCACCAGTGGCCTGGAATCCGAAGCTCCAGAATTCAGAATTCATTTCCAATGACTTGGATCCCCACTTGACTGAACTTCCTGTTTTTTTATGTAGCCCAAGAGATGTCACTTAATTTTTCTAATCAGTTACACAATATTTCCTATCTGGCATCATGTGCCTTTTATCCTATGGCCCAAAGTCCTAAGTTCCATTTAAATTGATTCATGATTTGTCTACATGTTGTAATGAGGTTATAGGAAAATCCCTTCATACCTAACTTACTCTGATGATTGACTGATTGAGGTTAGAATGTCAAATATTGTACCTTACACTTTGCAAATGCTTTATTTCATTTACTAGGCTGTATGTTGCTGTGTTCAAGGCTTTTTTTTAAATCGCTGCAGTTTTCCTATTGTCCTGCACCATAGTAGGCACTCAACAAATATTGGTTGAGTGAATGAATTAGGTATGAATGAATCTAACGCCTGGTATTTAGTGGTGTTCAGTGGATCTGAGCTCACATTCTGACAACAGATTAGGATATGAACAAATAAATGTTGTTCCAATTATTATATAGCAGCTCACCCACAATTACCTCCTGCACTATTTTCTGTTCACTTATCAAGATTAAGTCTACTGTTTATTTTTCTTGTGGAATCTAGAGCTTCCTATTTGAAAGAGTATTTCCTTGACTTCCTTAAACAAATCCCACTACTCTTTGTGCCAATGAAACAATCTGACCCTTTATTCCTTGTTTCAATAGATGCAAGATCTTATGAGTGAGAATACTCTCTCTACCACTATACATAGGGCCCCCTCCATGACTCCTCTGATGCATTAGACTATAAGATCTTTGGGAGCTTGGACTTTCTTTTACCTTCCTTGGCATCACCAGTAGAGTACATTGCCTGGTAGCAAATGCTTGTTGACTTGACTGTATAATTTCTGTTCATATCTTTCTATAAATCTTTCACAGAGATACTCTGCTTCTGCTCTCTGGCTATACCCATTTCTCTCCAAGGCAAGTCTACTCTAAGCCTAGCCCAGTGGCTTCTATTTGTCTCCAGATCCTGATAATGATCCTATTTCAGGGAAGGTAGTATTCTACACCTTGTTGATGCAGAAGGTTATGGCCTTCATAGGCAATTGCACTGTGGTGGTGTAGGCGGAGTTGAAAGATCTGTGGATGTTCTGGGTGATGCAGAGAAGTGGTCAAATGTATTGAAAAGTGTATAATTCACTTCTGGTTTTGCTCTAGGACTAATAAACAAATATAATCCTCCTTGTTATTTCTTTATTTGTGGCCCTGCTGGGCCTGCTGGTCTACCTTGATGGGTCTAAGTATGCTATATATGTAAAGGAGGAACCAAAGATTTGACTTAGGATAACATTGAAGGTCTTCTCCATCTTCTCAACACTAGCACTGATCTCTGTGTGTCAGAATACCCATTGATCTTCCAGAATTTCTATAACCCCAGATAGCTGAAATTCAGAAATAGGACTAGGGGCTCTCCCTATACCAGGGCTGGGTAGCTACAGGGCCTTTTATGCTAGGTAGGGGATTTCTGTCCTGCACTCTCCAACAGCTCAAGGGGCACAGGTCATTATGTGGCTTAATACTCTGCTTTTGCCTCTCCTCAAGAGCCTTCTCAGGTCCTTCTGATTATCTAAATTGAGAATTGGGTATGAATGAGGAAGGAGATAGGGAGAAAATGACTACCTGGGGTGAGAAACCCTACTTTCCTGCTTTCTTCTCAGAAGATGAAGCTACAGGTGACCTGCAGTAGCCCTGAAATTCCTGGTTTTCTTTCTTTCTAACTCCTTGGATGACAGAGCCAAGAGGATGACTCTCACATTGCTTTCCTTGACTTTGCTGCTGCTACCAGTGGAAATGCAGTCTTCCAGACATCTCCCTTGGATAAAAGAACTGCAGAGACGCTACCCAAGAGTTCTTTCTCTGGATAGCAGCATGACAAGGATTCCCCTATTTCCATGGGTATGATAGGGTTGACCCATGATTTGGTAGTGGGACTGAATTTAATCCTGTTCTTTCTTAAAGTGCAAAGTTCCCCTGTGTGATCTCTGCATTCTACCTCTAATTCTCGTGAAAGAGATCCTGACCCCTCTCAGACTCCAGGGCTATGCTAACCATTTACTGTCATCTCTTGGTCTTCAGAAAGGCAGGAGGTGACCTTCCTGCTGCCAGTTAGGTGATGCTATGATGGGCCAGAAGTCAAAAAGACCAGAATTCCAATCTGGCCTTAGACACTCACTAGCTGATGGATCATGGGCAAATCACTTAACTTCTGCCTGCCTTGATTTCCTCAAATGTAAAGTGGAGATAATCCTAGCATCTGCTTCCCAAAGTTGTTGTGAAGATCAAATGAAAAAATGTTTGTAAAGCACTTAGCACAGTGTTTGGCAAACAGTAGGTACTTAATAAATGTTTGTACCCTTCTTCCTCTGGCTACTTTTTTCTTCTCTAAACCCAGAATCCCAGGTGTACATGCAGCTTTCCTTCCTGCCTTCTGCACAGAGTTTGCATGGTTGGTGCGCTTTGTTTAAACAAAGACAAGACCCTTCAAAGACGATCTACCCAATGTGCCACAGGTTTTCCTCTGGTCCTCTTAATATTTCATGAATATCAGGGCCACACTCAGGCTGTTCTGACTGCTTGACTGACCCACATCCTCTTCTGTCACATCTGTCCTTGGTAATGTTCTACATATATCTCACACACAAATCATTGTCAGTAATCTATCGCTCCCTACTTACCTCAGCCCTGTATCTTACCATGGCTTTTTATATCCCTTAAAATTCTGATCCAAAGCACAAGGCCTGGCACATAGTACCATTCTTTCATTCTTTTCATTCTTTTCTTCATCACACTCCTGATGATTACTCACATGTGACCTTGGCCAGTTACTTCACCTCTCTGGGTCTCAGTTTCCCCCTCTTTAAATGACAGTTCTGGAGCAGATGAACTCTGAGATTCTTTCTAGCCATAGAGTGATAAACCTATGATTATGTGATTCTTCTGTTTCTGAGCCTGAGAGGTAAGACAAACTAAGTGGAGAGAACAGTCAATAGATAAATCAACAAATATTTATTAAGCATCTATTATGTGTCAGGCATTATGCTAAGCGTTGAGGTTAAAAAAAAGAGACAAAAGCCAGTCCCTGTCCTCAAGGAGTTCCCAGTCTAAAGGGGGAGACAACATGTAGACAAGTACGTTGGAAACAAACTCTATACACTGGAATTCAGAGGGGCTGGGGAAGGCTTCTTGGAGAAAGCAGAGTTTGAGTTGGGACCTAAAGGAAGCCCCAGAAGTCAGTAGTGGGAGTAGAGGAGGAAGTGTTCTAGGCATGAGAGAATGTCTCACTTTGATGTCAGGAAAAGTTGAAATTTAATACTACTTCAGACATTTTCTACCTATATGAACCTGGGCATGGCATGTGTCCTTTTGCTCTCCAGCTTCTTAATCCATAAAGTGAGAATGATAATAGCACCAACATGGGCTAATTTTAGCCCTGAAAATTAGAGGAAACTAGAGACTTCATGACCTTGGGCAAGTCATTTAACCTCATCCTGCTCTTGGCAACTTTCTGACACTAGAAGTTTCAAAGAAAGGGCCCACCTGCACTAGTCTTTATCCAATAATTCCCTAAATCAAAAAAATGACAGGTCCAGTTCTTTTCCCTACCTGTGCCTCCTGGGGTCGTTGTGAAGATCAAATGAGATAATATAGATTGAAATATATTGTTTTGCAAACCTTAAAGTGCTATGTAATTTTTAGCTCTATCTCTTATATGATTTTTCTGAAATTGCAGTATTCCATGACTTGAAGAGTCAGGGTGCCATTAGCACCTGGATTGCTGAACTAGAGGCCAAGTGATCCTGGACCCCAATTTCATCTCTGACAAGCTATATGATTACAGTCTACTCTTTTTTTTTGTTTTCTCACTTTGAGTTGAGCCTCAGTCTCTCCACCTGCAAAATGAAAATGTGGGAAATAAAAGGAATTGTTTCCACAGGATTAAAAATCCACTCCCAGCTTTGAGTGACAGCAGAATGTAAGTCAGAGGTGACTGATTCTAATCAGAGCTGTGACCTAGCAGAACCAGGCTTCTGATCAGGTAAAAGGTCAGAAGCTATGCTTTGAGGGGGAACATGAAGTGGGAAGTTCAGGAGGTTGCATCTAGCCAATGGAGAGCAAGGGGGAAATTCTAATTGGGAGCAGCATAAAAAGCGTGGCATTTGTCTGAGCAAACATACTCTACATTCAGGAGCAACCCATCTACTAGGAATGTAGAATAAAATGAGAACTTTCCTGGCTTCATAACCACTATTGGTCTTTCTAGAGTGAGCATGTTTCTCACAAGAATAATAATAAAACTATAGTGTCTAATAGTGGTAGTGAGGCTTTGGTGAAATAATATATTTAAAGCACCTTGAAATACTTAAAGTGCTGTATCAATGTGCTGTTGTTATTTGAAGTAATACAATATCATTGGACCTGGAAAGAAAAAGGCTCATCTTTCTGAGTTCAAATCTAACTATGTGACCCTGGGCAAGTCTCATTACCCTGTTTTGCTCAGTTTCCTCATCTGTAAAAAATGAGTTGGAGAAGGAAATGGCAAACCTCTCCAGTACCTTTGCCAAGAAAACCCCAAATGGGGTCACAAAGAGTTAGACATGACTGAAAAATGAGAGGACAACAAATACCATTGGGAGATGACATGAAAGATCTATGGTTTTGTTATTGGGAGAACTTCTGGTATGGGAACTTCCTCACCAATGCAAATTAAAATCAACCTGTGACTTAGTAATGAAGTCCTTGGGAGTTCCCTCAGGCTTTGAGCAACTGTGCCACAAGACTGGGATGTGTCATGGTCTCCACTTGAACCTAGGTCTTCCTGGTCCCAAGTTCAGCACTCTACCATTGAAAGCTGCCTTTGCTGCCCTGCTCTGGAAGTCTTCTCCCCTTGGAAGATCCCTCCAGACCTGAGCACCTTCTTCTCATTGGTCATTTCCTCTGGGCACCTCTGTTTTAAGGAAGGACCCAGACTTGCCATGTCTGGGCCTTCATTTTCTTGTGAGCCCTGCTCCTGAGGCTTCAGACTTCTTTCTCTACCATGCTCTGCCATTACACCTCTCTCCTCCCAGTCCTTTTCAGGTCCCTTTTCTAGGTTTTCTCCCTCTGTTAGAATAAAAATTCTTTGAGGTCAGAGATTGGCTTTCTTTTTGCTTCTATTTATATCCCCAGTGCTTAGCACAGTAAGTGATTAATAAATGCAGTGATGTTTAAAAGATAAACATTATGGCAGGAAGCAGCCGGGGATCATTTCAATCACTGTATAATTTCTGAAATATAATTCACAAATCCTCTCTTATTTAGTTCTAGGCTAATAATAATAACAACAATAGCCTTTATTCAGCATTTAAAGGTTTGAAAAGTACTTTACAAATGTTATCTCACCTTATCCTCCCAACAATCTTAGCAGTTAGATACTATTATTATTTTCATTATACAGATGAGGAACCTGAGGCTTAGCAAGTTAAGTGACTTGCCCAGGGTCACACAGTCAGCGTATGAGGCTGGATTTCCATTTAGCATTCATTCCAGGTCCAGTGCTCTATATTTTGTCCCTCCTTGCTGCCAAGTTCACTGTGATCTGTAGTAGTACCTGGTCAAGATATAGATAATGATGGACTAACCCTGTGAGTTGTCCATTCAAATGTCTGTTTTCATCTCTACAAGTTTTCCTATAGCACCTGGAATTCCCCTTACATGGGAGTTCTCAGAAGGCTAGCCCAGATTTGAGGTCCTCTGTGGGTTGACATTCATTTAAAACCACACCTCACAAACTCTCATTAGTATGTTTATTTTTTACTAAATCAACTGAAAAGGACATTTTAATTCAGAGCAGAAGACATTTTAGTGAAGAAAATTTTGTGCCAAAATACCATTTGTCCATTCCTATAAGGGCATATGTCACCAATGGGGGAAGTACACCTGTGCATAAAATCTATAGTTGTGGTCCTGGGTCCTTGTACAAGAGAACACATGTGGTGAGGGAACACAGGTTGTTGTTCAGTCATTCAGTTGTGTCCAAGTCTTCTCAACCCCATGGACCACAGCACATGTAGCTTTTCTGTCCTCCACTATCTACCCAAGTCTGTCCAAGCTCACATTCATAGCTTCCATGTTACCATCCATCTATCTCATCCTCTGCCATCCCCTTCTCCTTTTGCCTTCAGTCTTTCCCAACACCAGAATTTTTCCAGTGACTCCTGTCTTCTCATTATGGGGCCAAAGTATATAATCTTCAGTATTTGACCTGCCAGTAAATAGTCTGAATTAATTTCTTTAAATATTGACTGATTTGACCTCCTTGCTTTGCAATGGATTCTCAAAAGTCTTCTCCAGAGCCACAATTCAAAAGCATCCATTCTACAGCATGCAGTATTCTTTATAATCCAACTATCACAGTCATTCGTTGCCAGTGGAAAAACCACAGCTTCGTCTCCATGGACCTTTCTCAGCAAGGTGATATCCCTGCCTTTTAGTACACAAGGAACACAGGCAGCTACAGTATCTGTGTGGCCACAATAAGTCGCAGCTATAGCTTCAAAGTCATTGCTGCACTAGATCACTAGAGTGATGCTGTTATGCTGTTTTCTGCCAGGTGTCTCTGTTGAGCTTTAACCATGGTGTTAACTGAACCATTACTCTCTGCTACCATCTGCTGGTCATTGGCCCCTGCAGGCTATGCATTGTTCTCTTCTACCATCTGCTGAGAGGAAGTGGTTATTAAGCCTCTCCCTGATCAGGAAGAGCTAAAACTCTGTTCCTTCCTATAGTCTAAGTCCATGACTGCTAAACAAGTAGCAGGCAAGATCCAGCAGAAGCCCTCAGGAGAGAACTGGCTGTCTTTTTGGCTACTTTTCTCCTGTTCAGTCCTGTTCAGTTGTGTTCAACTCTTTATGAGCCTAGTTGGAGTTCTCTTGGCAAAGATACTGGAGTGGTTTGCCATTTTCTTCTTCAGTTCATTTTACAGATGAGTCCAATGTTCTAGCCCACGGGTAGGGAACCTGTGACCTCCGGGCAGCCCTCTGGGTCCTCAAGTGCAACACTTTGACTGATAGGTCCTCAAGTGTGTCCCTTTTGCTCAAAATAATAATAATAATAAAATAGTTAGCAGGGCTTTAGAGTTTGCAATGCACTTTATAAATGTTGTTGTTCAGTTGTTTTCCAGTTAAGTTTGACTTTTTGTGACTCCATTTGGGGTTTTCTTGGGAAAGATACTGGAGTGATTTGCCATTTCTTCCTCCAGTTCATTTTACAGATGAGGAAACTGAGGTAAACAGCTAAATGACTTGTTCAGGGTCACACAGATAGTAAGCATCTGAGGTCAGATTTGAACGCAGAAAGAGAATTCTTCCCTATTTCTGGCCCGGTGCTCTGTTTACTTCACCACCTAAGTTTTTCTACTGTTGGCTGTAAATCCTCTGTGGCCACAGCCAGCTATCTGGATTAGGGTTAGAAAATTGCTTTTACTTCCTGTTGAGTGGAATAGGTTTAGTGAAGACTCCTCAGATTGTAATTCTTCTCCCAGGGGTGAGGTAAGACCGAGAGGCTCAAGGTTACAATATTTTTAGAGTGGAATAATTCCATATAAGGATATAAAACTGCGTAGTACATTAGGGTCTCAGTGATTGGATGAAACACATAATTCTTCGATGTCTTCATTTCAAAAGGGATTGGTTAGATTTTGCATCTAGAATGTAAGATCATATTCTCAGCCAATGAGGATAATGGTCAGTGGGGGAGGAAGGACTTGTGTTAGGGTCTATATAAATCACTGCCTTTTCTTTGTCTTCAGCTTTTCCTGCTCCAGGTGAACTGGTACAGGAATTGTCCCGCTTCTTGAGAATCGAATAAATCTTTCTGTCAACACTTTGAGAGGCCTCTGAGTAATTAATTTAAGTAGGGATCCGAGCCATCCCACACACTGTCAAAGCCCTGATTTTCAACCGGTATCCTCTAAAACCCTCCTGGAGACTCTGCCCAACAAAACTTCAAAGAAACTACAGAGGACTAGGCGATCAAGGCTCTCCTCAACTCACTTTAATATTCCTGGTTTTCATGCAAATAAATTTGAGAATAAGAGCTGAAAGGCTAGTTGAAGTCAGCTGGGCAAGGCCCATAGGCCTTGCCTTAGAGACTTTGATTCTCTATTCTTATCTTATTAGTATACCAAACAACAATAAATATTATGGGTTTTGTTTAGTAACTTGCCAGCTATAACAACTCCCTTTCTGTTTTCTTACATTTCCATCTTTTTTAAAAATTAATTCCCTTCTTTCATCTATTATCATTTCACTTCCAGGCCTGATTTTGAATTTTTTCTAGTCACCTTGAATATTGCCTGCTAACTCACTCTCCCTTTTTAAGGGGAAGGCATCTGCCGTGAGCACTGGAGGTCATGTGATTCCTAGTATATCCCAGTGCAACATTTTTATCATTTAACCATCATCACAAAAACTGATTCTGTAGCTCTCCCTTTGCCAGCAAGGAAGCAATGATAGTGATATGACTCCCAGTTCTACCGTCCTTTCCCATTTGCTTGCTTTCTGTGGAGTCTGTGATCTATAATGCCAGGTGCCACTGCTTATCCCCTTTCCACTCTGTCTCAGAGGCCCACGAAGACAACACTCTCACTTGGCAAGCTTTCTGATTTAATAGTAAGTGACTTTTAGCATTGGATTACTAGAAAGGAATCATATCCATCACATTAAATAAAATGTCGAAATGTAATACGTTCAGAGAGAAAAATGGAGGCAGCTAGCTGTTGTAATGGATAGAATGTTGGACTTGGAATGAGGAAGACCTGAGTTCAAATCCTGCTTTAGATATTTACTAGCTTGGCACAATTCGCCCTTTATCCTGGAAACAGAGGCTTGTTTTAACAAAGACTTACAAGTCAACTAATAAGCAGGGAAAACGATCAAACAATGGGAAAAAATTCTGATGATTGAAAGTTACTATAATGACAAGGAAGATCAAAATATACACTCAGAAGGAGACAACAAAGTCAAAGCTCCTCCATCCAAAACCTCCAAGAAAAATATGAATTGGTTTCAGGCCATGGAAGAGCTCAAAAAGGATTTTGAAAATCAAGTAAGAGAAGTAGAGGAAAAATTGGGATATTTACTAGCTGTGTGACCCTGAATAGATCAATTAAGCTCTTTGACCTTCAGTTTTCCCATCTGTAAAATGAAGGGATTGGACTCAATGGCCCCTAAGATGCATTTCAAATGTAAATTTATGATTTAATGGTCCTATGACTCAAGCTTACTTTGTAAGATCGGTTGACAAACTTTAGAATAGTCCTATTTTCCCTGAAATACAATGCCTTTTCAATGAATTTAATTATTATCACTCTATCATGACAACTGGTCAAAAAGTATTTATCAAAGGTGCTCTCCTATATGAGTACCAATTTGCCACTAGATTCTGGGGTCTTCGACTTATTCATTTCCATAAATTGGTCATCCAATGGCCACAGCCAAACCAGGATGCTAACCAAGTCCAAATAGAATATGGAAGAATGAGATGAGGGGACAGATGGGAAGTTCATGGCAGGGAATTTTACTGTTGTTAATGAAAATGACTTTGCTCTCAGCAGCTTGGTTCTGCAAACATGTTCTGGGAGGATAGAAATGCATTTGACAAAAGAGGAGCATCTTGGAGGTAGGAGAACGGCAGGTGGATGGAAGAGCTCTGTCTGCAGCTGCTGTTTGTGGTTGTCGTGAATCTTCCTGCCAGCCTGAGTGTGGCATGATTTTGACAAATGTACAACGGCGTTATATTGCTTAGCACTGGCAGCCGTAGTAGGAGAGGAGGTTGCAACTTCTCCAGGCTGATCTGCACAGTTAAGCATAGCTGGACACTGATTAGCTTTGGCTTTGCAAGACAGAAACAGCAGACCGGAATGATGCTATTCCAGAGTTGGAGAATGAAAAGGACGAGCAGTTATTCAGAAAGGCATAACCCCCTGGGGCCAGCATGATTATTTAAAGGTTATTAGATACTGCACATTTGGGCAATCATGAATAGTCAAAGTTAGACCCAACATTGAGCTCTGTGATGATAAGCACTACTTGCTGAGTCGGGGGATACTCTGAGCCAAGAATCGCTACTTCCATCTGGCTTTCTTTCCAGCACCAATTTTTGGTTGTGAGCACAGTTTTATCCCTTGGATGAGGACAGGAGCACTGTCCTCCTTCCAGGTCATGGTGGGAGCACGCATGTACATAAAAGAACTGCCCATTCTTCAGAGTTGAAGGTTCCTTTGGGACTACCTTGGTTAGGAAGTCCAGAAATGACAAGATTGGTAGCAACTTAGAAAAGTTCCTGATATCCCAAGCTATTGGAAGCAAAACCAATTCTCATTTGGCATCGCCTCCCCCAAATTCTAAATTTAAAACTAAAAGAAAACTTCGAGGTCATCAGCTCCAACTCTCTCATTTTACAGATGAGGAAACTGAGGCAGGGACCCCTAATGTCACAGACACAGTAAGTGACTAAGCTAGTACTTTCCCCACTGCACCTATATTTTCTAGTGCCCAAAGGATAGAAATGAACTGTTTTCAAAAGAAGAATTATTAACCCTTGACAACCGTGTGAAAAAAGCCCCAAATTAACAATAATAAGAAATGAGAATTGAAACAATTCAGCAAATTGAAAAAGATGATAAAAGAGAGAAATAATCTTAGAGGAGTATGGGAACACAGGCATACTCATGCACTTCCTTTAAAAATTTAATTTAATTTTCTTTTCAGTTCCAAATTCTTTCCCTCCCATCTCTTCTTCCCCAAACCACTGAGAAAGTCAGAAAAAACAAAACCCATTATAAATATATATGGTCAAGCAATGCAAATCCTTGCATTAGCTATATTACATATCCATATGTACATATATGTGTTTACATATGTAGAAATATATAGATATATAGGAATATTTATATCTATCCATCTCTATCCATGTCTGTCTGTCTATCTATCTATCTATCTATCTATCTATCTATCTATCTATCTATCTATCTATCTATCTATCTATCTACTTATCTGTCCCATAACCTACAACCTGAATTCTTCATCTCTCTACCTGGAGATGGGTGGCATGTTTCATCCTGAGTCTTCTGGGACTACACTTGGTTCCATTGTGTGGATAAGAGTTAAGCCTTTCAAAGTTATTTGTCTTTACAGTACTCTTGCTGCATTAATTTTTCTCCTGGTTCTGCTCACTTCACTTTGTAATAGTCCTTTCAATTCTTCCCAGATTTTTCTAAAATCATCCCTTCATCATTTCTTATAGCACAATAGCATTCCATCACACACATGTAGCGCTTAGCATGGTGCCTGGCATACAGTAGGAACTCAATAAATACTGATTGATTGATTGATGTACATATACCGTTACATGTCCTGACATTCCCCAGTCGATAGGCACACCATCAGTTTCCAATTATTTGCTACCATGAAAATAGCTGCTAGAAATATTTCTGTACATATGGGTCCTTTTCCTCTTTCTTAATTCTCTTTGGGGTATAGACTAGCAATGGTATCACTAAGTCAAAGGTATGCACAGTTTACTAGCCTTTTGGGTATTGCTCCAAATTGCTTTCCAGAATGACAGTCGACAGCTCCACCAAACAGTGCATTAACGTACATGTTTTCCCACAGCCTCTCTGGCATCTGTCATTTTCCTTTTTTATCAACTTTGCCAAACTGATGGGTATAAGGTGGTACCTCAGAGTTATTTCAATTTGTATGTCTCTAATTACTAGTGGTTTTAGAACATTTTTTTCATATGGCTATTGATAGCTTGGATTTATTCCTCGTAAAACTGTCTAATTTGTATCCTTCGTACACTTATCAATTGGAGACTGATGCATCCTTGGTGGAATCGTGACTTGATTTAAACATACTGCAAAACAATTTGGAAGTATGCAAGAAAAGTTATTGAATTGTTTACACTCTTGGACTTGGAAATCGCACTAGTGAGCATGTATCCCAAGGAGGTCACAAATGGAAATTTCCCATGTATATCAAACCATTCATAATTTTTGAGGTAGTAGGGAAATGGAAACAAAGCGTTCATGTTTTAGTAAATGGCCAACAGATCACATAATGGGATATTATTGTGCCACAAGAAATGAAGAATATAAAGAATTATGAGAAACATTGAAAGACTTGTATGAACTGATATTGAGTGAAGAAAGAACAAGACCAGTCCCCATAGTGACTACAAGAATGTAAATGAAAAACTGAAGACCAGTTCAATTCACATGGAAGGCGATGCTCAATATTGATCCAGAGCACAGATGATGAAACACGTCTCCTTCCTCTTAGAGGAAGTGGCAGAATCACTATAATCTACTAATAATACTATAATCTGATAATCACATAGAAAAGTGGCAAGAATCACTATCTCATCACACTCATGGTAGAGAATGTTGCATGGATTGTCAGACGTGGTTGTTGTACCAATTGATTTTGCCTGTTTTTTCTTTGTTACAAGGGAAGGTTCTACAGGGTTGGAGATTGGGGAACAATAAACAAAAGGCATGAATAAAATAACAAAAAAGAAAAATCAACTGGCATAAGGTAGGCTTCAGTTTCATAAAGGAGGAAAGGGACTAAATACAGATATGGATCTGACTTTGTGGATTGTACACATGTAAGCCCTGTTCTCCTCTTATAGGAAACCATGTAATCTCCCCCAGGACAGAAGGAATGGGTGCCAGATAGAGATACAAAGTACCAGAGGAGAGTCTGAATCATGCCAAGGACCTGGGTCAAGTTGGGATCTGGGGAGTTGAAGTTGAGATATAACAGCACACAAAAACACAACGAGGAGTCCTTTTTTTGGACTGGTACTGTGAGTCACATGGACTGTGTGGGTCTGAGGGAAGAGACAGATGACTAGTTGAACTTCAAGACTTCTAAGTTCCCCTTGTTGGTGTAAACCTCTCTGTTTTGGAAGTATAAGACTCTGAAAAAGTCAAGGCTCACTAGAGGGACATATGTTTGAAATCCCAATCTTTTCCCTTGTAGAAGTGGCCCCTCCAGGGGAGAAGATTTGGAACTGAAAATTTTGTGGAAATGAATGTTGAAAACTAAAAATAAATAAATAAACGTTAGAAGAAAAAAAAAAAGAAGAAGAGTTCCCTCCCAGGGTAGGGCTTAAAGTGTGGAGGGTTTTCTAGGTCCCAGGAGAAGGGTCCCCTGGAAAGTAAAGAGGAGCTGTCTCATTTATGGGGCTCAAGGGTGAGTCCTGTAGGTTGTTTGTTTGGTTAAATAAAAAATGTCCTATATTCCACATCATATTAGCCTGAGTGCTTGCATTTGAATTGAGATCTCCTTTTCCTTTTCATGGAGATCTAGACACATGAGCCAAGTTTTGATGTTCCCAGAGGAAACCCTAGGTTGGAGTATGTTGGAGTTTCAGTGCAGGTCTGCTACTCTTTGACTGTCACTATATTTTCATGGGAATGTAGCACACATTAGTGAAAGATTGCAAAGTGCTTTACAAATAAAAGCGAGTAAATGAGAAATATAAACTTGATGGCAAAAAGGTACTTAAGTTCCCTCCCCATATCCTCTTCCATAACTCATACAGATCTTCTCCTCCTTTAGTTAGCCCATCAGTACATGCCCCAAAGCCACCCTTTGACAAAATACCTTGGCACAGCTGTCTTTGTTGACCTATTCAATCTATCTTCTCTAGTGTGAGATTCTAGGAAACAGAATCAAGATCGTTTGATAGGATTGGTTCTCTGTCAGGTTGAACACACAGCAGATGTTTACAAATTAAGGTTCTGAATTCTTAACTAAGGGAAGGATGATTTCCGCTCTTATGGGGATGGATGGCGATTAGGGTTGCTGTTATTTGGCCCATTGTGGAAAAAGTCCAGTCATTAAGGCCTGCCTCCCGAAGAGACGTCTACACCTGGGGACTCAATTCATTGGCCCCTAAGTATATGAGAGGCGGCTTGCTGCAACAAATCCAGTCCTAGATTGGGAGTCAGTAGATGTGCGCTGCAATTCCAACTCTGCACCGTGCCACGGTGACCTTGGCAAGGTTATATAACCTTTTAGACCTCGGTTCTTTATCTATAAAAAGGAAAGGTTCTTTTCCAAGGTATCTTCTGACTCTAAATGTATGATCCCACGAAGTTATTAAGCGCCTACAGTATCTTAGGCACTGTGTTAGATGCTGGACGTAAAAAGTGGAAAGGGACCAAAAAAAAAAAAAAAAGAGGAAACCATCCCTGCCCTCAGGCATTCCATGGGGAGGTACATAATTTAAGGCCTCCCTGGAGCAACACGGGCAGACCATGAGATCGTGGATTAAGAGCTCTGAAGAGTCTTGGAAATCATTGATTCCCACTACTCACAATACAGATGAGTGCAGCAAGGCTAAGTTAACCAAGGTCACTTGCCCAAGCTAGTTGAGCTAGCCAAGTGTCAGGCTAACTAACACCACACTGAATATAGGACCAGTTTGATAAAAAGGGAAAACTCAGACGACTCCCATCTGAGCCCCTCCACCATCTGGACCCCTCCCCTTCCCCTTTCCCTTCTAGCGGTCTTCTGATTTTCCCCAATAACCGATAAGTGCTCCAAGCTCTGCCCATGGCACCTTGCTCCTCTTTGAGGGTATGGGGAATTGGCCTGGGACTTTCTGACCCCCGCCGCAGGTCGCCCCGTCACCCTCCGGCGCCAGCTTTTGCGTGCTCCACAAATACTTGAGGAATGGGTGCAGGTAAAGCACGAATTGCCTGCTCGGGCAGAGGACCGGCACCTCCAGCTTGCCTAGACGCTGCCATGACAACAGGATCAAATCGACTGGAGAGAAGGAGGGGAGCGGAGAGCAAAGGGGGGACGTCTTTGTGTAGCGGCACCCCTGGATTCCCTCTCCCTCCGGGGGTAGTTCAGGGGCCGGCCTCCTCAGCTCCCCCTCCGTTCCTCCCGGCTTCCCCAGCCCGGCGAGTGCGGGAGCCCTCGTACCCTTGGGTCCAAGGAGGGCCTGCGTGCGTGCGTGCCAGGAGCGGGGACACCTGCTCGCAGCCGGCTCTTGGCCCGCGCCCCGGCTCCGCGCCCCGGCTCCGCGCCCGTGGGTGGCACCGCGCCTAGGACAGCCACACAGAGCTCCCCTTCATCGGCCCCCAGCCCTCGCCGCCTCTTTGGTAACTGGCGGGTGAGCCGCAGCTAGCTACTGGAGCCCCTGAGTACCTTATGGGGAGGGCCGGTGCTCCGGAGATGGACGTTTCCCCTGCCCAATGGCGAGCAGAAGTCGCCGGAGGATGCGCCAATCGTGCCTGGTTGCTGGGCGTCTCCCTTCCCGCCTGGCCAATGGGAAAATTCGTGCTCCGCCGGGCTGGGGGCTCGGAGAAGGGCCTGGGGAGGCCGGGCGGAGGCGGAGGCGGAGGAGCGGCAGCATCCGCGGCGGCAGCAGCATCAGCAGCGGCGGCGGCGGCAGCAGCAGGGGGACTGCGTCGTTTCGTTGTCTGCGCCTGGATTTCCTGCGGCCCGGGGCAGCGCGGGGCCGGGGAGTCCCGGGCTCGGCACCTCCCGCCGCCAGGACCCGATCTCCCAGTCCCGATGGAAAGTTTGATTAATGGGGCGAGCTAAGCCCGCCCGCGTCGCGGCCCCCCACCCCTGGCCCCGGGAGCCGACGCCGGCTCGGAGACCCCCGGAAATCCGGGGAGACGGCCCTGGGAATCCCGGCCGCAGGCGCGGGGCCCTGGAAGCGGCATCCAACTTTTAGACGGGAAGGCCTCCTGGGCTGCCCGGCCCGGGATTCCCTTCCAGACACTGAGCGCACTTGGTTCTTTTGGGTTTTTTATATTATCCGGGAGAGGGCAAAGGTGGAGGGCGGGCTGAGGCAGACCGCGGTGGCAGGCATCGGGGCCCCGGCGCAGAACGAAAGGCACTCCTGGCGGCCAGGGGCGTGCGGAGGAGGAGATCAACACACGCACCCTCGGACCCGCACATTCGGACACACGCGCACTCGCGCGCACCCCAGCGCCAGGGCCATCCTTCAGCGAGAGCGGTTTAATAATAAACCCCGGAGGGACTGAGCGTGCCGAGGTCGCGCCACCGAGCAGGTAAGCGCCGGGCCCGGAGGCGGGCTGGGAAGCCCGGCTCTGGCTCCCCTCCTTGCCCGTCCTCTCCGGAGGATGCCGGCCACCGGCTGGAGGGGCTTGCCTCGGCTGGGTGCCCTTTGTGGAAGGAGGGCGGGAGGCAGGGAGACTGCGCTTGAAGAGGGGGCTGGAAGCGAGTGGCACCGCGGCCCTCCGCGGGTGCGGGGTCCCCAGGAACCGGGAGGGGCCAGCGCCGGGGCTTGGGCCGCGGCGGGAGAGATGCTGGCTGAAGAGTTGGGGGGCGGGGGATATTCTCTAAGGCGGGGCGGGGAAGGCGCCTGGGGAGTCCGGGAGCATCAGGCTCTCGCTGGGGAGATCGGGGACGGAGGGGTGAGGGGGGAGATGCTGGCCGCCCTGGTCGAGGGGAAGAGGGCGTCTCGTCTGCTGCAGCGCCAGGGCTGCCCGAGAACCGGGTTTTCCTTTGTCTTGCCAGGGTGACGGCGGGGGTTTTCCAGATGCCCAGTCCCCGAGGGACTAGGCGCGAAGCTTGGGCGGGGGGTGGGGAGGGTGGGCACTTGCTCCTCAGGGATCCTCCTCCTCTAGCTCTCAGGGTGGGAAAATCTCCCGACCTCAAACAGCCGACATTGTGTGATAATCCTGGCCGCTGACCGACTCGGTGGGAGGAGGAGAGGGAAGGAAGGAGGGGGCTCTCGGCCCGGGGTGTTCGTGGCAAGCCTTGTCTCCCCGCCTGCCTAGGTAGGAGCAGATTTGGCTGCTGTCCCACCGAGGGAGAGGCCCCTCAGCCAAAGGCAGCAGCCTGGTGCCGCAGCGGCCGCAGCAGCAGTCGTGGGCAGCCCAAGTTTGTCGGGCTCTGCGCTCCCTCTCCCTAGGGAGCTCCCACCGGGCAGCTCCGGGCATCGCCCCTTCCCCCCGAGCCGGCGCTCCCTCCCTCCCTTCTCCGCGTCCCCTATCCCCTATTGTTTGCCTGAAGTATCTCTGACTGGCGGGTGTGCCCGGTGCATTTCTTTTGGACAGTTTTAGAGACAATCTGTCAATTAGCAGCTCGACAGCCCTTGAGTTCGTTGCAATTTCGCATCTCCCTTCACCCCCAACCCCTCTCCCTAGGGCTTTCTCTGCCAAAATCCCAGAACTTTTAAAGCCCTCATTCGGCGATGGGAGCCTGGCTTTCGGTCCTGGGAGCCCCCAGCTCCTCCCTGTGTCTCTCGGTGTATCTCTGTGTCTCTCCCCCTTCTCTCTCTCTCCTTCCACCCTCCCCCGCCCCCCCGCGGCTCGAATGCTGCAGTCTGCTTCAGTGGATTGCCAGGCTCCAAACTTTGATGGAGGAAGGGAAGTTACTGGGAAAGGAAGGTGAATGTGTGAGGGCTAGTGGTTCTGGGGCCCCGGGAAGTTAGTGAAAGTGCTGGGGGAGATGCTGAGGGGCATGGAGGGAAGGGAATGAGCGAGCTGGGCAGCCACTTCTCCGAGGGGGGAAACGGCGACTCCTTTTTTCCTGGTAGAACTGGCCTTCCCTGCCTCTTAATGATAACTGGTTTCCAGAAAGCCCCGATTTTATGGAAATTAGCGGGAGAAGGGAGCTTGCGGGGGAAAGCCAGAGGGATGCCTAGCAGTGACCCACGAGGTAGCCAGGGAGATAAGAGCTCCCGGAAACAGCTTCGAAAATGCTAAATAGCTTTGCTCGGATCCACTCTGGGAGAAGGAAGGATGATGCATTAGGGGAAAAAGGAAAACAAAGAAAAAAGGAAAAAAAAACATCTCTGGGTTTGCACCGAGGAGATCTGTGCTTCAGTGCTGGCCTGCCCTGCCTCCTAGCAGCGGGTGACCTTGGTCAAGTCCTCATCTCTTCCCAGTGCCTCAGGTCCCTCACTTGTAAAGTGGGAGGTGGGGTTGGATTCGATGTGAACCCGGCTCCCGGGGCAACTGGCCTGCTTTGATCCGAGGATAGAGATTTCTGTTGTCTTGGCACCAAAGAATGTTTGTGTGGGTGAGGCTTGGGGAAGGAATCCAGGGCCACCGTCTTTTCCTGCCCTGCAGAAGCCCTGTGGTCTGGTCTCCATTGCATAGTGGTCATTTTCAGGGTAAATGTCCCGATGGAATTCCCTGACTTGCCAGCAGCTGAAAACAAGCTGCTTTTTTCTTCCTTTGTCTGGAGTTTCCTTCACTTTACTCAATATCTCTGAATTATCAATACTTCTGAGAGTGGTGATTCCCTTGTGAAGGCACTCCCTCTTGAAGCATTGATTGACTGAACAGTGGAGTCACCAGCCCATCTGAACCTCCCTCTGTGGTCAGAACTTTGTGCCTCCAGCCCAGGGAAGAAAACCGGGACTCCTGACCTCAGACAGACAGGAGACTTTAAGGAAATAGGCCTGGAGATGGAAGGGACCTCAGAGGTTATAAAATCCATTCCCTCCCCCATTGACACAGGAGGAAATAGAGGCTCATGAAAGTTAAGTGACTTATCCAAGGTCACATGCGTAGTCTATTTCAGAGCCTGGCTATGTGCCCAGGTCCACTGACTCCAGAGCCAGGGCTCTTTGTCAATTCTTTTTATTCCAAAGCTCACAGCCAATTAGAAAGATAAACAGTGAAGACTGCTTACTAACAATAATAGCACGCACCTACTATGTTCCAGGCACTGTGCTAAGTGCCATGAGGTGCTATCATTCTCCCCATTTTACAGTTAAGGAAACTGAAGCCAGACAGAGGTTAAGTGACTTGCCCAAGGTCACGGAGCTAGTAAGTGTCTTAGGCAATTTGAACTCAGGTTTTCCCAACCCTGGGCCCAGTACCCTATCGACTGCACCACCAGGCTGCTTACCAATTCAGTTCTTTCTAATTGGAAACCTACTCAATCAAGGGCCTCACGGGTGCTAATGGCACCAGGGCAAAGCAAAGCTGAATTATACAAAGTGACCATTCATTGGAGTGAATCAGGGAAAGACCTAAAGCGTGCTGGACTGGAACTATGACCTCTTAGGGGAGCTGAGCTCTAAAAGATGCTAAGACTTAACCAGGGAAAAGAGGAGACAGAGGCCATTCTAGGCAGAGCAAGAGGGGAGAAAGAATAATTACCCCGACCAGGATCCTGCTTTGGCTTGACTGCTGCATAGAGTGCCTAGGTGTAAAGGGATGGAGGGGCCTCACCAGGGAGGGCCTTGAATGCCGGAAAATATTGGAACTTTTCTTCCTAGGCTGTCCATGTGAGCCAATAAGAGGCTTTGGGCAGAGTGTGGCAGAAATAGATCTTTGTTAAAGGATGATTATTCTGCTGGTGTGTGCGTGTGTATGCGTGTGTGTGTATGTGTATGAAAGATGGATTGGATGAAGAAGGGGGAAGACTTGTTAGAAGGGGTGGGCCACAGTCTAAGTGGTTGGTAGGGAGATGGTGGGAGAGGACAGGAAGGGGTGGAAGGAAAAGGGAAAGATAGTGGCAGAGGCTTAGACAGCTTGGGAGTGCGCTGACTCCTGGCTGACAGTCAGGGAGAACAGTAAGACCAGATTCCTCACAGGGCTGTCGCAAAGATCAAATGAGATATTATTTATAAAATGCTTTGCAAACTTTAAGGCCCTATAAATGCTAACTATTATTAATTAATTAATTATTAGATTCTAATTATTATAATTAATTATTAGTTAAACAGACTACATAATTAATAAAATAAAACTCATAAACATATGCCAAACAGCATTAATTAATCAGTTGCTTTGACAGGCTAGAACACTGGGCCCAGTGTGAGGCTAGAACGGGATACAATAGCCCAAACCCCTAGAACAGTCTGCAGTGGCTTCGAGAGGCCTTGCTTCCAGAAATCAAGAGGCAGTGCTTCTCTGGCTTCCTTCAAGACTTGCTCCTGCCTTCTGCAGCCTTATCCCCCATAATTTTCAGGCTTTTCCTTTGCGGAGTATTTCCTGTTTGCCTTGTCATATCTTGCTTGTGCACAGTCATCTGCCATTAGAGCAGGAGCTCTTTGAGGACAGGTGCTGTTTTTTGTCTTTCTTTGTATCGCCAGTGGTTGGCCCAGTGACTGACACATGTTGTTTTGTTGTTTCCTAACCCCATTGGGAGTTTCCTTAGCAAAGACACTGGAGTGCTTTGCCATTTCCTTCTCCAGCTCATTTTACAGATGAGGAAACTGAGGCAAATGAGTAAAGTGACTTGCCCCAGGGTCACCCAGCTGAAGCCTCCTCTCAGAGGCCAGATCGGAACTCATCTTCCTGACTCCAGGCCTTGGTGCTGTATTCACCATACGCCCTAACTGCCCTGACACATAGTAGGTACATAATAGTAGGTGTATAGTAGGTGATTGTTGCCTGCCTGCCTGGCAGTTATAATGCTGTGCTTTGGCAGACCACGTTTGTTTGGTTCTGGGTGTCACAGGTTAGGAAGGTGATTGATAAACTGGAGTCATAAGCTGCTATATGAGAATTAGTTGAGAACTGGGAGTGTTTATGGTGGAAAAGAGAAGACCAGGGGTGGAAGAGAACATGGGAGGTGCCTGCCCTGGGGAAGAGGGTTTAGCTTTCTCTTTTCCCCAAGAAGGGCAGTGGCTAGAAGTTGGATGTGAGGAATTTAAGTCAGGCAACCTTCCAAAGACGCAGAGATGGCCAGACGGAGATCTGGGCACCTCGTGGGCCTTCAGGTAGAGTTCTATAATTATTACTTGTTGAGTCTGCAGTGGGGAAGAGATGCTCAGTCCATTGTGAGTTGCGCTGGCTGACTGGGGGTCCTTCTGAACCCTAAAATTCTATGACAATTGGGGGGCATGACAGAGTCAAAGATAAAATTCCAGTTCGTCCCCCAGATGACTGATGACATGGTAGCCATTGCCAGAGCTAGAAAGATGGGAGCAGGCTTTTGGGAAAGGGAAAGAAGCCCAATGGATGTCCTATGGCCCCTCCATTCAGCCCACTGGTCTTCTGCAGTTGTTACAAACACAGCATTTCATCCCTGGGGGCCAGATGCCTTGTGCTGACGTTAGCTAAGCTGGTTCTCAGACAGCTGACAGATGGGTCTGTCCTGGAAGCTTTTCTTGGACCTGTGCTCCTCCCCTATAGTCTTAAAAAACCTGGAGTCACCCTTTGGGCAGGCCTGAGGAGACTCAGGGCATGATGGGATATCTGTCATCAAATGGTTTTGTGGGGAAGTGGGATAAAATCTTTTCTGCTGTACCCGTGAGGGCAGAACTGGGAGCATTTGGTCCCCAAGTATTTATTAAGCACCTACTGCATACCAGACACTGTACTAGGGATATGAAGACAACGTAAGAATGTCTCTTCTCAAGTAGCATCATACATACATTTATAAGCATATGGAGAATAAACATATATACAGGATAAATACTGAAGAGTTCGGGGGAGTTGGGGGGAAACAAGTAATACCTAATTCATGTATGAGGTGATGCTTCAGTTGCAATTGAAGGAGAAATGGAATTCTCTGGGATTTGGGGAGGAGAAAATACAATCCAGGCATGGGGAACGGCCATTACAAAGATTCAGAGATGAGAAATAGATTGGCCTGTGTGAAGAACCTAGAGAAGCCCAGTTGGCAAGCTCTTGGGGGCAGGAGGGAGAAGTGTCTAATGACACTTGAAAGCCAAAAGAACACTAGATTGTGAAGGACTTCCAAGGCTCAATGGAGTAGTTTATATTTTCTTTCAGAGGCCATGGAGAGCCAGTGGAATTGATTGAGTGACAAAGTCAGGTCTGTGCTTAAGGAAAATCAGGCTGGCAGTTGCATGTAAGCTGCAAAGGGATATATTTAAGCTCCATGTCAGGAGAAACAATTTATGCTACCTCCAGATACATTGGGCTTTCTCGGGAAGGAATTATAATAATAGCAGCCAAGGTTCTATACGGCAGCTAGATGGCAGCACAGTGGATAGAGCCCGCTGGACCCGGAGTCAGGAACTTTGTTGTTGAGTCATTTCAGTCAAGTCTGCCTCTCCATGACCCCATGTGGGGTTTTCTTGCCAGAGATACTGGAGTGGTTTGCCATTTCCTTCTCCAGCTTATTTTTACAGATGAGGGAACTGAGGCAAACAGAGTGAAATGACTTGCCCAGGGTCACACACGTGTCTGAGACCTGACTAGACATCAGGAAGATGAGTCTTCCTGATTCCAAGCCCATTGCTCTACCCACTGCTCCATTAATTTAGTTCAAATCTGGCCTCTTTCTAGCTGTGTGACCCTGGGCAAGTCACTTAACCTCTGTCTTAATCCAGTGGAGAAGGACATGGCAAGCCACTCCCAATATTTTTGCCAAGCAGACCCCATGGACACGGGGTCATGAGGAGTTGGACAAAACTGAGCAATAATAACAGAGTTTAGGTAGCGTTTTAAGGTTTGCAAAGCACTTGCAAATGAGACATTATCTCATTTGATCTTTGTAGCAACCCTGGGAGGGAGCTGTTCTCGTTATTCCCATTTTGCAGATGAGGAAATAAAGACTGAAGGAGATGAAGTGATGAGCAGGGTTACACATCTAGTGAGCTGCAGAAGCAGATTTGAATTCAGATCTTCCTGCCTCTAAGTCCAGTGCTCTAGCCATTGCACTAAGGGGCTTTCTTCCTCACTGCAGTTTCTTAAGCAGAGGCTAGAGGGGGTGTGTTGTAGAGGGGACTTATTGGTGAGCTATGGTCTAGACTGGCCCTGAGATCCCTTTGAACTCTAAAATTCCATACTTCTGTCAAGGACAATTGTTCTCATCATATTTTCTGAAGGAGAATAAAACCCAGGCAGGCCTGATGCTATTAGTCTGGGCAGTGTCTGCCTCTCTGGGGGTTTCACAACCATCACACAAGTCAAACTAGGAGAGCAGGCTTCCTCCATGGTATCCACATTGGGGTAACTATAACGTCCATCTGAGCCTTGGGCACCACATTTCATTTCATGGTGATGGGCGCACGAAAGGGTTGAAGAAACCTCTTAATGTCCTAACTCACTGACATTGGAGTTACCAGGGTATCCTGGTATCAAGCTGGGGGGGGGGGGGATTTTTTTTTGCCTTTCTACCCATCAAGCATCTCCTCCTGGCTGTCATCTGATTCCATGACCATGATCTCCCCACTCAAAGCAGGCAGGTTTTGTCAGGTTCTGTGAGACCATCACCTTGTCTCTGATAACAAGATGACCCTTCTCATCGTTAACTGTCCTTCACATTCACTTGAGGCCATCCCTTCCTGTCTTTCCCAGCAGATTATAACTTCAAACATCATCCCTTCAAATCCTTAGCTTCTCCCTTTGTATTGGTTGTTTCCTTACTGCCTTCCAACAGACCCATATCTCCTCCATTCTTTAAAAAATAATACCTTATTTTCCCCCTATTGCATGCAAAACCAATTTTTAACATTTGTTTTAAAAATTTTCCAGTTCCAAATTCTCTCCTTCCTTCCATCTCCTTTCCCCTCACTGAGATAGTAAGCAATTTGATATAGGCTATACATGAGCAATCATGCAAATCATATTTCCGTACCAGTCATTTTGTGATGGAAAATGCAGACCTAAGAAAAAAACAAGACAAAATAAAGGGAAAAATAGTCTGCTTTGATGGGCATTCAGACCCACCAGTTCTTCCTTTGGAGGCAGGTAGCATTTTTCATCACGACTTCTTTGGAATCATCTTGGCTCCTTGTATTGCTGTGTCTCCTCCATTATTAAAAATTATCGTTAGACCCTGCCATCCCCTCAAGCTAGTGTCCTATTAGGAAAGCTGTCTACAATGCAGTCTACACTTCCTTTCCTCAAACCCATGACTCAACCGTTGGCTTCCAGCTTCATCATTCCACTGAAACTGCTCTCCCAAGTTACCCGTGATCTCTTAGTGACCAAATGGGCTGGTCTTTTCTCAGTACTCCTCCTTTTGGACTCTCTGCTGCCTTTGACACTGATGACCACCCCCCATACTCTTGTGTCTCTGGGTTTTTATAACATTCCTCTCTTCTGGTTCTCCTCCTACCTGGCAGATCATTTCTTCTTAGTTTTCGTTGCTGGCTCACCATACAGATCAAGTTGCTTAACTGTGGATATTCCTCAAGCCTTGGACCTTTTAATGGATCTCTAATGACCTCATCAGCTGCCATGGGTTTAACTATCATCTAGACCTTCTCTGGCAGCTAGGTAGCATAGTAGATACTGAGCTTGGAATCAGGAAGCCTATTCCTGAGTTCAAATCCAGCCTCAGACACTTCCTAGCTGTGTGATGCTGGGCAGGTCATTTTGCCCTGTTTGCCTGTTTCCTCATTTATAAAATGTGCTGGAGGAAGAAATGGCAAACCACTCCAGTATGTCTGCCAAGAAACCCCCAGAGGAGTTCACAGAGAGTCAGACACAACTGGAAAACAACTGAACAGCAAAGCTTTTGTCTGTCCCCTGAGTATCAGTCCCATATAACAATCACTTATCGGGCTTTTCAAACTAATTATCCTGTGGATACCTTAAATTCAACCTGTCCCAAACTGAACTTCACTTTCTCCACCCCACCCCCAATCTTTCCTCTCCCAAACCATCCTGGCTCTGTTGAGGGTACCGCCATGCTTGTGGTCTCACCATTAGCCTTGAACCCTCTCTCTTCCTCACCCCACACAGCCAATCAACTGTCAGACCTTGTTTCTTCCTTCACAACATCTCTCCCATCTGACTCTTTACTTCTACTAATTCAACTGCTGCTGAATTTGTTTCTCTGCCTCAAGTCTCTTCATTCCGTGCAATAATTACGGCTAGTGTTTGTATAGCGCTTTAAGGCTTACAAAGGACTTTCCAGCCATTATCTCATTTGATCCTTGCAATGACCTTGGGAGGTGAGTGCTATTATTATCCCCATTTTATGAGTAAGGAAACTGAGGCAGATAGAGGTGAAGTGACTTGTCCAAAGTCACCCAGTTAGTATGTGTCTGAGGCTGGATTTGAACTCAGGTCTCTAATTCCCTTGTTCTGTCTCCTGCAATCTATCCTTTACACTGTTGCCAAGATAACTTTCCAAGATGTGATCTTAATCAACTCCAACGGATCCTTGTTAACTCTAGGATAAAGTATAAGATCTGTTTAGCTTTTAAAGCCCTGCTCATTCTGGTCCTGTCCCATCTTTCCAGCCCCTGCTTGCATTCTCTGGTCTGGCCAAACTGCGGGGCCTCCCCACCCCTTGCCCCCTTTCTTCTGTACACACGACTTTCCTCTCCTGTTCCTGTGATCCACTGTCCCAGGTGCCTGGAATGTGCTCGCTCCTCCCCTCCAGCTCCCAGAATTCCTGTCTTCCTTCCCATCCCACCTCATGCAATCTTGCCTGATCCCCCAGCACAGGGAGTGCCTTCCCTCCCAAGTGAGCATACATCTGATTACTTTGTATATACTTATACTTATTCTCTTCATATTTATTCTATGTATCCTTATCTATACCCCTGTCTCCTTACCTCAACTGTGAACTCCATGTGACTAGGAATTTTAAAAAAATCATTGTCCTTGTGTCCTAGTACCTAGAACAGTGCCTGGTATGCAGTAGGTGCTTAAGAAATGCTTGAAAAGTAACACACATTTATTAAGGACCTACTGTGCACCAGATGCCAGGCATATTGCTAAGGTGCTGGGGATTCTCAGACCAAACCAAAACCAAGAGTTTGTCCTGCTGGGAGGATGCAACATATTCACAGATAAGCAGATATGGAGGAAACCTATGAGTCATTTTTAAGAGGAGAGGACACTAAGGATTGTGAGTTTTAGGAAAAGCCATGTAGAGGAAGTGACAAACAGAACTTTGAATTAGGGATTCCAAGGGGCAGAAATGAATAGGGAAAGCATTGAGGGCATGTGGGTCCCCCTGAGGTGAGGGGGAGATGGAATGTTACACAGGGAAGAGAAAGTAGGCAAGTTGGTCTGGAATGTTGTATGTGTGTATGAAATTGGTCAAGAAAAATAGATGGCTTAGAGCTAGGATATAGGTCCAAACAGAAGAGAGTGCTTCAAATGCCAAACAGAGAAGTTTGTGTTTGATCCTGGGTGGTAGGGAGCCATTGGATCTTACTGAGCAGGGGAGTGACATCATCGATCTCTGTGTTAGGGAAATCACTTTGGTAGCTGTGTGGAGGATGGATGAGAGAGAAGGGGAAGAGATTAAAGGTAAGGAGACCAAAAAATTAAAAGAGCTGCTTTAAAAAAAAAAAAGGCACTCATGAAGGTATCCATCATCCTAGGTGATTTTATTGTTATGGGCAATGGGCAATGTTATGGGCAACTTTATTGATACCTATCTCAGTCTACTATACTTAGACTTGGGATCAGGAAGCAGAGTTCAAACCCTGCCCTGGGGACTTCCCACCTGGGTGAAGCTGAGCAAATCATTTAGCAGCAACAGCAACAACCGCAAATATTTAATCCTGCTTATTACGTACTGGGGAACGTGCAAAGTGCTTTACAAATACGATCTCATTTGGTCTTCCCAACAACCCTGCGAGGTAGGCGCTGTTATTATCCCCATTTTGCAGATGAGGAAATTGAGGCAAACAGAGGGTAAATATCTTGCCTAGGGTCATAGTCAGTGTCTGAGACTGAATTTGAACTCAGGTCTTTCTGACTCCAGGTCCAGCACTCAATCCATTACACTACATGCCTCTAAGAAATGAAGTTGAGAGAAGGAAATGCTGTTATTCAGAAGTTAGTGAAAAGAAAGATGAAAGGTGATTCTCCCTCCTCCCTCCATTCTAGGGCCTGAACCTTCTGAAATTTCTTCACAGACCCCAGACCCAAAGCCTGAGAGGTACCTCAGATATCATCATTCCACTCCTTTAATAATTCAATCCAATTCAACAAACATTTATTGAGCCTCAACTAAGGGAATTTTCAGCCAAATCCTTCTTAAGATGGCAGAGTTGGGAGGCACCTAAGGGATGCTCCCTCAAGTCCCTTAGTCTGACTCGTACTAGAACAAGAATCCTTTCTACAACAACTCACGTGGAACCTTGGAACCTTTGCTTAGAGATCTCCAGGGATGGGAAGCAGTCCTCCCCCTTCCCATAGCCACATAACCTTGGGGCCATTCCTTTCCATTCTGACATGTTGTCCCCAGTCTTCTATTTTCACTGGGACAAAAACAGGAGAGGAGAGGGAAGGTCAAACAGTGGGAAGGCACAACCTAGAGTATTGTGCCTGAGGGATGGTGCTGCTTGGAGAAGGAGGGCTTTGGCTCTCATTCCCTCAGGGTTGGAAGGATAGCTATGGGGCCCCTCTCCAGGCAGCTTTCCTCCAGCACTCCCCCTCCCCCATGGGCAAGGACCAGATCAGCCCCTCTTCTCTAAGACAACATGTTCTCCCTAGAACATCAGATCCTAGAATTTGGGGATAGAAAAGGACTCCAACAGTTGTCTAGTCCAACCTGTAGCTTCAAAGGAATTCTGGCTGTATGGTATAGCTAAGTGATCCTCCAGCCTTTGCCTGAAGACCTCAGAGGAGGGGGGCATCCATTCTCATTGATAGGAAGTTGTCCTCACATCTGGCCTGAATCTGTGTCTTTGCCCATTTGGGGCCAAATGGAAGAAGTATTCATTTCTTTTCTTCATATTGTTGGGCAGTTGTTCATTTGTGTCTGAGTCTTCGGGACCCCATGAATTCATAGCTTGCCAGGCCCTGCTGTCCTCTATTATCTCCTGAAGTCTGTCCAAGCTCATGTTCGTTGCTTCCCTGAGACCGTCTATCCATCTCATCCTCTGACGTCCCCTTTTCCTTTTGCCTTCAGTCTTTCCCAACACCAGAATCTTTTCCAATGAGTCCTACCTTGTCATTACACGGCCAAAGCATTGAAGCTTCAACTTTTGTATTTATCCTTCCAAAGAATAACCTAAATTAATTTCTTTAAGCATTGACTCATTTGATCTCCTTGCTATCCAAGGGACTCGCAGAAGTCTTTTCCAACACAACAGTTGACAAGTATCGATTCTGTGTCGCTCAGTTTTGCTGATAGTTCACCTCTCACAGTCATACATCGCTACTGGAAAAGCCATAGCTTGGACTATAAGGAGCTTTGTGAGCAAGGTGGTGTCTCTGCTCTTTAGCCTGTTGGCCAGATTTGGCGGGGCTTTCCTTCCTGGGAGCAAGTGTTTTTTCGTTTCATGGCCGTAGTCTTCATCAGCAGTGATCTTTGAGCCCAAGAATAGAAAATCTGACCCTGCTTCCATTTCTTCTCCCTCTCTTTGCCAGGAAGTGATGGGATCAGTTACCATGATCATGTTTGGGTTTGTGTGTGTGTGTGTTAAACTTCAAGCCAGCTTTTACACTCTCCTCTTTCCCCTTCATCAAGAGGATTCTTAATTCTTCTTCACTGTCTGTCATCAAAGTGGTTTCATCTACATATCTGAGATTGTTGATATGTCTCCCAGCAACCTTAATTCTGGCTTTTGATTCATCCAGCCTGCCATTTTGCATAATATACTTTGCATATAAGTTGAAAAAATAAGGTGAAAATATATAGCCTTGTACTTTTTCCAATATTAAAGCAATCACTTGTTCCATATTCAGCTCTAACTGGGACTTCTTGACCTGCATACATGTTCCTCAGGAGACAAATAAGATGATCTGATCCTCCCATCTCTTTGAGGATACATAGTTGAGACTTTAGAGTAGTCAATGAAGCAGAAGTAGACATTTTTCTGGAATTCCCTTGCATTGTCCATAATGCAGCAAATGTTGGCAATTTGGTCTCTAGTTCCTCTGCCTCTTTGAAAACCAGCCTGCTGTCCTGGTAATTCTCGATTTACATATTGCTGAAGCTGAAGCATAACCTTGCTCAGTTGTTCAGTAATTTGAGCATTTCTTGACATTGCCTTTCTTTTGGACTGGGACGTAGACTGATCTTTTCCAATCCGGTGGTCACTGTTGAATTTTTCAAATTTGCTGGCATGTTGAGTGCAGCACTTTAACAGCATCATCTTTTAGGGTTTTAAATGACTGAGCAGGAATTCCATCACCTCCACCAGCCTGACTGCTGCAATGCTTCCTAAGGCCCACTTGATGTCATTCTCCAGGATTTCTGGTTCTAGATCAGTAACCACACCATAGTGATTATCTGTGATCTTAAGAGCTTTCTTGAAAAGTTCTTTTCTGTATTCTTGCCACCACTTCTTAATCTCTTCTGTTTCTGCTAAGTCCCTACCATTTTTTCTTTTATCATGCCTATTTTTGTATGAAATATTCCCTCCATATCTTTAATTTTCTAGAAGAGATCTCCTGTCTTTCCCATTCTATTATTTTCTTCTATTTCAGTGCATTGCTCATTTAAGAAAACCTTCTTATCTCTCCTTGCTATTGTCTGGAATTCTGTATTCAGCTGAGCATATTTCTCCCTTTCCCCTTTACCTTTCACTTTCCTTCCTTCTCCAGCTATTTATAGAGCCTCTTCAGAAAACTTTCTTGGTCTTTTTCTTTGAAAAAATTTTTTTTGTTGCTGCCTCCGGTAAAATATTGCGAACCTCTGTCTGTGGTTCTTCAGGCACTCCAGCTACTAGATCTAATCCCTTAGTTCTATTCGTTGCCTTTGCTTCATATTCATAAGGAATTTTATTTAGGTCATGCCTGTACAGTCTGATGATTTTTCCTACTCTTCTTAAGTCTGAATTTCACAATAAGAGGTTCATGTTCTGAGCCACACTTAGCTCCAGGTCTTGTTTTTACTGACTGTATAGAGCTTCTCCCCCTCTGGCTGCAAAGTCTCCGATCAGTCTGATTTCTTCATTGGCCATCTGGTGATGTCCATTGTAAAGTCACTTTTTGGATTGTTGAAGAAAAGTGCTTGTCATGGCCAGCAAGTTGTCTTGACCAAACTCTAGTGTCTTTGCCCTACTTCCTCTTGTCCTCCAAGGCCACACTTGCCTGTTATTCCAATTATCTTTTGATTTCCTACTTTAGCATTCTAGTCCCTATGATGAATGGGACATCTTTGTTTGGTGTTATTTCTAGAAGATATTGTAGGTCTTCATAGACCTGATCTGCTGTGTCCTCTTGGGCTTCCATGTTGGAGCCCAGACTTGTATCACTCTGGTGTTGAATGGTTTCCCTTGGATTCAAACAGATAATTCTCTCATTTCTGAAACTACATCCCAGATCTGCTTTTCTCTCCTTTTATTGGCTGTGAGAGCTCCTCCATTTCTTCTAAGGGACTCTTGCCCACAGTAATATAAGTAGAGATCACCTGAATCAAATTCACCCATGCCTATCCATTTGAATTTATTAATACCCAAGATGCCGATGTTTAAACTTTCTGTCTCCTATTTGAACATATCCATCTTACCTTGATTCATAGATCTTACATTCAGGATTCCCAGGTCATATTGATCTTTATAGCACTGGATTTTCCTTTCATCACCAGATGCATCCACAGCTGAGCTTCCTTCGGCTGAGTTGCTTCATTAGCACTGTAGCTCCTCATAGTTGTCCTCCGCTCTTCCCCAGTAGTGTATTGTCACCTTCTAACCTGAGGGATTCATCTCCCAATGTCATCTCTTTAGTCATTTTAATACTGTCCATGGGGTTTTCTTGGCAAAGATCCTGGAGTGGTTTGCCATTTCCTTCTCCGGTGGATCACCTTTTCTCTGAACTCTTCCCATGGCCTGTCCATCTTGGCATAACTCATAGTTTCACTGAGCTACACAAGCTCCTCCATCGCAACAAGGCAGTGATCCAGGACCTCAAGATATAGCCTCCCCTTCTGCCCTACACCTCCCAAAGTTCTTAATTTATCCACCTATGACATGGACTATAGGCCCTTCATTCACCATCTTGATTACTTTCCTCTAGTCTAGACCAAAGGTGCCAAATATGGGGCAGCAGGTACCAGATTAAATGTAAACGAGAAATAGCTAACAAAATAAATAAAATACAGTAAAACACAGACAACATCGCCTTAACAAATTTTGTGTTCCATTTGAGTTATGCATTGTTTCCCTTCCTCCTTCTCAAACCCCCTCGAGAAAAGGTCAGCATTTGATATGGATAGATGTATGGAACCATACAATAGATAGTTCCATATATCAGTTCTTTCTCTGGAGATGGATAGCATCTTCCTTCCGAAGTCCTTTGTGGGTGACGAGTATTTATAATATTCAAAATAACTTCGTCATTCACAGTTATTCTCCAAATGATATTGCTGTTACTGTAAACAATGTTCTCTTGGTTGTACTCATTTCACTCTTAGATTCTTTCATGCAAGTCTTCCCTTATTTTTCTAAAATCAACCTGCTCCTCATTCTTACCGTATGGTAATATTCCATCACTCAGCCGTTCCCCAGTCGATGGGCATCTCCTCATTTTCTATTTTTTTTTTTGCCACCACAAAGAGAGCTGCTACAAACATTTTAGAACATACAGGTCCTTTTCCTTTTTCCCAGATCTCGTTGGGAAGCAGACCATGCCAAAAGGGTATAATTCCAGATTGCTCTCCAAAATGACTGGACCAGTTCACAGTTCCACCAACAGGGTATAAGTGTCCTAATTTTTCCACATTCTCTCCAACATTTGTCATCTTCCTTTCTGTCATTTTAGCCAATCTGATAGATGTGTCTCAAAGTTGTTTTAATTTGCATTTCCCTAATCAATAATGATTTAGAGCATTCTTTATATGACTATATATAGCTTTGATTTCTTCATCAAAAAACTGCCTGTTCATATCCTTCAGCCATTTATCAATTGGGGAATGACTCATATTCCTATAAATTTGACAAAGTTCTCTATATATTTGAAATATGTGACTTTTATCCAAGACTTTAGTTGTACAAAACCTTTTTAATTCATTGTAATCAAAATTATCCATTTTACATCTCATAATGCTCTCTATTTCTTGTTTATTCATAAATTCTTCTCCTATCCATAAATCTGATAGGTAATATGTTCCATGTTCTAATAATTTACTTAGATAACATTACATTTTAAAAGTAAGTCAATTGCATATTGACTTACTCCAAGACATTTTTAAGTCTGGATTAATGGCCCCCTTTCCCATTTGAATCTGGCACCACTGATCTAGAAAATATTGTCACTAAATTGTGATGCCCAGAACAAAGTACAACACTCCAGATGAGGTCTGACTAAAACAGAGGACAGTGGAGACTCTCCCTTATTCCTGGTAGTGATGCTCCTGTTAAAGGCACCCCAAGATCGCATTATTTTTTTCTTCTGTGACATCACCATGCTGACTCATATTAGACTTAGGGTTCTCAAGATGTTTTTCAGACCCATTTTTGTCTAGTCCGTATTTACCCCTTTTCTACTTGTGTAGTATTTTTTGACATCTAGTGTAATTTTTTATATTTATCCTGATTGAATGGGATCTTACTGGATCCAGATCAGTGTTTCAACCTGCCAAGGGTGGTAGCTCAACTGAGCTTTGCATCATCTGTGGATTTGAGGATTGGACCATCTCTACCTTTATCCAAGTGAGTGATAAAAATGTTAAACAGCACAGGGCCAAGTACACATCCCAGAGGCACCTTCTGCCAAGTTGACTTTGAACCATTAACGACTAGGTCATGCAAACACTTCCAAATGTCTAATTGCATTATTGGGAAATACACATCTCCTCATCTTTTCCACAAGGATAGTAGGGGAGAGTTAATCAATTGCTTCTGTAAAACCTGGGCAAAAGGATTTGCAACATTCCCCTGATTGATCAGTTTAATAACCCTGTCAAAAAGGGAAATAAGGTTAGTGTGGTGTGACTTGTGCTTGCTGAAGCCAGACCGGCTCTTTGGGGAAAGGAAATCATTGCTTCCCTTTCTAGATGTCCATCAACGATCTCTTTAATGAACCTCCCTAGCATTTCCTCAGGAGTCAAGTTGACTGGCCTAGAGTTGGCCAATGCCAATCTTATGTCTTTTTTTTTAATATCATGGCACCATCTGCCCTTGCCAGTCATGCAATGCCTTGTCCTTTTCCAGCATCACCAATGGGGGCTCAGAAATTCTGTCCAAGAGTTCATTAAGGGCCTGAGGATGCAGCTCATCAGGGCCAGGGGACTTGAATTCTTCCAGGACAGCTGGGGCTTACTTAGCTTGAATTTGTTATTTCTAGTGCAAAATTCATTCTCCTTGGCAGAGAGGGGAAAAGCAACATAAGAATCGAATAGCTTTGTCTTCAGTCCGTCACTCACTGAACATTTATTAAGTATCTACTGTGTGCCAAGTGCTAAGAATAAAAAAAAAAATGGAAAAGCCCCTACCCTCAGAGAACTTACATTTTAATGGGAAGAAAACACATAAAAAGGGGCTAGAAAGAGGGGGCATAGAGGTGTGGTAAAGGCCTGGACCTCAGCAACATAAGGCTAAAGCTCACCCTTCAGAGTCCAGGGTTCCAGGGAGAAGGTTAAGGTTATCAGGTTGGAGTGGTGGAGGTAATGGAATGGTAGGTAAGACATGATGTGGAGCCTAAGGATATCTAAAGTAAATCAAAGGTAATTTTTTTCAGGGATTGTGAGGGGAAATACGAGCAGTTGGAGGGATCAGGAGAAAACTTAATATGGGAGGGTGAATCTGAGTAGGAAACTGGGGCAGAAGTAAGGAAGGATTGTCAGATATAGAATACAACCTATACAAAGGCCTGGAGAGAGAAATACCAAGGAGGCTAGTTTGGACCACATAGTAGATGAAGGGGAACAGTGTGTAATAAGGATAAAAAAAAAAGACAGGAACCAAGTTGTGGAAAACTTAAAATGTTAAGTAGAAGGGTTTGCATTTTATCCCAGAGGCAAGACAGTGTCCTTGGAGCTTTTTGAATGGTAGAGGTACCTGGTCAGATAGTGCTATAGGAAAATTATTTTAGTACCCAGAACAGTTTGTCCTAGTCCTTCTTTGATCCCCTTCTATACCCTAGTAGAACTTTAAAAATCCTTCCCAGACCCTTTTTTGTAGTCCTTCAGTTTATTCACCAACCTATTTTGTGTCAGCTCTTTGGAAACTATGTTTATGGGACAGTACTATGCTTTTAAAAGCAAAATTCTTATTTAAAAATTTTTTATTTTGTTACTTTTTTCTCAATTACATGTAAACAAAAATTTTTTTACATTCGTTTTAAAAAATATTGAGTTCCAAATTCTCTCTCTCCTTTCTTTCCCTCTCCCCTCCTTGAGAAGGCAAGCAATTTGATATGTTATACATGTGCAATTATGCAAAACTACTAGCCATGTTGCAAAAGAAAATGCAGATAAACCCCTAAAATAATAATAAAGAAAGTAAAAATAGTCGCTTTAGTCTGCGTTCAGACTCCATCAATTCTTCCTTTGGAGGTGGATGGCATTTTTCATCATGAGTCCTTTGGAATTGTCTTTGAAATTGTATTGCTGAGAAGAGCTAAGTCATCTACAATTGTTCCTCATACAATGTTACAGTCACTGTTATACAATGTCTTCCTGGTTCTGCTCACTTCACTTTGCATAAATTCATGTAAGTCTTCCCAGGTTTTTCTGAAAAGAAATTATGCTCTAAGAAATGATGAGAAATGAAGTGGCACAGTCTTGTAAATATGATACTGAAGCTTATATTTATGTCTGATACATGACTGGAAGTTTCCATTAGTTGGAGTCTAAGCCATTCTGTTTTAAAAAATGAATTTTTGCTGGTATTTGACCCTCACTTGTATAAAGGGACCTCCTTTCTGGAGGCTGATAAACTTTCGGTTGAATGTCCTACCTGATGCTTAAGACAGTAGAATTTCAAATGAGTGCTAGCACAGCTTTTGATGACGAAGTAACTGGGTCATTTTTTTCTTTGCACTTTGGATGCTGGTATTTGCCCCTGAAACATGTACATATCCCCAGGGCTTTTCTACAAAAGGCCTATTCCAATATTTGTAAAAATGGTTTCTTTTGTATCCTTATCTCAGAAACTATACTAACCTTTGTCTGTTAAACTCAGATGTTTGGAATGATAACTTTGAAAAAGTAAGTTGCCTTGACATTATGGGGAAAAAAGGAGGGTGGGGAAGGACAGTTAGGTAAAGCAGTGGATAGAGCACTGGCCCTGGAGTCAGGAGGACCTGAGTTCAAATGTGGCCTCAGACACTTACTAGCTGTGTGATCCTGGGCAAGTCACTTAACCTGGATTGCCTCCAGCAAGTAAATAAACAAACAAATGAATAAATGCTTCTTGGTTATTTGTTGATTGATTAGGGAAGAAGAGGAAAGATTGACCTGAAGACAACTTAATTTGTTAAATTCACTGAACCATATTCTTTAAAAAAAACAACTGCAAAGCTTCATCATTTTTAATATATTTTTTATTAATGAATTTATTTTTAGCTTTCAACATTCACTTCTCCAAGATTTTGAGGTCCAAATTCTCTCCCCCTCTCCCCTCGCCCCACCCCAAGATGGGCAAGCATTCTGATTACCCCTTCCCCCAGTCTGCCTTCCTTTCTAACATACACAAAACTCCTTTCTCATATCCCCTTCCCTTCTATTTTCCTGTAGGGCAAGATAGATTTCTATATCCCATTGCCTGTATGTTTTATTTCCCAGTTGCATTTAAAAACAATTTCTAATATTCATTTTTTGAAACTTTAAGTTCCACATTCTCTCCCTTCCCCCCTCCCCACCCATCCTCATTATAAGGCAAGCAATTTAATATAGGTTATACATATGTACTCATGCAAAACACTTCCATAATGTCATGTTGAGAAAGACTAACTGTATTTCCCTGCATCCTGTCCTGTCCACCATTTATTCTGTTCTCTCCTTTGACAGTGTTCCTCCCTGAAAGTATTTGCTTCTAATTACCCCCTTCCTCCCATTTACCTTCCCTTCTCTCATTCCTCCCATCCCCACTCCCTTCCCCCTTAGTTTCCTGTAGGGTGAGATAGATTTCCATACCCAATTGAGTGTATATATTCCCTCCTTAAGTCATATCTGATGAGAGTAAGGTTCACTCATACCTCATAGTTTCTTGTGGCGCAATAGTATTCCATCACAATCAAATACTACAACTTGTTCAGTCATTCCCCAATGGATGGGGATCCCCTCAATTTCCAATTCTTTGCCTCCACAAAAAAAGAGCTGTTATCATATTTACTACCATGCTTTTATATTTTTCTTCTGTTACCTGCCTTTGGAGGTGGTAGAGGACCTTAAAATATGGAGGTAGTAATTTCTATGGGGAGGAAGCTTTCCCTTCCCCAGCCCCAAGAATCTACTCTGCAATAAAGCCCTGTTTGCCTTACTTCAGATAACTAACTGTTAAGAAGTTCTTCCTGATATCAGATCTGCAATTCCAACCCATTGTTCCTACTCCTACCCTAAATCCAAGTCAACATATATCAGATGCTTACTAGGCTTAGTACTGGGGACATAAAGACAAAAATGAAACCATCCTTGCCCACATTCTCCTGTGAGGCTATGACTTGTACACAGATGAGTATATTAAAAGGAAATCTGAGGAGGAAGGAAAGCCTCAGTTTCCTAATCTGTCAAAGGAAGGGTTGTTCTCCATGGCCCCTGTACTTGGAATCTCTGTTCATTCTTTACTTCGTGTACCCGTGGCTTATCTTCCATGAAACCATCCTTCATGGTTCCATCCAGAAGTGACCTTTGTGCCTTTGTCCATACCTCTCTTAATGTACATTCTGATACTGTTCTGTATTGTACTTGTCTCTGGCCTAGGTCAGCTTTTCAGGGCATGCAGTAGTGCCTCATCCTTCTCCAAAGTCTCCCTTGCCCAGGGCCTCCATCTTTGATGATTGTTGGGGGGATGAGTTGGGTTGAAAAACTATGGTCCAGCACAGCATCTGCCCTGAGATCCTTGTCCAAAGGACCTGTAAGTCCCATGTAGCTCAGAGAACAGTCTAGGGAAAACCTGCCAGGCTAGGAAGTGGTCATCAGTCCTTCTCATGCTTCCCAGCATCAGTCAGCCAATCAGTGAGCATTTGTTCATTTTTATTAATGGTAATTATTAATTGTTATTATTAAAGTAATTATTTTTACTCTAGGCCATTACTGTACTACATGCTGGGAATATAGAGAGAGATCAAAGACGACCTGTGCTCTGAAGGACCTCAAAGTGTAATGGAAAGGTAAAGTCAGGTGGTCATGGGTGAGGTTAGCAGGGGGCTCTGAGTGAGGTTAGCAGGGAGCTTTGGGGGAGGTTACCAGGGGCTCTGGGGGAGGTTAGCAGGGGCTATGGGTAAGGTTGGCAGTGAGATTGTTGGGGCTATGGGTGAGGTTGGCAGGGAGCCATGAGGCAGGAGACCATGGACAAAATCAACAGAGCGCCATGGATGAGATTAGGTTAGTTTATAGATCTGGAGTCTGTGAATTTATTTAAAAAAATTATTTTTTGAGAACTGCATTTCAATCTAATTGACTTCCTTTTTAACCCTGATGAAATCATAGTTCGGGTTAAAAAATGTCTGATTGTCAGTGGATGTGATTATGGTGAGGATGGAGCAGAGGAGGTTGGTCTGCAAGAGCGCCATGTTTTTTGTCAGTACCTTGGATGGAGACATAGAGGGCCAGCTCCTCCCTTGGCAGGCGGTCCAGAGACCTGGGACAGAGAGAGAGCTATGGGGGATTGGCTCCAAAGCTGGAAATGTTAGCCTAAAGCAGATGCAAGGATGTCATGAGAGCGGGGCAGGGTCTGCAGGGGCCCTCAGATGAGATCTGTAAAATGAATAGTTAGCATTCCTACGGCTCTAGCATTTATAAAGTGCTTTACAAATACGACCTCATCTTATCCTCACAGTAGACAGGGGCTGTTTTTATCCCCATTTTGCAGATGAGGAAACTAAGATAGATAATGGTGAGGTGACTTGGCCAGCATCACACAACTAGTAAGTGTCTGAGGATGGATTTGACCACAGGTGTTTCCGATGCCAGATCCAGGGTTCTAACCACTATAGGACATCATGGAAGGAGCGCTGGATTTGGAGGCAGGAGGGACACACCTTTCTTTGTATCCCAAGCGTTTGGCACGGTGCCTGGCAACAGTAAGTGCTTAATAAACGTTTACGACTGACTGGCTGACATACCTTTGATGCCTACCAGTGTCATGGCTGGGGCGAGGGGCTCATCCTTTCTTCAGTAATCTATTGAAGTGAGCTGTGGACCTTAAAGTACTGGATTGATGCCTTCAGTTATGACGGATGGGATGTGATAACCACAGTCACTGACTGCCCAGAGCATACAGACACATACACACACATGTACACACATGCATGTGTGTATATACATATATGTGTATATACACACATACACAATGCATATATGCAACCCACACACAACACACCTGTATGTACACACATATATGTGCATGCAATATATATACACAATATGCACACATACATGTACACCCATGCACATACATGTGTACAACAATGCACATGCCACACTACACTGTACATGTACACACATGCACATGCATATACACAGTACATGCACACAATTCACACACAAGCATGTATACCCCACCCCTGGAGTCACAATACACACAGAAATAAGAAGTGCCTTGGTTTTTTGCCCCAATGCAGAAGGCCACATGTAGCCTCGAGGTAGGTGGTCCCTGTCCCTTCTCCACACAGTCCCTCCTTGTCCCTGCTCCTTGTCTTGTCCTCAGTCTCTCCCCAGCTCCTCAGAGGCTCCCATGTTACTCCATGGGGCAGCATTTTTAAACTGTCTTAACTCTCATCCCCATTCATGGCCCCTCGATCCCCACCTTGCTTTATTAACACATCAGTCATGTTCCCTGTTTCTCCTGGGGGCATTCTAATGGAAGGCTCCACTTTCAGAGGGAGGCCCTGGATGTGATGTTGCTTTAGAAAGGAAGTTTAGCAGTTTGGGAGGTAATTCATTGAGAAATTTAATGTTTACTGGGTCCCAGTGAAAACCCCCTGTGCCCAGGTCTGGGTGGGACTTGGGGGTATGAGATGTAACACACCATACTCATCATTGGGTTCAAGTATCATAGAAGCGTACATGACAGGGACCATTCCATCCCATCTGCCCATTTTACGGATGAGTAAACTAGGGCTTGTTGTGAAGTGACTTGCCTCAGTCAGCCAGCTACTCAGTGGTAGAGCTGAGATTCTCTGGCTCTGGGACCAGGAGGTTTCCACTGTAACGTGATGCAGAGGCACAAATAAGAATGGATTTCCTGGAGGTGAAGGGAGTGGAATTGGGTCTTGAAGGCTGGGCAAGACATCAGTCATTCCCAAAGCTAGCGCCTGAAGACCTCTAGGATTTCCCTGCCTACTTGGATGGTAGAAAAGGCTTCTTCAGGCCCTGGGGCTGGGGGGGGGGGGAAGAAAGTGGGGAGGGGGGCAGGGCGGTACAGAGAGAGTCAGGGCTTCTCCTGAAAGTGTTCTAGCTGTCTGCTCCAGGCATTTCTGGTGAGTCCTGAGGCTGGATGTTGAACATGGAGGAGCCTCCAAGCTGTCGTTTAAGGATGTAGCAGGGGCTGACCTGGTGTTCCAATGTCCAACAGGCCTCCCCCTTTATGAAACCACTTCCAGAGCCTTTAGGAGCCACACAAGACCCTCACTTTTCTTATTTCTTCTTTTTCCTCTTTAGTCTCTGTATTTCAAAGTCAAATCTTGTTTTTAAGGCAAAGTGATATTACCTGGCTTTGTTTCCTGCCTTATCCCCAGATGTCACATCCTATGACTTTTTGCTGTTCCTGAAATGTAAGCCCATTCCGCAGGAGGAATGAAAACCAAGGAGCAACAATCCCAGAACTGTAGATCTGTAGGGACCCCCGACGCTGCCTGAACTCTCCAGTCTCACTGACTGATAGTCACACACAGTTGGCTAGGGTTGTTCTTGGGCCTGGGCTCAGAAGAAGCCAGGTCCTTCAAGGTCTCTGCTGAGGCTCAAGTCCAGGGGCCACAAACTGGGTTTTTGTTTAGTATTTTAATAACTGTATTTCAATATAGTTATTCCCTTTGGAATCTGTCTATTTTACTTAGGTTTCACCAAAGGAGACCATTCTCAGCCAATCAATAATTAGTCAAGAAACATCTATTAAGCGCCTACTGTGTGCCAGGCACTGTGCTAAGGTGAAGAATTCCTGCTCTGGGATCATCCTGCCCTTTGTAGATCCTGGGGTGTCATCAGTGACTATGAAATCAGGAAATAATGAGCTTTTCCAATGTTGGGACACTATCGGCTTCCTTCCCTTCTTGGTCCGAGCCTAGTAGTATTAGAGCCAGGAGGAGCCTTGGAGGCCAGCCAGGTTAAGCACCTTGCCCAGAGTCACACAGCTAATACCTGTCAAAGGTGGGATTTGAACCCAGGGCTCCTTAACTCCCTTTCTGGCATACTATCCAAGTATAAATAAGAAATGGAACCTCATTGGTTCCAGTGGAGAAAAAAATAGAGTGAAACGAAAAAAATGATGATGTTTTAAAAGTCCAGGTTGCTGGATGGATGTAAGGAATTAGTATTATTCTTAAAGTTAACACAGTTAGGAAAGACAGGAATGAAGCAAGTGCAGTCAGAAGGAAGAATTTAAAGGTTCTACCCATGTTAACTTGGGCTGCGCACTGTACCTGGAGTCAGGAAGGCCTGAGTTCAAATCCGGCCTCAGACACTTCCTAGCTGTGTGACCCTGAGCAAGTTACTTCACCCTGTTTGCCTCAGTTTCCTCATCCATAAAATGAACTAGGGAAGGAAATGGAAACACTCCAGTATCTTTGCCAAGAAAACCCCAAGTAGGGTCATGAAAAGTCAGAAATGACTGCAACAAGACAGAACAAATTGGGGTTTGGTGTATTATTTTGTTGATTGTCTGGGCTTAACAAAGCCAAGGAGAAAATGTTAATAATGGAAAATAAATTGAAAAGCATGTCTTGCCTTTTGGAGAGATGATTATTAAAAATTTACTAGCAGACTCCTGGAATAGGCTTAATTGAATTGAATTCACCAAACCTTTGCTGAGTACCTGCTGTGTTCGGGTTTCTATCCTTGGTGCTAGAATTTAAACCACGCATGTATGTAGTTCTAGATCACATAGTTCCTGTGCCCAAGGCCATCTCTCATGGGAAAGCACAAGCTCCCAAGTCCCTATGATGGGAGGGAGGGGGAGAGAAAGGAGAAGGAGCAGGGGCCTGGTCTGGAAGACAGGTGAGGTGGGAGACACCACTTTCCTTGGGGCCAAGTGAGGAGGGAGCATAGTTTTTTTTTTTCCCCAATTGGTGCTAGAGGGATTTTTCACCAACCTCATCAGTCCTAGTTGGTACATTTTAAAATTATTTAACTTATGCAGATTAGAGCAGTTACGTAGAATGCTCTTGTGGACTACATTTTCTTGCCTGCAGAAGGCCCTCGGTCCAGTATGTCGGAGCTGGAGGGAGGGTGGGCTGGGAGAGGTCTGGAAGTCATCTCCCATTAGCTTGTGAGTTTATTAGATTAGCTCATTGTCAGGAAGAAAATGACCCTGTAAGAATAAGGAGAGGATGTGCGGGAAGGGGAGGGAGGCTTGGCAATAGCCCAGGGTGAGCAGGATTGCTGGGTGGGGGAGGGGAGACTCTGGTGGACTCCTCCCCTCTTCAGGCAGTGATAGACAGGAGAGTTCTAGGCCTGAGCATGATGCCTTTCTGGACCCAGGAAGCCTTACTTGTGTGGTTGATGGTTTTGAATGATAATCACAGAATCTCTGAGTCAGAAGGGGCCTCCCAGGTGTCCAGCCCCATGTACCCCTTTCTCACTTCCACCTTTCAGGAACCCCTCTCTTCCTTCAAGACTCAGCGCAGATATTACCACCTACATGAAGCCTGCTCTGATCTGTGGTGCCCCCACTCCCAGCTGCTATGGCCTGCCCTCCTTAGATGCTTTGTGTTTATGTTTACTGGTTAACATTTATTATTCTTTACCCTGTATGTGTTCTATATGGGCATTAGAGGGTAAGTCCCCAAGGGCAGGGACTGTTTGGCCCCTGTCTTTGTATTTCCAGTACCCAGAACAGGGCCTGGCACAGAGTAGGTGTTTAACAAGTGCCTGCACACAGTAGGTGTTTAATGCTTGGTCTGATCTTTCCAAAGCAAATACTTGCTCTGCTGCATCTTATGTGACTCTTGTCCAAGTTCTCCCATAAATAGCCCTCAGGGAGTCCACCAACATAGACATTGTGTGGAGAGCAGCGGGGCACATGGGGGTGCCTCCCCCTGGCTGGACATCTCTTTCTCTGGCTTCACATCTCTTCAGATAGATTTTTAATCCCGTGTCCCATCACTGTCCTTTGTCATAGTAGCTCACATTCACTATGTATCTCCCCATTGCCTTCTGGGTGACCCATAACTTTAATTCTTCTGAAATTGTGGGTTACCCACCACGTTTCCCAGACATACAGCATCCTCACAAGTTATTAAAAGCCTTGCAGAATTTGCCCATCAGTGTCCTCCTTGTCCACTTGGGGCCCAGTTTAGTGCTCATGTGTTGTATTTGTCCAAAATATGCATACTGGTGCCCCTGTCCATAATAGACTATCCCTCCAGTTGGACCTGGAATTAGGAAGGCCTGAGTTCAAATCTAGCCTTGGACACTTAATAACTGTATGAGCCTGGGCAAGTCACTTAATCCTGTTTGCCTCAGTTTCCTCATCTGTAAAATAGGGATTCTAATAGCATCTACCCCCTAGAGTGGTTGTGAGGGAAAATGGAATTTTTGTCAAGTGCTTTGCACATTTTAGAGTGCTATATAAATTCTAGTCACTATTATTTGTTATTAGCTGCCTATCACAGTCATGATAGGCATTCTTCATCCATTTGGTTTTTCCTGTGTAGATGGTTAGACTGAACTCTTTTGAATGATTACGGATTTGATTTAGAAGCTACTTAATGCATCGTTCCGGAGTGCAGTGACATTAGCAGGAGAAAGGAGAGGGTTTAAGTGTTTATAGGGGATCTCTTTTTGGCTTGGACCCTGGGCTGGATTTTCTTTGTGCTAGGGATAGGCATGTCTGGTGTCGAAGGGTCTTCCTGTATTATGTATCTCCTTGATAGTAACATTCAGAGAGTTAGGGTCTAAGGGATCTTGTGACTTTGCCCGATGGAGGGTGCTTGGGTGGAAGGGAGCGTTGGGGGAGACGACGTTTTCTTCCATTGACTTGAAGCCTGCTTCATCATCAGCGCACTCCCAAGCACAGTGGGATCTGGCATTCTCTGCACATTTCAGTTGCTGTGCAACTGTCAGACATGGTCAGCCGTGGAACATCCTCCATGCAACCTCCTCTCACGGATGAGGAAGAAAACCATTGGGTCTCCCAAGGTTGCCCACTTCACCCTAATGGAGGCTTTCACAAAAAACATGTCTTTTGCCCTGGGGAAAGCCATGGCAGAGACTGTGTGTGCCAGAGTACAGATGCATTGTTAGGGGATCCTAGTACACACTCAGTGCCTTGATACAGGGGAAAGAGAAGAGTCCTTGACAAAGGGCTGGAGGTTCCAATCCTGATGCCAACAGATAATATTTTTCTGTGTAAAGGGACCGCTAATGATCCCTTCCTTTCTCACAGGATTGGTTCAAATGGGATAGTCAACAAACAATTATTAAGTGCTTCCTGTGTGCTGGTCAATGGCTGAGGACAGAAACCTGACAATACAGACCAAGCAAACTCCGTAGTGCCTAATAGAAATGTGGGCTGTTACTAGGTCATTCTTATTATATGTTCATTTGTACACGTTCATTCAAACGTGTTTCTTGGGGAACCCCATGTGTCCTGCTCTAGAAATTCTCCTGGGCTCTTAGTGTCAATTAATTAGTCAGTCAAGAAGCATTTATTATTATTAAACACGATGGGCTAGACACAATGCTAAGTACTGAGGCTTCAACGAAAGGCCAATGCTTACAGTTTAATGAGGGGAGACAACTGATCATCCAAGATATCTCCAAGGTTCGGTGGAAGGTAATCTCAGAGGGGAAGGCACTAGCAGCTGGAGGGACTAGAAAGGGCCTCCTGCAGAGGTTTAGACTTCAAGGAAAACTGAGAGATGGAATTGAGAGGGACAGCATCCCGAGCCTAGGAGGCGAGGAGTACAAAGACTTGGAGTCAGGATGTGACGTGTCATATGAGGAACAGCAAATAGACCTGTGTCGTTGGGTCAGAGAGCATGTGGAAAAGAGTCATGTGTCAGGAGACTGGAAGGAGAGGCAGAAACCAGGGCTTCGAATGCCAGGCAGCAGACCTGATCCTCGCCTTACCCTGCAGCATTGTGCCTGACTCTTCTTTCTTCTGCAGCCTGGCTGGCTGGCCTCCCCTGACCCTGGTACTGAACCAGCCACTTTGCAGATGCTATTTAAATGTGAGTTATTGTTGGCATTACAGTTACGCTCCCCTTTGCCATCACCCAGGGCCAGGGAGCTGAGCTCTCCTCTGATCAGAGCATGACCCCATCTCTTCTTGCTCCTTTTCCCTCATTTTGTTTTTTTAACAATTTGAACCATTTCCTCTGTGGCCAGTCCTTCCCAAGGGCCTGCGCCATCAGCTGGGACTTGGAATTCTCCAATTCATTTTGTTTCTTTGAACTGGGAATCTCCCTGAATGGGGGTAGATGATGTTCTATATATTGTCTCCTGTGGACAGTGATAGTCTGGACCTGTTTTTTCACATTCAGGAAGAGATGTCTGATGTCTGTAAAGAGGGGTGTGATTGTCCCACTTTCCTCTACCCTGATCAGTCCACATCTAGAAATTCGTATCTAGTTCTGGGCATTCTGTTTTACAAGGGACAGTATTGAGCAGGAGGGTGAGTAGGGTGGAGAGAGATCGCAGATTTGCTCCGGAAGGCCCCTTACACAGACCCTGACCCTCCCATTTAGCCAGGGTCCAGAAAGGTGGAGTCACTTGCTAAGGGTGGTCGTGGGAACAGAGCCAAGAGTCAAACCCAAGTGACTCCAAAATTTACCCTCCTTTCTCTTTGCCATGTTGGCCTCATGGTCAGGAATCCATGGTTATGAAGACATGGTCAACCTAGAGAGCAGAAGGTTTGGGAGGGACAGGAGAAGCATCATCAAAGAGTTCTTGGAAAAATTCGTGGAAGGAGAATTAAATTGGTTTAGTTTGACCAGAGGCAGTGGGAGGAGGGACAAGGTGGCAGTTGGAGAAAAGCAGATTTTGACCATTTGAGATGGGAGGACCACAAGATGGACTGCCTGGGAAGGTTAGGAGTCCTTCACCCATGGAGGTGATTGTGCAGAAACTGGCTGCCTCCCTGTAGGGGACGTAATTGAGATTTTGATTCAAAGATGACTGGAACAGAATTTCCCAGAGCTCTCTTCTGACCCTGGGGTTCTGGGGATTCACATTGAGTCCTAGAGGGCAGCACTGAAGGTCCTTATTTCTCTCATCTCCCAGAATGAACCAGTTGGACTCGATAACCTGGGAGCTGGGAAGGTCTAGGTTCCAATCCAGCCTCAGTCACTTGTTAGTTGTGTGATCTTGGAGCAAGTTCGAGCCTCAGTTTATTCCTCTGCAGAATGGGGGTGAGGGTAGCTGTGTGGCCCCACATAGGAACCTTCAGCATCAAAGAATATAAAGACAGGGAGCACTCCACATCCCTCCCAGCAGGAACAGATGTGAGTGAGGATGATGGGGGTGGACTCCCTGGTCAGTTTCCCTCCACCTTTTAGTGATGATGCTAGTAACTGCAGGCTGGATGGGGAAGGACCCGGAGCCTAGACCATGTGGGGACGTGTTAAAGGCACTGGGGGTGTTTGTCTGGGAGGAGAGAGGGTGCCATCTTTGAGTACCAGAAGAGGGGTTAGCCAGCCTTGGTCTGCTTTGCCCCAGTGGGCTGAATAAGGAACCGTGGGTGGAACTGTGGAAAGAAGGAGGCCACCTGAGATGTCTGGGGTAAACTTCCTCCCAGTGAGAGCTGTCCAAAGGGGAAGAGGCTCCCTGGGGAGAGAAGAGGTTTCCCTTCATGGGCTGTCATCAAGCAAAGATTCTTGTTGCATAGGTGGGAGAGACGACTTCTAGGTGACCCTGCAGATCCTTTGCAGCTCTGGGATTGTGTGATTCAATGTCTTATGCAGAGTGGAGTTACAGATCAGGCCAGCATTTATATATAGAAGGGCAGCTGTGTGTAAGGGGACTTCCTTTACTAATGTAGGTCAGCACCTTTTTCAGCAACTTAGGTCTTACAGAGTTAGTTAGGGTGTCAAACATGGTACTCCAGAATGACTGAAACCAGATAAAAATGTAATTGGAAAATATGTAACAAAATAAAGAAAAATACAATAGAATATAGATAACGTGAATGTGTGGTTTTCTGAGTCTGGATTCCCCCTTTCAGAAGGTTTAGGGGCTTTGTTTCTATTTGAGTTTGATCCTTAAGAGGCCAAGTGTCTTGCCCAGGACTGCTGCACAGCCAGACTGACCTTGAACTCAGGTCTGACTGACTTGGAGGCCAGTATCTCTGTCCACTATGCTTTTCTGTACTGGGTGTTTAAGGAACGAGTTTAAAAATTCAGTTTTATTTTAGTTTCAGTTCTGAGTTCTTTTCCTCCCTCCTCCCGCCCCCTGCCCCCACCTCTTAAGAGCCCATTACAAATATGTCTAGTCATATAAATCAAGTTCCTATGGTATTCATATCTCTCCCTCCCCCCAAAAAAGAAAGAAAAGTTTAAAAAAGGGAGAAAAAGGGAGAAAGTTAAGAAAATCTGTTTCCCTCTGTCCCCTCAATCCACCAGCACCACCATCATCATCATCATCTCTCTCTCTCAGCTACATATTTCATTATGAGTCCTTGGAGATTGTGTGTGGGAGGGTGTCATTGTGTGGAGCAGAGTTCCCAGGTTTATCACAGTTAATTATGTTTGTTTGATCTATGTCCGAGTCTCCTGGTTTTGGTCGCTTCTCTCTGCATCAGTTCATATGACTCTTCCTAGGAGTCTCTGAAGCTGTCTCCATTATTTCTTCAGTGCGACAGTATTCTATCACATTCGTGTGCAGTCATCCCCAGTGGATGGGCACCCCACCCTCAGTTTCCAATCCTTTGCCATCACAAGAGAGTGGCTCTCAGTGTTTTTGCACAGATGGGTCTTTTTCCTCGTTCTTTGATCTCTTTGGAGTGTAGCGAGTGCCAGTAGTGGCATCACTGGGTCAAAGGTGTGCCCAGTTTAATAGCTTTTTGGGCAGAGCTCCAAACTGCTCTCCAAAATGGTCAGGCCCATTTAATCAGTGTTTATTGCTGCTTTTATTGTTTTCAAAATGTTTGTTGTTTATTGAATTGATATGGGCTGTGGCCAGGTCCACGAAGCACCTAAGCAGCTGGCCACATCTGTTACCAATTCTGTTGAACATCTGGATATTTTATTTGATGATAGAAAACTCCACTTTAGATTTATATTTTCACAGAATTGATTGGATGCTTTGGGATATGGACGTTGTGCTGGTGCTGTCTTGTCTGAGACTGACAGCTCCAACCTGGAACAAGAGGTGGATTTCAGGGGAAAGAAATCAGGTCAAGTGCTGGTCAATGGAGGTATCAGGCTGAGCCTCAGCCAGAGGGTCTGGAGGACCAGGCTCAGTTTCCATGTCTATAAAATGAGGAAGTTGGATTAGATATCCTTTACTATAGAGGCCCTCCCATCTCTGATATCCCCTGTTCTAAGGGCCTTCCCACCTCTGACATCCCCTGTTCTAAGGCCCTCTCAGCTCTCCCATTCTTTATTTTAGAGTGCCTGGTAGTCTAATATTCTGTGTGTTGAGATCTTAGGTCCATTGTCCTAGGGCTTGAGTCACCTACTTCAATCCCCACATTTGATTGATAAGGGCAGTTGAGGCCCAGAGAGGTTAATGACTTGCCCACAGTCACATGGGAGTTAACCTGCACTTTTTTTCTGGGGCTCCAGCTTCCACCTTCTTCCCAGTGTGCCCATGGGGGTCTATCCTAGTTCTGGCCTTTGATATTGCAGGTTCCCTTCCAGTTCTGAAGCCCCTCGCAGGTGCGACATTTTGTGATCTTTGTTCTAAGCTCTGGTCCAGGCCCAAGCTCTGACAGTGCATAGTCGATCTGTCTTTGTTTCCAACATAATTGGCTAAGTAATTAAAAATGGCACCTCTTGCCTCCTGTGCAGACCTGGCCTTAGCTACAGAATCCCACAAACTCCATGGGGAGAGGGGTGGCTATTCTATCCATCACCTTTTGTATTTCTTATAAATTCCCAGGTGAATATGCACCAGGGCCCTGGGGCCTGAGGGGCCTCATGGGCTGCATACCTCAATGGCCAATTCTGGGAAGGGGCTTCATTTCATTCTGTGCATACACGACCTCCTGTCGCCCTCCTTCGCTGAGACACAGAGCTTCTGATTTCGGTGACAGTTGTATGAGATGTTACATATATAAACAAAGCACTTTTCTTTGTGTTTCAGGACTCTTTGGATAAATAAAAGTTGCTGTCATCCCACAATGAAGCGCTGGCTCCTGTAATTCATCAGCCCTCGTGGGAGAACAAGGCCTTCCCTGACAAACAGATATTCCTGGTAACTGAAACTTAACCTTCACATGTATGTCCAAACCCCAACATTTGGAGGAGAGGAAACTTTCCACCGTGGAATCCATGTTTGCTTCCCTGCCTTCTTAAGTAGAGTACACTAGATGCAATTTACATTTTGTTAATATTTGGGGTTTTTAGATTAGGAATTTCAGGTCACAATATCCTTGACAGCTGAAAGAGACCTCAAAGGCCACTCTGAGTCCAATGGCCTCATTTTACAGAGGAGGAAACCGAGGTTCAGGGACCTGAAAATGGCAGGAGTTAGATGTGAACTGAGGTCATCTGACTCCTGAGTCAGTGCCTTCCGTTTCCACTCTATCAAGTGATACCTTTCTATGCATTCTTTTTGAGACTGACACGCCCCTCCCAGATTCTGTCTCTGACTGCTCCTAATCTGGGAATCCAGCTCATGGACTTCAGAGTTGTGGGGGGAATCCCACCCTAGGGAGAGAGCAGACCTGGTCCTCATTCATGTGGGTTTCCAGTCCTCCATCGGAGCAGGCTGTAAACAATGGCTGTGATCCAGCAAGTATTTAATGAATGTGTGATGTGGGGGGCGGAAGGAATGGCCCTAGGGAGGCCCTGATTTTCAAAGATAAAACAGGATGGGAGACAAAGCAACCCAAAATCCTTAGACCAGGATCCGTCCTCAGTAAGCCTACATTTGATCTGGAGGAATATTGCCTATAAACAAGCAGTTGTGTGTAGACCTGATGATTTGAGGACAATGGCCCATCAGGAAGGGTTTCCTGGAGGCAACAGTCCCTCAGTTGAGCCTGGAAGGCATTCAGGGGTTCTAAGATATGGCAGTGAGATTGAGGAGTGATGGAACAGGGAGGTCAGATTGTCTGGAAAGGTAGACTGGAAGGAGGGGTTTGGGGTGATGCTAGGGTTAGGCTTTGTGTTTCATCCCAGAGGGAGTAGGGAGCCATTGAGGGTTCATGAGGAGGGGAATGCTGGGCTGGACCTGTGCTTTAGGAAAGCTTCCAGCAGCTGTATGGAGGATGGAGTGTGTGTGTGTGGGGGGGGGGAACAGGCTCATTGGGAGGTTGGTGCAGGTATCCAGGTGAGGCATAATAAAGGCCCTCCCTCCTGATCCTGTGAGAGCAGTAACATACAGGAAACTATTAGAAAATAACATCCCTCGTTCCTTCCATATTTTGTTGTAGTTCAGTTATTTCACTTGTGTCTGACTCTAGGTTTTCTTGGCAAAGATACTGGAATGGTTTGCCATTTCCTATTCCAGCTTATTTGTACAGATGAGGGAACTGAGGCAAACAGGGTGAAGTGACTTGCCAGGGTCACCAAGCTAGTAAGTGTCTGAGGTTGGATTTGAACTCTGGTCTTTCTGACTTCGACAAGCTATCCACTCTGGCGCCACCTAGCTGCCCTCCACATTTGTATTGTATTTATCTTGTTTGTACTTAATTATGTGCATATTGTCTTTCGATTGTAGGCTCCCTCCCTGAGGGCAGGGCCTTCTTTCTTTCTCTGCCCAGCATCAAACATCCCCAATAAAGGCTGGCTGGCGGCTTTCTTTCTTGAAACATCTGGCTCATTGCAGAAGATTAGTTTAATGCAGGCCTCAAGAGGAGGGGAGGCTTGAAGGAAGTGGAGGATTGGGGTTGGGGGCAGAGCAGGGCAGCCCAGAAGGGAATGTGGTTGATGACCAAAGTGACATCACCATGATAAAGTGAAGTTTCAGTGTGTCTGACTGTAGCTGATCAGACCAATACGAGCTCGGAATGCTCTACCACAGGTTGGGTACCACAGGTCTGTGTGAACATTTGGGGTGGTTACTCCAAATTTACACATCCTATGTTTCCTTTGTGCTGTCTCACTTCTGCTTTTTCTCATGGATGTGGGTACACCATGCTGCCAGTGTCTCCCATGTCCCACAATTAAATTCAAAGTTCTTGAGAGAGACCTCGAGAGTGTCCTTGTATCACTTCTTCTGGCCACCATATGATTGCCTGCCCCATGCAAGTTCTCCATAAAATAGTCTTTTTGGCCAGCATACATTTGGCATTCGAACAACATGGCCAGCCCATAAGAGTTGAGCTCTCTGAAACATAGTTTGAATGCTTGGCAGTTGAGCTCAAGCAAGGACCTCAGTGTCTGGTACCTTATCCTTCCAGGTGATCCTCAGAATCTTCCTAAGACAGTTCAAATGGAAGCGATTCAGTTTCCTGGCGTGGTGCTGGTAGACTGTCCATGTTTCACAGGCATGCAACAATGAGGTCAGCACAACAGCCCTGTAGACCTTCAGTCTGGCAGTCAGTCTAATACTTCTTTCTCCCATACTTTTCTTCGGAGCCTCCCAAACACTGAGCTAGCTCTGGCAATGCACGTGTCAACCTCATTGTCAATGTGTACATCCCAGGAAAGTACACTACCAAGGTAAGTGAACTTATCCACAGCATTCAAAACATCTCCATTTGTTGTAGCCCATGATTCCACACATGGATGGTGTGGTGGTGGCTGATGGAGCACCTGTGTTTTCTTGGTGTTAATCATAGGTCAAAATTAGCACAGGCCGCAGAGAATCGATCCATACTTTGTTGCATCTCAGCTTCAGAGGCTGCACTGAGTGCACAGTCATCTGCAAACAGAAAATCATTCACCAACCCTCCCTCCACTTTGCTCTTGGCTTGTAGCCTTTTCAAATTGAAGAACTTACCATCAGTGTGGTAATTGACCTTGATGCCATGTTCATCCTCATTGAAAACATTTGTCAACATGGCTGAAAACTTCATGCTAAAAAACATGGGAGCAAGCACACAGCCGTGTTTCACTCCATTGGTGACTGGGAAGGCACTAGAGCTTTGTCCACTATCCAGAACCCGGGCAAACATGCCATCATGAAATTGATGTACAATATTGATGAACTTCTCTGGGCAACCAAATTTTGACATAATTTTCCATAAGCCCTCACAACTGGCAGTGTCAAAGGCCTTAGTCAGATCCACAAACGTTGTGTACAGACCTCTGTTCTGCTCCTGGCACTTCTTCTGGAGTTGTCGGGCAGCAAACACTGTATCGACTGTTCCTCAGCCCTTTCTGAAGCCACACTGACTCTCAGGTATATGACCATCTTCCAATTGAAGGATCAGCCTATTAAGCAGGACTCTAGCAAGAATCTTGCCAGCAATGACTAAGAGAGAGATCCCCCTGTGATTGTTGCAGGACAATCTATTTCCTTTACCTTTGTAGAGATGGAGACATCCTTGTTAATGATCTATTAGAGAATTTTCCTGGGAATTTACATTAAGCTCCCTTGGCCCAGGGTTTGTAGACTTTTCTCTTTCTCTTGTATGCCCTTCTCCCATTTCATAATGTCTCTCCATTTTTGATGTTCTTCCCAATATCACCGAGGGTGATTGCGGCAGTTCTTTCAGGACCCACAATGCAGTTTGGCTGGGCCAGGGATTGACAATCCAGCATTTTCTGTCTTTAGCTCATCGTCCCCACCTGAAGTGTCTCCAGGAAAATGCTGTATCCTCATAGTATAGAGGCAGCATCAGAATCAAGAAATCCCACTTCTGCTGCATGCTGGCTCCGTGACCCTCAGCCAGTCATTGACTCTTTGAGGCAGTGCCAGTCTGCATCGGTTCAGGGAGTACCCTCATCTGGGAGTTCCATAGAACAGTGACTTCATAGGTCAGTACAAAAATAGCTCATGTTTAGGTTTTTCCAATGGTGGGGGGAAAGTGGGCTGTGTTCTTGTGGAGTCACTTGGAAAATATAAATCAGACATGGCACAGCCTTTATTTCATCCCCACGAAAACAAAGAAGAAACTAAGGGACCTCTCCACAGGTAGAGAAATGCCCCCAGCCCTCAAATAGCATATCTCACTTTCTGCGAAAGGGAACTCACCTTTGGGGTAACCATTGAGATAGCCCTTTGACTTTGTCATGGTTCCTCATTTCTCCAAGATTCGTCATACTACCCTGTGGTTTAGGATCCCCCCGAAGTGGGCTACTGAACAAGGCCCTTCAGGATCAGAGCAGCTCATGGGCACCTTTGGCAAGGTTCACATCTCGCCCCCCCTTCCACCATGAGTCACAACCCTCTTCCTTCTCCAAGAGTTACACTGTCCTGCTGGCCAGTGCTTGAACTTGGGAATTTGGCTTTTGACCCAAGGCTGGGGAGCCGTGTAGATGTCTCCTTCTGCTACGTGTTTCTTTTTTTAGTTTAATATTTTATTTTCCCCCAATTATATGTAGAAACAATTTTTAACATTGTTTTAAAAAATTTTGAGTTCCAAATTCTCTTCCTCTCCCCCTCTCCTCCCTCCATCATGGAGAAGGCTCTTAGCAGTTGGCTAAGGTTATACATGTGCAGTCATGCAAAACATATTTCCCCTGCTGTGTGCTTCTGCAGGAGATCTGTTGGTGCCCTCTTCAAAAGGTGCAAGCCCACGTTTGACTGTGCTGTGTGTTTGTGTCGCAAGTTATCATCCACTGTTCCAGGGGGGAAGGAAATTGTGCATGGATACAGATGCCCCTTCCCCACCCCCACCTTCACCCCATACCTGATGGACCAAGAATGCAGATCTATCATCCAAGGGTGAAAAAAGGAGAGAGAGAGAGAGGGAGGGAGAGAGAGAGAGAGAGAGAGAGAGAGAGAGAGAGAGAGAGAGAGAGAGAGAGAGAGAGAGAGAAGAAGAAGAAGAAGAAGAAGAAGAAGAAGAAGAAGAAGAAGAAGAAGAAGAAGAAGAAGGGAGGGAGGGGGAGGGGGAGAGGGAGAGGGAGAGGGAGGGGGAGAGGGAGAGGGAGGGGGAGAGGGAGAGAGACAAAGAGAGAGAGAGAAAGAGAGAGAGAGTGAGAGACAGAGAGACAGAGACAGAGATACAGAGAGAGAGACACAGAGAGAGAGACACAGAGACACACAGAGAAAGACAGAGAGAGAGAAAGAGAGAGAGGAAGAGAGAGACAGACAGAGACAGAGATAGAGATACAGAGAGAGAGAGAGAGAGGGAGAGAGAGATAGAGACAGAGACAGAAACCCAGACAGAGAAGAGAGAGACAGAGACAGAAACCCAGACAGAGACAGAGAGACAGACAGACAGAGAGATACACGGAGAGAGAGACAGAGACACAGAGAGAGACACGCAGAGAGAGAGATAGAGAGAGAGAGAGACAGAGACACAGAGAGAGAAAGATGCAGAGAGAGATGCAGAGAGAGAGAGATAGAGAGAGAGAGAGACAGAGACATACAGAGACAGAGAGACAAAGAGAGAGCTCAGAAAGCTAGTCTGTTAGTTTACTGTTTTAGACTGTAGAGAAAGGTGATTCCACTGACAAGAATCCATCCTTCTGGGGCAGCAAGGTGGCACTGCAATGGATACAGCACCAGACCCTGGAGTCAGGAGAACCTGAGTTCAAATCTGGCCTCAGACACTTACTGGCTGTGTGACCTTGGATAAGTCACTTAACTCCTCCCAGCCTCATTTTCTCACCTGTAAAAGGAGAGGGTTGAACTTAATGGCCTCTAAAGTTCCTTCTAGATGGAGCTCTCTGGACAATTCCAGCTTCTTAAATACCTCACAGAGGACTTCAGGTCCAGAGCTGTTAGGATGGAAATATATCTGGGTGTATGTATATGTTATGATTGTAACATGCATTAAATGTATTTATAATATGTATCATAATATGTATACACACATAATACATATATGTGTACTCATTAAACTCTAGTGATTACCTGTTGCCTTGAGAATAAATTTTCCATTCCTATGTTTAGCTTTTATTTGTGGTTCAGTTGTTTTTCAGTCATGTCTGTGTGACCCCATGTGGGGTTTTTTTGGCAAAGATACTGGAGTGGTTTGCCATTTTTTTCTCCAGTTTATTTGACAGATAAGGAAACTGAGGCAAACGGGGTGAAGTGACTTGCTCAGGGTCACATAGCTAGAAAGAGTTTGAGACCAGATTGAATTTAGGAAGTACCTGAGGCTGAATTGGAACCCAGGTCCTCATGCCTCCAGGGCTGGTGCTGTAGCCACTGTGCCACCTAGTTGCTTACCTTTCTGAGATGACCTTCCACCTATTCTGTATGGATCTTATATGGACAATTTTTTTTATGTTATTTCCACTGTAGAACATTGGCTGCTCAAAGGGCTTGTTTTTACCTTTCTTTGTATCCCCACAACTCTGCTTAGCATACCATAAATGCTTAATAAATGCACATTGATACTGACAAAGAGGAATAAGATGAAAAATGCAGTAGAAAACTTAAAGGAAAAAATCCACAGAAGCCATATACAAACAGCAGAATTCCTGCTGTGGAAAACAGAACATCCCAGATGCAGGCAAGAAAAGTAGATGAAAATACAGACAGAGAATACCTGGGAATTGTCTGCATTGTTAGGAAACAAGCGAACTCCAGCAACGTCCCTGGAATTTAGATTGGGATGCACCAATCTCAGGATCCCTAATGTCCCAGAAAACTTAGAAAAAGAAAAGGATCTCAACACTGCATTTCAGAGAATTCTCAAAGAAAAAAACCAGTGGTAAAATCCAGCCTGTGATACATACTGGCTGTGTGACCCTGGGCAGGTCATTTATCCCCAGGTGATACTCTGATTCTGAGTCACAGAGGAGAGGCCTGTCTACATTGGGAAAGGGTATTTTTATCCCTGGGAATTTTCTAAAGAAATTATAGATCCAAAGGCAAAAAAAGGAGGAGGAGGGGGAGAGTAACCTCTTACTGTTACCCAAGATTGCAGTCCTCTAAGACTTCTAGATAATTTTCAAAAGAACCACTTTTTCCTATAATACTTTTATTTTATACTTAGGAAACTCATGTTTTAAACCAAAACATAAGACTTGCTATTTATTCACATTAAATTGAGTCTTTTTAGATTCACCCTTGAGTTTTAGCCTGTCAAGATCTTTTTGAATTCTAACTGTCATCCAATGGATGGGGGATCCTTCCCAGTTTCCTTCCCAGGATCCCCTGCAGTTTCCCTAAGCATGCCATTTAATCAGAGATAAAAATGCTAGATAGCACAAGACCAAGTCCAGGTTCCTGGGGTAATCTATTGGAGATCTTGCCACATTGGTGCTGGGCAATTAAGGACTGCTCTTTAAATACTTTGGTAAAATCTGGGGAAATTCCGTGCATAGAATCAGTTTAATACGGTTGCCAAAAAAAGGAAACAAGGTTAGTCTGAAATGACCTCTTTGATGGAACCACTATGACTTTTTGTGGTCAACATTTCCTTTCTAGATAGTAACTGACCGTCCCTTTAATAACATATTTTAGAATTTGGTAGGAATTGAAGTCCAGGTCACTGGCCCAGAGTTTGCCGACTACATTCTCTGTCCTTTTTTGGCTTTTCTCTCAGTGGTACCAGTCTTTTCTCTCCATGTCCTTTGGCCATTGCTCCAATTTTCAGTTTAAAAAATTCTCATCTATTTGCTCAAATCCCCTAATACTCAAAGTAAATCAAAGCAACCTTGGGCTGCTACCTTATACCCACTAGAATATTTAAAAACTAGCAAAAAGTGGTGAAATCTTGTGTTGGCAGGACTGGATGGGGGAGGGAAGCAGGAGTGGTAATATGTTATTGGTGGAATTTGATTGGTGCAAACCAATTATATTGGGAATATAATATGGCAGTAGGTGGGAAGAATGAAAAGCGATCTTTATTTTGATCCAGCATTTCCAGTGCTAGGATTTCATCTCAGAACAGTTTTTTTAAAGGAGCCATCTCTATGGAAATATTTCTAGCTGCTTCATCATAGATTTAATAATAATAACTATGATTCCTCTCAGGTGGCTAGGTGGCGCCATAGTGGATAGAGTGCTGGTTCTGAAGTCAGGAAGACATCTTCCTGAGTTTAGATGTGAACTCAGATGCTTACTAGCGGTGTGACTCTGGGCAAGTCACTTAACCCTGTTTGCCTTTATTTCCTCATCTGTAAAATGACCTGGAGAAGGAGACAGCAAACGATTCCGGTATCTTTACTCAAGCAAATCGCACATAGGATCACAAAGACTGAAACAACTGAACAAAGCATTGGTTTAATGCTTTACAAATATCATCTCATTTGGTGCTCTGAGAGGTAAAGGGTATTGTTATCAGATGAAGAAACTGCCAGAGTTTGGCCAGGGTTACAAGTATCTGAGGTGGAATTTGAACTCAGGTCTTCCTGACTCTAGGTTTTAGCGCTCTGGCCAAAGTGCATCTGGCCATCTGCAGGATCTGGAAGGGACCTTAGAAGCTACAGGATCTTCCACTTAAAGTTGAAATAAGCCCTGAAGGCCACCTCAACAGGCAGATGAGGAAACTGAGGTTAAGGGACTTACCCAAGACCACCCAGGTAAGGAAGTGATAGAGATGGGGTTGGAATATGGTCTTCAACACTATTCTTTTTCCCATTGTACAGTGTTGTCTTCAGCTCCTGTATTTTATAGATGAGAAAAGCAAGATGCAAACTGACTTTTCCAAGGTTATATAGATAGTACAGGGCAGCCAGTGGTGCAGTGGATAGAGCACTGGGACCTGAGTTCAAATCTGGCCTCAGATACTTGCTAGCTGTGTAACCCTGGGCAAGTCACTGTTTGCCTCAGTTTCCTCATCTATAAAATGGGCTAGAGAAGGAAATGGCAGACCACTCCAGTATCCTTGCCAAGAAAACCTCAAAAGAAGTCATGAAAAATTGGACATAGATGGAACCACTGAATATCACCAATGAGATAGGGCAGGACCAGAATCTGATCCCGGGCTCCCTGACTCCCAGTCCTGTACCCTGTCCCACTGAGCCCTATTGCGATAATGACAAAAAGCCTGGAAGTAGCCTCTCTGTCCAACAGCTGAATCAATTATGGTATATTAATGGAATGGAATGTTATAGTGTCATAAAAATGACAAGAATCATTTGAGGAAATATGGAAGCATCTCTGCAGAGATGCTGCAAGGAGGAATCAGTGGAAGCCAGCCCCGTGGGCACGCTGCCTGATGCTCTACTAAAAGCGTGAGAAATGAAAGGGAGAACGAAGGAAGGCAGGCAGGGTTAAGGGTCACAGGGTTTGAGGGAGGCCAAGGAGGCCCACTGGAGCAAAGGCATGAGGTTGTTTTCGGCTGTGTGGTAATTCAAAGCCAGGGGGCTTTGGGTAAGGTTTCTCCTGGTTCTGCATGTTTGTTTGTTATCGATCATTATTGAGCTGACGATTGAAAATCTCAGTGACCTGGACCAGAAAATTCAGATTTTGTGAAATGTAGCTTTTTCTCCTTTAAAACAAAAAACCAAACATTTAGAAATCTATGAACTTAGCATCTCCCCTAAAATGCTTTTTTGGTGCCTCATGGAGGGGATCCTGGGGTACTGAGGGCTCTGCTTAGGGAGCGGGCCAGCTCTGAGAATTCTTACTGAGCCCAGAGGTCTTGGAGCATGGGTCTGGTGGTGAGGTGTGTCTGGCATCTCTCGGAGGATGTTCCATGCTAAGTTCTAGAGGCTCAGCGCCCGACTGACCTTGGAGTCATTCAGTTTTTGCTCTCAGTCATTCATGAAGACTGTTGGTCTCTGAAGAAATCATAGATGCCAAAGTGAAAGGAAGCTTCAAGACCTTCTAACCCTTATTTTATGGATGAGGAATCTGGGGCCTGGCCAGGGAAATGAGCTGCCTAAGGGGCCAGAGGCAATGGGTTAGCAAATAATATGCATCTATATGGCACTTTAAGGTTTGCAAAGAGTGTACATGTCTTTTCTCATTTGATCTTCACAATGACCTGTGTGATAGGCAGGTAACATGCAATTATTAAGTGCTCACTGTTTTCCAGGCACTGTGCTCCATGCTAGGTTTACATTCTAAAGTGTACATCCTCTAATCCACAGCTAACAGCTTCTCCCAACCCCATGCCTTTTCCTCCTTTTGGACAACATCCGTGCTCTCCCATGTATCCAGTCCATAGAGGGTCCAACCCAGGAGCTGATTGCACTGCATGAACATCAGTGGAACCCACATGCCCACTTCGGGGTATCCACGACTAATCCACCTTCTTCTCTGGTCATAGAACCTTTGGATAACATAACATAACTCTGTCCCTGCCCACCCCCTCCCTCCATCTTTACCTTTTCTTTATTTGTACCTCTATTGGCAGCTAGGGGGCGCAGTAGATAGACTATCCCACACCATCAGAAGACCTGAGCTCACTTTAGTCTGACTCCCTGCCACCAGCCCAATTTCCTATCACTTTCCTTCCTACCCTCCAGATTCCAGCCCGAATGGGTTGGGAGCTGTTCCAAATCTGAAATGCACTGCCTGCTCCTCTTCCTTCCAGGCCAGTTCCAAGTGCGCCTCCTCCAAGCCCCTCCCCTGAGGATGTGCCAGCCCTCGCTCCCCGCCGCTGAAATCATTTTCTCCCTCTTCTCTTATTAGGTCATTTTGTCTAATTTCTCCTTTGCCTTCATTTCTCCTTACCTTGCCTCTCATTTATTTGCACACCCAGCCTAGACTTCCTTGTAGATTCTAAGCCCCTTGAGGGCAAGGACTGGGTCATTTTTATCTTTGGATCCCCAGTGCCTTAAACATATACACCCTGCACTTCATAACGGTTTGTTGAATTGTTTTTTGAATATGACTGGAGTTGGTCCGATAATTTATCTTCTGCCAGCCTCACTTGGCATTTACTCCTATATATATGTCTTTCCATATCTCTTTGTGTTTTTTGTCCTTGTCATTTTTATAGCACAGTAGTATTCCATTATACTAATATCCCGTAATTTATTCATCCATTTCCCAGTTATTGAACGTAGGGGTTTTTTATTTGAGTTTTTTTTCACTATTACAAATAAAGCAGCGATGAATATTTTAGGGGCAGATGCTTTCTTCTCCTGCTTTTAATAACACCATCAGGAAATTGGTGCTAGACAGGAATATTGCTGGACCAAAGGGCACAATCAATTCTGAGTCTCTCTTTTTATAGAGGTTGCCAGTTTGCTCCCCCCAAAACTTCCACCAATCCATGGCCCCACCCATAATGTATAGAGTGCCTGTTTCTTCACAGCCCCACCAACATCACATTTTATCATCTTAAGTACTACTTTTTCCTTATACAACTACTAGAAGTTTCTTTAGTTATTTCTTTTTTAAGTTACTTTGTTTTATTCTGAATTTGAACACTAAGAAAACCGTAGCTAGAACAGAAATCGAGGATCACACCCTTAGCACCTTTAGCTCTGCAATTATGAACATTGTATTCTTTTCTCTAAGTTGGAAATAGTTTCAATATGTTGCCACTGTCTGCTTTCTCCACGCTTTCCTTCTGTTCTCTCACCTACATTTTTAGAGGGCTTCTTTGACCCTCTTTTCTTACTTGTCATTTTTCCTTTTTCCTTCTCGGTAAATTTATTGCTAGGACAACCTCCCCACTCTCCCTCTACCCCCACTGAAAGAAAAACAAAATGTTTGTTATACCCAATATACATAACCTTAGTAAAACAAATCCTTACATCAGCCCTGTTGGAAAATAACACTTATTTATCATCTGGGCACATGCTAGGTGTTTCCTCGTAAAAGGTAAGCCCTTTGAGGGCAGGGGTTGTGATAATTTTAGACTTTGTATCCCAAGTTGATAAATCTCATTCTATAGTTTTGAAGTTCATCACCTCACCATCTGGAGGTCAGGAAGATGTTTCTTCCTCTAATGTCTTTTATAGTTCATGTGTGGATAATTCTGAGCTTTTCAAGTACGCTAGTTCTCTCAGGCCTGTTGGCCCAGACTCTGAAGGAAATCTGGCTGAGTCCAAGTTCCCTGAGTCTCCTTTCCCTCCTCTGTAAAAGGAGGGGGTTGGATTAGAATAGCCTGTGTTCCCAAATGAAATCAGGAAGCTGTCCAAGAAGAATTTCTCCCAAAATTAAAAATGCATCTCTCTGCTCTGAAACTGTATATCTCAGAAGTGACAGATGGCCTGGTCCCTCCATGTGCTGTCACCATGACTTTGATGATTAGGGAAGGACATTGGGAAGGTGGGGATAACCTCAATGTGGTTTTGCAAGGTTAGAGAAAGCTGACTTGTTGGATGTCAGTCAGTGGTTAGCAGCTCTGAGGCAAGGCTTGGAGCTTGTTCTCCTTGCTACCTCCAAGGACTCTGATTGGGAAGGAGATCATTTCTTCTATTCTCCACCCAGAGCTGTAGCTAGGAATTTTGGTGTCCAGGGCGGGTAACCATGTCTGAGTAAGCAGGATGAAACAAACCTATAATTGAGATAAGGTACCATCTCAGGTAGGAGAGCCAAGCCTCTTCATGTGAGACCACTGCTGCTGAAACCTTGGTGGGGTTGGGGGTGTAAAGGGGGCCAGGCTGGGGCCCACCTCCGCCTGCCACCTACCTGGTAGCTTCCTATTTCAACCAAAGGTTCTGGCTGCCTTGTTTCCGCACTCTCTTGTTTCTTGTTTGCTCTCACCCCCTTCAAGGTCCCTCTCCACTAGTTATGACTTGCCCCGATGTGGGCTCACCTGAGCCTAGATGGAGAAGTGAGATGAAAGTTTTCAAGGAACTGGACTATTGAATGTTTAGGACAGAAAGATCCCTGATGGTTAAGTCAGGACCTGGGGGTATTGGGTTCCACTTGTTCAGAAACAAGGTTACCTCATAATTCCTTTGTGCCCACAATGCCTGACTGGTGATGAGTTTACAGATAGGTAGAAAATTAGTGCTAAATGGGCTCTTGAAGATTACCTAGTCCAGGGCTGCTTACTTCGGAGGTTACAATTTTTAAAATAGTTATTTCAGTATAATTGGTTTCCTTTGTAATCCAATGCATTTTATTTTATGCATTTATAACATTATTCTGAGAAGGGGCCTGTGAGTTTTCCCATGCAGCCCAAGGGGTCTGTTACTCCAAAAAGTTAAGAACTCTGATCTAGCCCAATTCCTTCATTTTATAGCCAGCTAGGGCCACTGGGGATAAGGCCCCACAGCCAGTAATATCATTTACTCCTATTCCTATGGAAATTGATTATTTACAAAATCCTCTCCACACACTATTTCTGAGACGTAGGTAGTATGATGTTTCCCATTTCACAGCTGAGTAGACTGAGGTGGGTGACATGACGTTGCTCATAGCTAGTCATTGTCAGAGCTAGGATGTGAACCCTCTCTTCTTGTGCTTTTCTCTCTAGGCTGTGCTATCGCTGGAAGAGGCTTCCTCGAAACAGTCCTGTGGGGTAAGTGATGCAAAGGTCATTATTTGTATTATACATAGAAGACAGATGTATTTGAAAAATATACACAATGGCATTCTGCATGAAGCCTGAGGGAGGGGGGGATTACTAGCAGGTACAGGCTTCTTGGAGGAAGATGCTTTTGAGTTGGGCTTGAGAGGATGGATAGGAATTCAGTAAGCAAAAATGGGGCAAGGAGGGCATTCTAGGTGCAGGGAACTGTGTGAGCAAAGGCATGGAGGTGTGAGAAAAGGCTTAGAGATCCCTGCACCTGGATTAAGTGGTGGGGAGGTGAGACTCAGGCTCACCTGATGTGAGGGGTGATGTTGAAGGAGGAGGAAGCAATCCTGGGAACAGTCAGGTATAGCTGCCATGGGGTGATGTGAGCAACCCCAGAGTAGTGCTGTGGACCCACTCTACTTTCTGTAGTGCAGAGCCCCTGCTGCCCTATCCTAGTTATGTCTCTGGGAGTGAGTGTATTGGGAGAGAGGTGTGGTTAGAAATAGTCTCCCCCATTAGACTATGAGATCCTTATAAGCAGGGCCTGTCTTTTGCCTTTTTTTGTATCTTCAACACTCAGCACAGTGGCTGGCACATAGTGGGGCCTTAATAAATGCTTATTAGCTGACAGGGATGTGTGGAGGGGAGTAACCTCAAGTAAGCATGGAAGAGAGGGCATAGCCAGAGTGTGAGGCAGCAGAGTCTGTACTTTATTTAGTGATAATGCTGCTGCTAATAACGATGGTGATGGTGATGGGGATGGGGATGATGGTGGTGGTGATGGTGATGGTGATGGGGATGATGATGGTGATGATGGTGGTGGTGGTGGTGGTAGTGATGATAGGAGGCAACACAGCACAGCTGATATTGAATCTGGGAAGACCTGAGTTCAAGCCCCACCTTGGACTCCTCCTGTCTGTGTGGCCCCTCTCAGGGCACTGGGTGCAGAGCAGGCATAGAGAGGCTTCTCTCCCATGTGTTCCCTCTTCCTGTGGAACCTCTAGTCCAGTCCCTATTTGTAGTAATAGAGGAGCACAGGCATGGAATACTGAGCATTCCTTCAGACTTTTCAATGCACTGGCTTGTTCTGCAGAATTTTCTTTTTGCTTCCTTTTTTCTGGCTTGTTTTTCAAGGGCTGGCTCCCTGCAGGGGAGGGTTGGGGGAGGGATGTGAGGGAAATGTAGGTGATGTCAAAACATAAGATAGCCATAAAATGATTTTCCAAGGTAAAAGTAGCCAGAATTTCCACAGGGCTTGGAGGTTGGCAAAGTGCTTTGCAGACATGATCTCATCTGATTCTCTGTCACCTTGGGAGGTAGGGCGTACAGGTATTAGGCTCCCCATTTGACATAAGAGGAAGCTGAGGCAAGAGAGGTTAAATGACTTGCCCAGGGTCACACAGCTAGTAAATGTCAGAGCCAAGTCTTGGAGCCAAGTCTTGAACCCAAGTCTTTCCCAGCTCAAGGTCCACAATACTCTTTTGGGCAATAGGAAGCCATGGAGGATTTTGAAGCAAAAGAAGGCCCTGACCACATCTGCATACAGGTTCTGAGGGCAGCAGTGTTCAGGATGGATTGTTAGAGAGGATACTGAGAGGCAAACACCAGGACATGGGAGCTGATGGGACGTGAGGGTTGAGGGAGAGGGAAAAGTTGAAGGGGTCATGGGCTCAGAGGACTAAGGCAGTGATGGCATCATGGCCAGATGAAGGCAGAGTCTGTCACTGTGACCTTGGGCCCTGGAAGAATCTTTTCTTTACCTCTGGACCCTCGCTGTTGGTCTCTTTGCCTCCAGGTTCTCCTGTGTCTAACTGATCCTTCAAACTTCTGCCAAAAGAATTTTCTTTAAGCCCAGGTCTATGCCACTTCCCTGCTCAAAAACCTCTATTGGTTCCCTCCTACCTCTAGGATCAAATACAGGCTTCTCTGTCTGGCTTTTAAAGTCCTTTCTGAACTGGATCCAGATTCCAGCCTCATCACGTATTACTCTGCTTCACCCCCTATGCAGGCCTGTCTACAATGCTTCTTCTCTCACCTCTGGGCCCATGTCCCCCATGCCTGGACTGCACTCTCTGAGGCCCTCCGTAGAGCTCAGCTCATGTGCCTTCCTGAGATCTGACCTCTTTCCTCTGCCCCAGAACAGGGCTCTTGTGTAACTGAGGAAGGAGGATTTCAGTGGAGACTTGTAAAAAATGATTCCGGTTCTCCGACGGCTCTGCAATTTCATCTCTACAGAGATACAGATTGCAGCCTGTTCTGTTTTTCTATCCACATCTTCCCACCAGTTCACTGCTGGGGGGGAGCCACCCCGCGTGCCCATTTGCTCCTGATGTCCATCACAAGGGCAGCTGGGATGGCTAGCTTGGCCTGACCCATGGGTCACCCTTGGTTCTTCCCACGCATCTCTCCCTGTCCTTCATTTCTTTGATGTTCTCCTTTATTCCACTTTTCTTACATAAATCCTTGTTTGTGGTGAGTTGCAGTCTACCCAAGCCCCCTGCACCTCCTCACTGCCCCTTACTCTGAAAATAAAACCATCTCCGGAACAGGGTTTGGCCTTTGAAGGGAAATTGGGTCCCTCTTTGTGGGTGGGAAAATCATCAACTGTAATGGCCCCTTCTTAATAGGAAAGTCTCTTGTGCTCCCAGCCTTAGGGAGACAATTGGTGCTGTATTTATTTGTGTATTTCCCCTTCTTTATTTCCTTGCCTGAGGAAGCAATGTCTGAGGGGTGAAAGAGTGTAAGGCATATTTTGGGAATGATGGGCAGTCCAGTTTGGTCAGAGGGTTGCCCATATGAAGGGAGAGTCACATGAGGTCAGATTAGGATGGACCTTGAATGCCTGTCCAAGAAGGTAGGAGCCACCGAAGATTTCTAGGCAGAGCAGGGATGTGAATGAAGAAAATTCCTCTGTCAGCATGTGCAAGATGAGTTGGGTAGGAGAGTAGGAGGAGACTGGAGCTGAGGGGGCTTCTGAGTGAGAGGTGGTGAGTGAGTCTGGGTCTACAGAAGACTTCAGGACATGTATTTCCTTTTATTGAAGAGATGGGGAACTATGGGTATGGAATGCCCAATAAATAAGGCTTCTTTTCTCTTATTTATTGGCTGTCTCTATCTCCATGGCTTAGGTTTTAGCTCATATCTAAGGTTTCCCCAAAGCGAGGAGAGTATGAAGGTACTCATAGTGCATTGTAAATCAGGTATAGGACAGCTATTCATTTCTTCTACACAGAAGAAATATTTGATACACAAAAGTACACACTGATAGAAAAATTTCAATAAGAATCAGTTACAGCTATGACTGTATTCTCCTGGATGCTGATACTTAAAAAAATCAATCCATGATGCAATTTGCAGGGCTGCAGAATAGACATTTTACATTTCATCTTGGCTGTGCACTGTCCCAACAATTTCTTCTAATGAGCCGGGCCGGAGGTTGAGTGCGGGTGATCTTCTTTGAGACAGCTCTGAGTCCTGCAAATTTAATTTTTTGAGTTCTAGACTGGTCAGTTTGTCAGTAACGGGAATTTGCAAGAAAAAATGTATTTATGTGGAGATTCTATGTGCCCGGTTCTGGGAAAATACCAGCCAAGTGGAAGACTATGTCTGCTCTCAAGGAGCCAGCACGTGAAAGGGAGCAGAGAAGGAGGAGAGGAAGAGAAGGGGACTTCTAGGGGGTATGGTGGTAAAGTCTGGAGAGGCAAGAAATGGGGCAGGAAAGTAATGAGGGATGACTGGCCCAGGTATTTCTCAAAATGGAGGTTCTCCCCAATGGAATCAATAAAGGAGGGGTCTAGCAGGGTGAGAAGGTGGCAGGAGGGCAGGAGGGGAGCTGGGTAAGGAGAGGGAAGACACTGGCTCCCACTACATATTGGGATAGAATCCCCAGTTTTGTCCACTTAAAGCTGCCTAGAGCCTTGAGAGGTTAAGCTGCTTGCCAAGGGTTCCACTGCTATTGTCAGAGATGGACTTGAATCCAGGCCCATTCTCATCTCCTTTCCCATGCTGCCTCTCTGTGAACCTGTGAGCTAACCCCTAGACAATACTGTCTCTGATTCCTGAGTCTGCAGCCTGAATCCCCAATGGGGTCACTAAGCTCAGCCCTTGCCACAGGGATCTCTGCCCAGTTTCTTGGGGATAATTCCTCTGGTTTTGCCTAATATGGAGGTTAGATTTGCCCAGATGATGACATCCCCTACCACATCAAAAATAGCAACACAGAAGAAATCCTGGGATGTGGGTGGAGGGTGACAGCGGAATGGAGGGACTAGGGAAGCTGGCCTTTTGGCCAAGGATCAAGCAAAGGGCTTGGGAGGGGAAGTGCAGCCCATCAACCTCCCTGAGAGGCCAGTTTGGGAGTTCTGGACACACAGGAGGCAGCAGAGAATTTTCTCACCAGCTTAATTCAAGTTAGCAAATATCTATTAAGCCTCTGCTAAGTGCACCCTGCTGCCCATGGGGTTTTCTTGGCAAAGGCACTGGGCTGGTTTTCCATTTCATTCTCTGGTGGATAGAACCAAACAGAGGTCAAGTGACTTGCCCAGGATCACACAGCTAGTAAGTGTTTGAGGCTGAATTTGAACTTAGATCTTTCTGACTCCAGGCCTGGCACTCTTACCCACTTGGTGCAGTGTGATCCTGGGCAAGTCACTTCACCCTGTTTGCCTCAGTTTCCTCATCTGTCAAATGAGCTGGAGAAGGAAATGGCAAACCACTAGAGTATCTTTGCCAAGGTAACCCCAAATGGGGTCATGGAGAGTTGGCCATGACTGACATGACCCAACAGTAAAATGCATTGACCCCGAGGCAGTGTGATGTCACGGAAAGAGCACTGAGGCTGGAGTCCAAACTGCATCCTCAAGTTCAAAGTCTAGAGCTAATAATTTCTGCAGACGTCTTGTAATCCAACCCTCTCATGGTACAGAGAAGGAAACTGAGGTTCAGAGAGGTAAAGGGACCGACCTCCCAGGTGCTGGCTCTAGCGCTGGAAGGGACCCCAGGGTGCAAACCCTGCACCTTACAGATAAAGAGACTGGAAGTGCTCAAAGTCGCATAGGCAGTGAACCCCGGAGGCAGGATTTGAATCCAGGGCCTTGCCCCAGAGCCCATGTAATTTTCTTGGCAGCGAGTTTAACCCCTCTGCTCTAGGCTTGAAGGTGGAAAGACCTGGGCTGGAGTCTTACCATAGATACTTCCCACCTGTGAGACCTGCCAAACCACTTAAATCCCTCAGGCTCCATTTATAAAACGAGAGGCTCAGACTCCACAGCCTCTGAGGGTCCTGCCAATGCCTGATGCATGACCCGGAGACCTTGGGCAATTCACTTCACCTCTGTGCCTTGGTTTCCCTCTCTGTAAAATGAGGGTGCTCTGAGGCCCTTCCCAGTTCAAGGTCTGAGACCTTTAATTTTGGCCTCCTCACAATCGAGGACGCTGTCTGAGAGAGGGTGACGTGGCCAGTCGGCAATGGAGGATGTTCTGTAACACTAAGTCCTTCAGATGAGTGCGGGCCCAGGCTGCTGCAGACCCTGCTGCGGTGGAGAGCTGGCCCCACCACAGAGAAGGTGGTGTCTTTGGCTGCCCTGTTCTCACCCCCTTCCCCCAATCCCTCTTGGATCCATTAACTTCTCCTCTAAGCCTGGTTCTCTTCTTTTTTCCACCAGGAGAAGCAACCGAGGACTTGGTCCCCTGACAGCTGGACAGGCAGCCTGGAGCCCCAGGGACGTGGTAGGTCATCCAGTAATGAAAGACTTGGCTCTAACCCTAGCTCAGAGAGCAGGGGAGCAGGAATCTCTCTGTGTGTTGGTATCTCCCAGCCCAGGAAGTGTCCATGGTCAGAACTGGCCTTGGGCTGCCTTGTGATAGCCCTCACTCCCCAGAAATCCATCCTGGATGGATGGGGCTGGAAGAGTCTGGGCCCAGCTCTTAACCTGTGAGAGAGCTCCCCTCTGCTTAGAGGTCCAAGGCAGCCAGCAGCTGGAGGGTCTGGTGTCTCCTACAATCCAGGGGGTAGAAGTTAGTGATGAGCTCTGCTGGGCCACGCTCCTTCACTGGATAAAACTGGGTAGACATCCATCACATGTGTGTGGATGCACAGTGGCAAGACTGGCTTCGCAGTGCTAGCAGCCCTGGCATGCCTCATTGGTCAGCCATGGTTGGAATGATCTGGTGATGGTGTGGTGTGGGGTGCAGTGGGAAGAGTCTTTGCTTCATGGGCTCACACACAGAGCACTGGAGAGCATCTCTCATTCTAGAGCCGGAAACTGAGACCCAGACAGGTCCAAAGACTTGCCCTTGGCTATCCAGTATCTAAGGGCAAGATTGGAGCTTGGGCCTTCTGGACTCTAGCTCCTGTGCACAGTGTCCTACAACATGATGTGCAGCATGAGCTGCAGGGGGGGTTGGAGAAAGGAACAAGCATTTAGTAATCACCTACTGTATGCCAGGCACTATGCTAGGTGCTTTACAAATAGCATCTGATGGGCAAAGAACAACCTCCCTGACCCTTGGCCCTCTCTACTAACCCACGGACAAGTTACAAGCTGTTGCTGTGCCAGGAGTTCTTCCCTGACCACTTCCCATCATGGCTGGGCAGTACAGTGGCATCAGGAAGCCTTAAGTTAGAGTCCCACCTCAGACCCTTCCTAGCTGTGTGGCCCTGGGCAAGTCACTGCATGCCTGTGTGCCTCAGTGTCCTCATCTGTCAAATGGGGATAGGAGTGGCCTCTACCTTGTTGGGTCGTTGTGAGGAACGAGGGAGATACTTGCCTGATGCCTGCTGTCTGCCCTGGCATCTGAGAGTGATTTTTAGAAAAGTATACTCATGGGAAGGGAGATCAAGGCAGGTGCAGCAGGAAGGCAGTGCCTTGAGAAGATGGCAGTCAGACTGGTAACGCCATGGGAGCTGGGACCTCACCAGGGGCTCTCCCCAGAGGGCCAGGCACACTTTCTGCTGGTTTTCTTTGTGCCATTCTGCACATGGCCCTGTGGCTTCTCCTGCGCCTCCCTGTACAGCCAGGGTTTCATTTTTTCCTGTGTGTTTCCCAGGCTTCAAGGTTGGATCTGCCTGCAGTTCTTCATGGGAAGGACTCTCCCTGACTTAGGTAGGAAGGCTGTAAGAGGCCCTCCTCAGTCCCGCCAGGGGCAAGCACCTTTCCCTTTGAGATTACCTTCTATTGACTATGAGTATCTTGTACGTACCTAGTTATTTACTGGTGGTCCCTGCCCTTAGAAGGGGATCCTTTAACGAGGGATAGCATGTTCTTGAGCCTGACCCAGAGTAAGCCCTTAATGTACGTTTGTTGACTGACTAACTGACTTAGTCAATCGTTGTCCTGAGTGGTGGGTGAGAAGCTTCATTGCCCAGCAGTCCATCTTGTGGTCGGGGTGCCTGTCTACACTGAGCCAGGCTGGTCCTGAGATCACAGACGCCCAGGTCACCAGCAGACCTTTGTCTCTTTGAGGGACATTCCATCAACCAGGTCCCGGGGCACAGCCCAGGAGAAGCCAGGCATCCCTGCGTGCTGCAGTGAGGCATCAGAGGACTAGCAGAGGTGATGTTTCATTAAAGAATGATTTCCCCTCTAACTAGGGGCTTTCTAGGAGTTTGCCCAATCCCACAGCCAGCTGGCAAGTGGGTGTTTTGGGGCCTGCCTGCCAAGGACATGGATGGGTGTTACCGAGTGACTCCTGAGCCAGTGAGTGATGTTTCCTTGAATTAAATTAAAAATGCTTATGAAGTAAATTCAAAGTCATTTAGGGGTAGAGCCACTAGAAACTGGGGGAAATCAAGGCAGCCTTTGAACTATACTTCAAAGCAGGCTAAGAATTTTAAGGCACAGATGTGAGGAGGGACTGTGAATCAGGCACTGGGCACAGCTAATGCAAAGGCACAGAGGGGAGCTGGACCGATGTGTACAAGGGACGGCCAGTAGGTCTTCTTTCTGCCTGGTCTATTTCCTCAGAAGTAGGGCTTGGACTGAAGGAATCCCCCTCCACATCTAAATTCAACGTTCCTTTGAGTTTTCTGTTTTTTCTTGCTTGGCTTGACTTCTTGACCAGGCCCCCATTCATGGTGTTTTCTCAGTGGAGTCGATCCACAATCCAGAAGAAGTTCCCTCAGCCATCTATAGCTGGGCCCTGTGGAGTGCTGGCCTTAGCCCCAGCAGGCCAGACCAGAAGAGGTCCTCCCTGGGGTCACAGCTCCTCTGGTCCTAGATCCATCTTGTCTGCCATTATCAGAGGCAGGAATGGGGCCGAGGCCATGGCCTTGATCCTGTACCAGGATGTGCCTGGCCCTTCCTTTTTCATCACCCACAATTTGGGGCCTAGGCTTGGGGGCCTCGGAATTCTAGATCTGTGATCCTTAGGATCAGCCGTAAACTAGGAAGTGGCAGGACAGCATGAGCTAAGTGGAAATGCCTGGGGGGGTGGGGAGAACAAAGCTGGTGTGAGGAACTCCCAGGTGGGGAAACTCACTTCGCCAGTGCTGATAGTTGCCTTCTCTGTGGTGGTCTGAGAGAGCTGGCTTGAGCTTTGAGAGCTGAAGTGGCTGCCTGGGGTGTCCCAGCCTGGGTGGGGCTGAGGCTGGCCATGTTCTTCCTGTAGTGACTCTGCAGCTGCTGGCATCATGTCAATTATAGATAATTATTATCTATGTTTAGCACATGAAGAGGGTTCCGTGAAAGGTGGCAGAGCAGCCCTAAGGGGAGGGGGACCCCTACAGCTGAAACAAAGCTCAGGTCGATGTTTTCATGCCTCCAATTAATTCAGATAGGCTCATTTGAAAAATGACCTTTGAGTGCTAACTGGTTCCATGGAGATACACTGGCGTCATGGGTGGAGGGTCAGCCCTGGGTCCAAGTCCTGCCTCAGGTGATCCTGGGCAAGTGAGCAAAGCTCCCTCTGCCTCCAGGCCGCTCTCCAAAAATCAAGGTCAGGGAAGAGTGGTTTCTCTGCAACGAGGAGGGAGTGTTCACACCTGGTGTTCTTCACACGTTGGGGGAGTGTTTGCAGGTTGTACCTCCTTGAGGCTAGGGATGGTCTTTTGTCTTTGGATCCCTAGCTCTCTTCACGGTGCCTGGCACACAGTAGGCTCTTAATAAATGCCTGTGGTCTGACTGCTGGTACCCAAAAGCTCTGCCTTTTGGCACTCATAGGCCCTTTCTTACTGTCCCTGACACCCCTCCTCCTCCCCCAAGTGGCATCTCCGGGTCAAAAGATGCAGGTGTTTTGGACAAATTGGTTTTTTGTGTTTTTTTTTTAGCATCATTCCATTCTGTTATTCTATAATTCCAAATTACTTTCCAGGATCCCACTTTTCAGCCCCCTCCCCACAATGGCATTGTGTGTCAGATACAAATTTTCTTTTTTGAGAAGCTTAGTGTCAACACATCTGTACTGTTAAGTGAGGGATACCTGGCCTTGGCCTAGTGGAGGGCCTCCTCCTCTATAAATAAGTGCTGCCAACTCCTTTGGAGGGATTGAGATACCTGCTGTCCTTGGAAGCATCGTCCTTCATGGGTCTGTGGGACTTGGCTGCTAAGGCTGCCATCTTGCTCCCTCTGTGAGGCATCACTGCTCAGTGAGGGGGATCCTCTGTGGCCCTGTCCTGTTGCCACCAGGGCAGAGGTCATGTTCAATCGATCCTTCCTGGACAGACATGGCAGCTCTTCTCTGGTCTTTGTCCTGTTTGCTCCCTTGAGGCATGAGGCAGGGGAGCTGGGGGGCCCTGGGTCATGGAGCACCGAGTTACATGGTCACCAATCTTATTGGTGGCACTTGGACACAGCGGGCAGGAGTGAGGGGTAGGTCTGGGCCTTAGGCCCAGGGCAGCAGAGACGGGCAGAGAACCCCAGGAGGCCCAGAGAGGGAGTCCCATGACTGATTCCTGCAAACTCCCCTGGGCCCATCTGGGCTAGGTTGGGCAGACAGTAGTGGGAATTTCTTTTACGCTCTAGAGGTTAGATGAGATGTCCAGTGAGGTCCCTTCTACTCTCCAGTTCTGTGGATCACATGTATCCTGCATTTTAAGGTTTACCATGACCTTTCTTCACTAGCTTGGTCCTTACCTGGAGATAACAGGGTGGTGCTACAATTAAAGGTTGCCTGTGGTGCAGAGAGGCCCCTAGGCACGCAGCTACTGTTGGTAAGAATCAGGACCTGAACTCACATCGTGCTGGGCAAACTTTCCAGGCAACTTTCTATCCACTCTTTCACGTCGCCTCTATTATATAAATCATGTAAATAGAATTATTGTATAAATTCTGTAAATATTATTATGTAAATGATGGATAATTATCATATAAATTATGTAGACATTGTATAAATTATGTAAAATTATTACATACGTTATGTAACTAATAAGACTTTTGTAGAGAGACAGAAGAACATAGTGTGGTAGCCCTTAAAATGTTGGCCGGGTAGACCCCTTCAATCTGAGCAACACCTGTGTAGACCCTTGTAGTAAATTCCTTTAAAACAGTTACTTTTTATGCCTGATATCAAACAACAGCTGGGGGTGCTCTGGGGTTCCTTGGAGATGTTTTGGCACAGTGGGCCTAGGGTCAGCCTTTGTTGGTCCTGGCTGGGTGGTCCTGGGCGAGGGAGTGAAGCCCCCAGTGCCTCAGCAGCTCTCAGACAATCATGGTTCCAGAGGAAGGGTAACCGATTCCCCTCTATGTCCTCTCTGCTGTCCCCCTTGCTGGTTCTCACACCAAACTCTTCATTTCCAGACCCCTCTCTCCCATGCCTGGCATGCTGTCCATTCTCACCTCTGCCTCCTGCCTTCCCTTATCCCTTATTCCTTTAAGATTCTTCTCAGATACCACCTTCTGCAGGGCCTGTTTTCCTACTAGAGCCTTCCTCTCCAAGGTGACTTTGTGACACTGTGAATGTCCTGTGTGTTCTTATTTATGGGCATTGCAGGGGCTGCATGACTAGTGGGGAGAAAGCTGGCCTTGGGCTGAGGAAGCCCTAGATTCAAGTCTTGCGTCTGACACCCTGGGCAAATCTATTCACCCCTCGTTGCCTTAGGGACTCTCTGGTTGCAGAGAAGGTTCCAGGCTGCAGTGACCAAGGGAGATCCCAGTCCTGGTCTGCATCCCCCTTCAGTAGAGACACATGTTACCTCCTGTTTGAATGTCAACTCCTTGAAGGCAGGGATGGTCACCCTTCTGCCTCTTTGTGCCCAACCCCTGGCCCAGATGTGTCACTGAGGGACAGAGACCCTGAGCGGGAGCAGTGCAGGGCATCCTAGCGGAGGGGCGAATCAAACTGAATTTGGGTCATCCACACATGACCCTGTTCCAGAAGCCCTCCCTCATCTTTTGTGCTCTCTGGTATCCTGTCTGGTCCTGTCCTCTGCACATGGGCTCAAGAGATCAGGGGAGGGATGGAGGAGGGAAAAAGGGGAGCACCAGCAACAGTGCCCCCCCCAAACCAAAGCTTGTAGCTTAGCAGTTCATAGCAATCACTCATTCTCCTGTCAGCCAAGGTTTTCAGGATGGGAGGGTGACAACGATTATCACCCCCACCTTACGGATGCCGGAAGCAGGGCTGGAGGATTCAATTGGACCTCAGGGCCATTGGTGCCAAGTGTGTGTAAGTACAGGGCCTGGAGCAGTGTAGATGCTGAATAAATGATCATTGATGGAGTATATGAGGGCATGCTGTTCTCTCCAATAGAATTAAACTTCTAGAGGACAGGGATGGTTTACCTTCTGTCTTTATGTCCCCAGCACCCAGTGCAGTCCCTGGCACACAGTAGGTTCTTCACAGACGCTTGTTGATTGACTGGTTGATTTCTGCTGTACCATGCATCTCCTTTTGCAGCACACTTGAGCACTCCCTGAAAAGTTAGCCCATAGTTGGCTGGAGCCTCCCCTCTGCCCTGGCTCACATTTGCCCCCACTCCTGCCCCCTTCTGAGGGAGGGACTGCAGCCAGCCAAGGGCCATCTTGTGATCCAGAGCATAGGCGAGGCAGTGGCCACTCTCCTCTCAGAATCCTCTCTTCTGCTGCCAGAGGAAGTCAGGTTTCTTATGCTTGGCAAAGTCTCCTTCACGCTCCGCTTTGATCCCAAAGGCCCGAGAAACCAAACCTGCTGTATGTGGAGTTTGGCAGCTGCCAGAGATTCCTGCGAGGTTAGAGACCGACCCAGCCCCTGGAGCCCAGAGCTCTTTTCGCCTGCTCCCCACCTAGACACAAGCCCAGGTAGCTGTGTAGTCTCCTCGTGTTATTATACACAAGAAGCAGTGTAGTATGTGCGCTGGACAGAGCTCTGGACCCAGGTTCAAGTGTGAGCTCTGCTATTGGTGTGACCTTGGGCAAGTCCCTTCCCTCCCTGGGCCCCAGTTCTTCCTTTGTAAAATATGAGGGTCAGATTCACTTGCTTCTGAGGCCCCTTTAAGTTGTATCCTCTGAGAAGAACTCATTGATCCAAAGAAGTTTAAGGTGTATCTCCCGACCACAGTCTGTGAGACAGGGACTGCTGGAGTGATTATTCCAGTTCTGCAGATTAGGAAACAGAGAGGTTAAGAATTGGCCAGGGTCACACAGCCTGATGGGGTCAGAGCTGGAGTTCAAAGCCAGTACTTCCGAACACTTGTACAACTAACACTTTCCTCATTACACAGTGATTTGTGAGGCAAGGCTAGATTGTGGGTCCCCAAGTTCCCCTGTTAAGATAGAGCCCAATTAGTTCACTTTCTGCCTCAAGACCCCCTGTACTGTATGCCCAGTAAGTGGTCATCTGGGTCTTTGTTGGAAGATCTCCTGCCCATCTCACTTGGGGACACTCTCCCTGCCAGGGAGTTCTTCTGGGCATCGAGCTAAGCTCAGTCTATCTCTTTGTACTATCCCCCTTGCTCCTGGTTCCACCCTCCATGGCTAAGGAGGACAAGAATCCCTCTACCCCGTGGCAAACCCTCAAATGATTTCATTTTTGGGTTGCTTTTAGTAGTCAATCAGCTTGTCTGTGCTCTTGCTTTTCCCTGACCGTTCTCCATCTTCTCTTTGCCAGGCTAAACATCCCTATTTCCTTCAACTGACCTTTTGTGGGGTGAATTCGAGGTCTTTCACCAGGATCCTGGTTCCTTCCCCCTCTCCTCCATGATGTTCTCTGAAATTTTATATTTTTTTACGGGTCTGCTAAAGTTTAGCCTGGAGAAGAGGAGAACTTGGAAGTTGGAGTTCTTTGTTCAGATGAGTTTAGCTTTCCAGGAAATACCCTAAAGCCGCAGCCTCCAGGATCTAGAGTCAGAAGGGAACTCAGAAGCCAGCGTCCAGTCTCCTCATTGTACAGAGGAGGAAACTGAGACCCATAGAGGGGAAAGGACTTGCTTAAGGGTAGATAGGTAGTGACAGGGGGAGGATTTGAATTCAGGGCCTCAGAGATCATGCTTTTCCTTCTGTACCATGCTCCCTCTCAGTTCCTCAGAACTGAAAGCCAGCTATCTCTTTGATTCTCTCAATCGGTGACCACCAGCATTTAACTGTCAAGAGAATCATTCAAATCATGTCCCAAACCAAACTCATTATCTTTTGCCCAGACATCCTCCCCACTTTCTCTATTATTATTAGAGGATAACACCATCTTCCCAGTCCCTCAGGCTCCCAATCCAGGAGTCATCCCGGACTCCTCACTTTCTCTCACCTCCCCCGATATCCAAGCTGTTGCCAAGTTCTATCAGTCTCACCTGTGCAGCATCTCTTGTGCATTTCACCTGTGCAGCATCTCTTGTGGATTTCACTTGTGCAGCATCTCTTGTGGATTTCACTTGTGCAGCATCTCTTGTGCATTTCACCTGTGCAGCATCTCTTGTAGATTTCACCTCTGTAACATCTCTTGTGGATTTCATTTCTGCAGCATCTCTTGTGCATTTCACCTGTGCAGCATCTCTCATCTCTTTCACCTTTACAACATTCCTCCAATCTGCTCCCTTCTCTCCTCTGACACTGCCCCTACCCTAGCGCAGGCCCTCATCATCTCCCACCTGGACCATTGCCGCAGTTGCTTGGATGGGGTCTGCCTGCCCCCAGTTTCTCCCTACTTCAGTCCATCCTCCCTTCAGCCACCAAAGTGATTTTCCTAAAGCTCAGGTCTGACCGTGTCACCTGCACTCAGTAAACTCTAGTGGCTGTATGGCCTCCAAGATCAAATAGTAAGTCTTCCATTTGGCTTTTACAGCCTCTTATTACCTGGCTCGAGTTCCAGTATTCTTACCTTTTATTTCTTCCACCCACTCAAAAGCTGAGCCGGGCTGGCCCACTTGCAGTCCCTCAGATAAGCTGTCCCCAGTATTTGGAATGCACTCCCTCATCTCCACTTTTCAGAATCCCTGGTTTTCTTCAAAACCAAGCCCAAGGCCTTCAGCAGGAGGCCTTTCCTAGTTCCTCTATCTCCTTGTGCCTTCCCTTCTGAGATTACTTTCCATCAAGGCTATTAGTTAGTTGTACATAGTTGTCTCCATGTTGTACCCCCATTGGACTGTGAGCAGGGACTGACTGGCTTTTGCATTTTTTGTATCCCCCCCATGCTTAGTGACGTACTTGACATATAAAAGGTGTTTAATAAATGCTCATTGACTGTTAGATAATAAGATCATGGAACTGGAAGTGATCTTGGAGGTCAGCTCCTATAGATGAGAAAACTGAGGCAGAGAGGTTAAGTGCCTTGCCCCAAATCCCCCCACTGTGGTATCCTCAATAGAATCAGGGAAGTTCAGAGGAAAGGCAGGTTTGAGGAAAAAAAAGTGATGTGGAACCTGCTGCTTCACTCTCTCCTTCCATCCTCTGTATTTGGAAATACCTGTTTAATTCAGTGTTCGTCCAGTTCAGAATGAAAGTAAGTAAATTAAAAGTAGCAGCGACAAAAACAGACAATCAGAGCTGGCTCAAAGTGAATTGAGCTACCTCAGGAAGGAGTGAGGTCCTCATCAGTGAAAGTCTTCAAGTGGGGACCCCTTGTTGGGAATGTTGTGAAAGGAGATCCCCGTCAAGATGAAGTATTACTAAGAAATGCACTTATACAGCACTTTAAGACTTGCAAAGTGCTTTATGAATGGTATTCCATTTTATTCCCATAGCAGCAATGGGAGGTAGGTACTATTTCCATCCCCACTTTACAGATAGGGAAACTGAGGCAGTGACTGAGATAATGTGAGAATCAGAACCCAAGGCCCAGAGAGCTCTTGTTGCTCAAGGTCGCATAGCTACCTGGCAAAGAGGCAGAGTGGTTTTGTCTCCACTCTGCCACATGGGGTCTCTGGCTAGCCCCGTGCATTTACTTCTAGCACTGCAGCTAACTCATGGCAAATCACCAAAGCAAATAGACCTCAAGGGGCCGAGAAGTGGCTGGGAGAGCTGCCAGAAGTTTGTCTTCGCTTGCAATTAAGAGTTTCCCCAAATAGCTCAGGGATCCTGCCTTCCTCAGAAGAGTTGCCCATTCCTCTGGGAGCCGATAGGACAGGCACCTTCTAAGTAGGTCTGGCTGCCCATCCCCACTTCTGCAGTCTCTAGAACTGCATCTGCATGTGTGTGTGTGGGGGGGGGGGCTGCACACACTCCCCCTCCCCCTGTTTTTCAGCCCCCTTTTATTTGATGTCTTTTCCCTTAGAAAATAAGCACCTCAAGGGCCAGCACGGTCAGCTTTTTGCTGGTCTTTGTATCCACAAGCACTTAGCTCTTTGCCTGGCACATAGTAGGCACCTAGTACATGCTCCTTGTCTACCTGCCTACCTCCCCTGCACACCCTCAATCCAGCTCTGCTGGTCAACTTAACACAACATCCCCTCTGCCTTTGTCCTGGCTCTGCCTAAACCTGGAGTGCTCTGCCTCCCTCCTCTACCTCCTAGCACCCATGGATGCCTTCCAGACTCAGCTCTGGCCCCACCTTCTACAGAAGGCCTTTGCTGGTCCCCCTGCCCCACTGCCCACTAATGCCCAATGCCTGCCTTCTCTGCTCTGTGTGTATCTTATCATTTGTCCTCTGCTCTTCTGCTGCTTTCTCTTGTGCTTCTGAGGGCACAGCCTGTTTCTGCCTTTGTGTGGTGGAGGCATTGATGGAATAAACCACCTTAGAGTCAGTGAGACAGTGCCCTGAAAGCTTAACCAGGTGAAACAAGCCTCCATCCACCAGTCAACCCAATGTGTCAGATTGAGGTGATGCACTGGAGTGCTGTTGACCAGAAGGATGTTGGCATTGGCTGAGGAGACATAGTCATGAACTGGAGGGAGTCTCTAGACCAGTCCAGAGCCCAGGCACCCCAAAGACATTTGGGAGCAGCAAAGGAGGAGATGCTGCTTTAGCCAAATCCCCACAGAAGCAGTCTGTTGGTTGTATGCCTTGTTCTCCTTCCCCTTCCCCACTGGGGGCTCTAGTAAAGATACCCCTAAGCCCCTCGGGGTATCCCTAGAGTCTTCCTGAGCGAGTGTAGCAGTCACCTTCTAGGGACCTGATTTTCCAGGGTGAATCTGAGGTAGAATTACTCCAGAAATTGGGCTGCCTCTAAAATGGGCATTGTGATACCTGCCTGGCTTTTTTCCCATTAATGGACATCACTCTTGGTTTCCTCATCTGTAAAATGGGGATGATAATGTCTGGCTGGCTTTGATACTTGGAAGATCTGTGATCACTTGGTGTTGAGATGTTCCCCACTGCTTGGTGTCATTCTCTGCTTCCTCATCAGTGTGATAAGGATGGCCCAGATTCATGATCTTAGGATAAGAAGAGATTTACAGACTCTGGCATCTGTTAGGAGGCAGGATAAGTGGGGGCACAGGGGTAACCCTCCCCTGAGGCTCTCCTCTGACAGTCTCTCAGGAGGTGGTCCCACCACCCCCTTCAGCCCAGGAACATCAGACAAAGACTGTTTTATGGCCCTGTCTATTTAATGGGTCTCTTCTCTTCTCTGTGCTAATGGCTTTATGATAAATTAAGCTGACAGGTTCAAAACAGTCATTCTCTACAACCCTTTCCCCAGGCCAGCTCTGCTTGACCCTCCTCCCAGAGGTCTTCCTGTGAACCGAGGAGTATTTAGCTCCAAGTGGGGCACTCTTTTCCTGGCCTGAAGAAGCTGGAGTGGATTAGGAAGGACTTGAAAGGAGCGCCCCCCTCCCAGCAGGAGATGGGCCTTTGGATGCCCTGCTGAGTGGCACAGGAAGCTGAATAAGACAGGACTTTTAAAGGATTCTGAAGGGCAGAGGCCATGGGGCTTGAGAAGTGGAAGGTGATTTTTTTTTTGGCTTTGTCCATCAGTGAAAAAGGAAGATAAATAACTGAGAGAGAGAGAGTAAGAGTGTGTGTGTGTGAGTGTGTGTGTGTGTGTGTGAGTGTGTGTGTGTGTGTGTGTGTGTGTGTGTGTGTGTGTTTGTGTGTGTGTAGCAGGGTAGGAGTGGAGCTGGTGGGATGAGAGGCAGGCCCTGGAGTGTTGGAGGCAGCATCCATATGGCTCCAGCTGGTCAGTGTTACGTGTCTGCAGCTCCCAGACATGGCCCAGCGTGGCTCTGAGTGAGGCTGCCTCAGTAAGGCCTTGTCATCCCAGACTCAGTCCAGGCACCAGGGAGGGAGCAGGAGCACAGGGCCCGGACAAGTCAGCTGGCTCAACTCTTAGCTCATGACCTTGGGCACATCCCCAAAGCCCCTCAGGTTCAGGGCCCTCTGCTGCAAATGAGGAGGCTTGGACGCATATCATGGTCACAAAGATCCATCCCATTCTGCGTCTGCGATTCTCTGATCCCCATGGTCTCCACGGCCTTCCATGGTGGTCATCCTCTGGGTAGCGTGGCAGGAGGGGCTCACTTGTGGAGACTCATGTGTGCACCTTTCATAGGGTCTTCACACTGTTTCCTCTGAGAGAATGTAAAAGCTTCCTGAGGGCAGGGCCCATTTCCTTTGTACCTGGGGATACAAAGCACAGTGCCTTGTCTGTAGAAATCAATCAACAAGAATTTATTAGGCACCACCACCACCAACTACTACTACTATTATACCATGTACTACTACCACCTCCTCATTATTCCTTTTCTTCTCCTTCCTTCCAACTACTTCTACTACAACTACACTACCTCCTCCTCCTCCTCCTACTGCCACCACCCCTACTACTACTACTGCTGCTGCTGCTACTGTTACTACTACTACTGCCTTCTAACATTTATAGAACACCTACTGTGTGCCAGGCAGTGTGCTAGACATTGGGAACAAAGAAGAGGACAGCCCTTGCCCTCCAATGAACTTCATTTCTAACAGGAGAGACAACCAATACATTTATACACACATACGGAATATGTCAAGAGAATGAATACAAAGAAATACAAAGTAGGTGCTTAAACCACACTCGCTGATTTCGCCATTGATCAGTTCACCTCCAACAGGAAAGGCTTCCACAGATCCCCGATAATGCCACCATATGCTTTTTGTGTCCCTGGGAGCTTACCTCTCCAAGCAGCCGCATCAGCCCTCATGTATGTCTCCCAGCTCACATTCCTTAAGCCCCTACTATGTCCAGGGCATGCTTGGGTGGAGGGGATGTAGATAAAAGGGATGCCCTGCCCTCTTGGGGCTTACTTTACTTGGGCAAAGTGGGGGCCAGTCTGACCTTCACAAGCAGCAAAAAGTAGTCTCCTGCTCTCCTTAAACTTTCTAAGTACATGCTGCCCTTGTCCACCCACCAGAGGGGTCATAAGCCCCTACTCAGCTGCTTTCCTCATCCATAGTGTTGACTGAAGCAGCTGCCATGATGTCTGCTGCTGTCTCTGGCCGTGGTTCTGTCTGTCACATATGTAGGAGGAGCAGGTCTTTTCAGCTTATTGGAGACCAGATATCTCCTCTGAGTGACCAGCTAAGGAAGGTCTGGAGAAAATGTACTAGGAAACTGCCCCTAGCCCAAGCTGTCATGTGTTACAGCCTGGTCCAAGCCCAATTTTGCCCAAACTCATAGAGCCAGAGGGGCCTCGGGAACTGTAGACCTTATTTTGCAGACAAGGAAACTGAGTCCTAAGGGATGACTGGGACTTGCCAAGGTCACAGAGCCCCAGCTGTCATTTCCTCTAGCTGGCAGGTGGGTCACGTTGACAACTCCCTTGTAGGTTCTGATCTAAAGACCCTGTCTCATCTCCTGAATAGGAAAAGAGAGGGAATCACTAAGCGAGATTCACCACCTCGTGCAAAATCCTGTCTCAGTTATACTTTATATATGAAAATGCTCATTTTGTTTGGTGTTTGTGAAGTTCAGAGTAAGGAAAGACCTTGGCTAGTCAGTAAACATTGACTAAGCACCATACTAATGCTGTCCAGAACTAAATAGCACCTAGAGGCGATCACATCCTCTCATTTTATGAACGAGGAAGCGGATATCCAGACAGGGGACGATGTTTACCCCAGGGCACACAGCAAGAGACTGGCTGAACTGGACCTTGAGCTTAGAGGTTTGGTCTCCAAGGACCGGGTGCTTCCCATTGCTGTGCCCTGATAATGTGGTTTTCCCCATTAGATTGGAAGTTCCTTGAGGGCAGGGACTCTCTTCTGCCCCTTTGTGTATCCCTGGCACTAAGCAGGTGCCTAATGAAATGCTAAATATTGGGCCAGGGGAAACAGCTAATGATCCCAACGACATCTCACATTTCAACAGCCTTTTATGAGAAGCCTTCATACACATTATCTTCTGGAGGGAAGGCAGTGTGGGGTAGTAGGGAAAGCAATGGGTTTGGAGGGAGAAGATTTGGGTTCAAATCCTACCACTTCCTACACCTATCTTGTGGAGTCATAAATCAAGATGGCGGATTAGATGGTCTCCACGGTCCTAGCTAGGTCCAAGGCTCTGGTAAGGAAGGCAGGGTTGGGCTTGTCATCTTCAGTGTTTTTCACATAGCTTAATTACTGCAGCTAGGGGGTGCCACAGTGCAAGAGCCCTGGCCTGGAGTCGGGAAGCCCTGAGTTCAAAATTGATCTCAGACATTTACTAATTGCATGACCCTGGGCAAGTCACAATGCCTGTTTGCCTCAGTTTGTTTGACTGTAAAATGGGGACACAAATAGGATCTACTTTCCAGCATTGTTTTGAGGAGTATATGAGATAATAATTGTAAAGTGCTGGGCACATAGTAAGTATCGTATCAGTGTAAGCTATTATTATACAGTGATAGTTTACATTTCATAGAATCAGAGTCCAGATCCCTGATAAAAATATTTAACAGAACAGGGTCAAATGCAGATCCTGGGGCACTCCACTGTAGACCTTCTAAACCAAAGTCAAATCATTCATGACATATCTTTGGATCTAGCCATTCAGCCAAGTCTGGACCTTTTAATTTTGAGTTGTTTCAGTTCTGTCTGACTTCTTGTGACCCCATTTGGGGTTTTTTGGGCAAAGATACTGGAGTGCTTTGCCATTTCCTTCTCCAGCTCATTCTACAGATGAGGAAACTGAAGCAAGTAGAGTGAAGTGACTTGCCCAGGGCCACACAGTTAGTAAATACTAAGGCTAGATTTGAACTCAGGTCCTTTTAATTCCAGGCCTGATCACTGTACCACGTTGCTGCCCTGTCCTTTAATTAAACCTTACCATCCTTTCCACCTGCATAGAATGGGAAACTTTACCGAAATCTTTGCCAAAATCCATGTATACTATATCCACGTTATTTTCCTGAACCAAAAAGTTTAATTTAACCCTTTAAAATATTTTAGTTTGTGAGACAATTGGGGTTAAGTGACTTACCCAGAGTCACACAGCTAGTAAGTGTCTGAGGTCGGATTTGAACTCAAGTCTTCCTGACTCCAGGGTTGGTACTTTATCCACTGCACCACCTAGCTACCCCTCCTATTAAAAACTTTTAAAAAGTTTATTCTGTAGACTAACCTAGGGGGCTTAATGGTTTACAGAGAGCTTTCTTTCTGACAATCCTGTGAGGCAAATAATATATGTAGTGTGACCTTGGACAAGTTAACTGACTTGAGTCTCAGTTCGCTCCTCTGTAAAAGAAAGTTGTTGGACTCTACAAGCTGTGAGGTCTGTTCCTGCTCTAGACCAATGTTTTTATGACTGACTAGCTTTGTGACCCTGGGCAAGTCATCCAATGGCTCTTTGCCTCAGTTTCCTCATCTGTAAATGAGGATATTAACACCTACCTCCCAGAGTTGTGAGGAGCAAATGAAATATTTGTAAAGCCCTCTACAAATCTTAAAACACCCTATAAATGCTAGCTGTTACTATTATTAATAGTAGTAGTATCCTTACAGCCTCAGTTTCCTCATCTGTAGAATGGGCATAACAATATAGCACCTATCTTCCAAGATTGTTGTGAGGATCAAATGAGAAAATATAACAAAGTGTTTTGCAAACATGAACGTGTTGTATAAATGCTAGCTGCATCATCGCCATTATTTTTTTATTAGTAGTAATTTCCTCTTCCCCCTCACCCCTCCAGTGCGAACCTGGGAGATAATACATTTTGGAGCCTGGAGTGCAGAGGCTGAGCTGGTTCTGCATCCAATTTGGAAATGCCTCCTCAGAGAGGGCCTGTCTCAGGACTCGGCCTCGTGTTTACTCCCTGGGTCTCTTTTTGTAATTGCAAGAATGCGTGTAGTTCACCCAGGCTCCATGTCTTCCAGGGCTGATGGGCAGATAGTAAAAGCAAACAGATTGGCTGGAGACTTGGACAGGAAGAGCCTGCTTGCCAAGGCCTGGGGATAGAGGTTTCCTGGAATGGAGAATGCATCTGATCACCTTGGAAAGGTCTTTGGGAAAGTGCCATAGTTAATAATATTTTGATGCATTGAAAGGAAGCCAACACCGCACCGTGTAATCAGGAATACGGGGATGCAAACCTTGCCTCAATTAGGTGGCACGGTGGATAAAATTCTGGGCCTGGGGTTAGGAAGACCTGACTTTAAATCCAGCCTCAGACACTTACTAGCCATGTGGCCCTGGACATTTCACTTAGCCTTTTTTGCACTCAGTTTCCTCATCTATAAAATAGAGATAATAATGGCCCCTACTTCCCGGGGTGGTTGTGAGGATCAAATGAGATATTTGTAAAACCTTGAAGTACAACTGTTGTTGTTTAATTATTTCAGTCATGTCTGACTCTCTGTTACCCTATTTAGGGTTTTCTTGGCAGAGATCCTGGAGCAGTTTGCCATTTCCTTCTCTAGCTCTTTTTTACAGATGAGGAAACTGAGGTCAACAGGATTAAGTGACTTACGTAGGGTCACATAGCTAGTAAAATTCACAGATTATAAATCCCCAGTTCAAGTCCTCTGGGAGACCACATTTGCTGAAAAGCTCATGAGCCCCCACCAGTGGGTTCAGTTGATCTCTAGTGTTTCCAATATTTCAGTTAGTTCAGGTCTGATTTTGAACTCAAGTCTTCCTGATGCCGGCCCTGGTGTTCTATCCATTGCAGCACCACCTAGCTGCCCACTGAAGTGTTATAGGCTAGTTGTTATTGTAACAGCCATCTAATTTCTCTTGTTTCCTCAAAGTCCTCCCCTCTCCAGTCAATCCCTCCTCCCTCTCACCTCCTACCCAGCTGCCAAGGTGATTTCCCTAAAGTTCTTGTGCCACCCACCCTCCCCCTTCCCTTCATGAATTCCAGTGGCTCCCTATGGCCTCCAGGGGCATATACAAAAGGCTCTGGTTGGCATTCAAACCCTTTCTTTCCAATGTTCTCACACCTCCCTCCCCACCCATGTTCTCTTTGCTCCACTGTCCCCAGCCTCTTGGCTGTCCCGTAAAGAAGACCCTCCATGCCTCCACTCTGGGCACTCTCTCTGGCTGTCCCCCAAGCTCGGCTGCTCCCCTTCTCATTTACTTCATTGGATTCCTTCAGGACCTAGCTCAAAGCCTGCTTTCTGCAGAATGTCCTTCCTGACCCAGCCCTGCTCCTGAAGCTTGCTCTCTGAGATTATTTTCTGTCCATCTGCAGAAGTGCTCTGTGTACAGTTATTTGCACATTGTCTCCCTCATTAGAAGGGGAGTTCCTTGAGGGCAGGGAATGTTTTTGCCTTTCTTCATATCATTAATACTTATCACGTCCAGCATAGTAGGCACTTAAGTACTTATTGGCCAACTACCTGGCCTTCTTGAGCATGGATGGCTGTTGGAGTAGAGTCTTAATTTGGGAGGAGCCAAAGGGTCAACAGAGAACACAAGGCAAATGGGTTCTGAGGATTGGAGGGGGAGGTTAACAATGAGACCCAAGAGGTAGTTTACAAAGAGTCTAAAATCTGGTTAATCAAAGAAGCCAGTGTCAGAAAAGGTCTTAGTTACAGCAAAAAGCATGCCTTTGTGCCTTTTGGTTTAAGAATCTCCCGGCTGGCACCTAGTCCAGTCCAGATCTGACCCAGAATCCACTCTCCAATCACCATACCAGGTAGACAGACATCTAGTCTCTGCTTAGGGATCTCCAAGGAGGGAAAGGCTCACCACCCTGGAAGCAGCTCATTCCACTTGTGGACACCTCTCACTGTTAGGAAATTTTTCTTTACTTTGATCCTGAGGGTTTACCTCATCTTTTTTGTTGCATTAAATTCTGTTAGATGCTTGGAGATGATCTGTTGGGTGTGAGAAGTAGCAAGTTGGCCAAGAGGGCAAGTATCCAGTGTCAGTATTGTCTGGGAAGATAGATTGAAACAAGATAATAAAGGGCCTTGAATGCCAAGCAGAGGAATCTGCGTTTCATCTTGGTGGCAATGGGGAGTCACTAGAGAACACTGAGTGAGTGAGAGATGGGATCTGGCTTGTTTTTCAAGAATATTCCTTTGGCAACTGTATGGAGCATGATTAGAGATTATACAAGTCAAGGCTTAGCTGGGACTACTGTGCATTATTATTTGTTTTTCAATCTGTGGGACCTACCTCTTAAAATTTTTCTTTACTAAATTATTTTATTGGTATATAGTTTCCTTCTTTCTTTTTATTCCCTCCTTCCTTTCTTTCTCAAGTGATCACACAGCTAGTAAGTGTCTGAGATCAGATTTGAACTCAGATCCTCCTGACTCCAGGACTGGTGCTGTAGCCATTGTGCCACCTAGCTGCCCTGGACCTATCTTTTCACAGATTATCAATCTCATATTGAAGTCCTCTGTGAGATCACATCTGCTCAAAATCTCATGAGCCCCCATCAGTGCATTCAGTTCATCTCTAATGTTTCTGATGTTTCAGTTAGTTCAGAGCATTTAATAAAGAAATCTGGTAAGAACAAGTAGAAATACATTGTTCCCTCCATAAATATGGAGGCACACTCCCACAGATATTTCCCACCATCAGTGGTGAGAGTGTGCCTACTTAGGGATCACACTGAGGGAGATATGGGTAGGAGACAGATCTGGCCAGGTCATAGACATGGAGAGGACCACAGATGTCTTGTAGTGATGTTCTGATGTTGTCGGTGGGCCTGGACCACACAGGGTATGATGTCTCCCTGGGCACATTGGTCTCCACTGGCATCCTGCTGACTGCTAGTGAACTTCTGTGGCTGTGGCTGAGCCCCATTCTTGGTCCCCCCTCCGCATTACTCTGCCAGTCCCACACTGTAGTCTGTGCCAGCTTTTGCTCCCCCCATCAGCCTCCAGGTTGAGCTATCTCAGCTTTAGTTGGTTCAGGTCTAGTGGCTAGAACTTTTCACTGATAAGGACTGCCAGGTTTCTCTTCAGTCTGAGCCATGATACCCGGCTAACAAAAGCCAGTACCCCTCCAGTACTGGGCCAAAAGGACATCTTTTCTTTCTTTTTGGTTCCAAGGTCTGGGTGGAGAAGGGGCTAACTTAGAATCAGACCTAATAGAGATCACCTGTGGTTTAGTGGCCAAAGCCCTGAGCCAAAACCAAGGGATCTGAGGAATCCAGCTGGTGCTCTCACCACTACCCTTGCATCTGGCAGCAGGAGGCTTTGCTGCCTTCTTCTTGGCCAGTGAAGGGAAGGGAATGGAAAAGGAACAAACATTTATTAAGTGCCTACTCTGTGCCAGGCACTGGGCTCAGCACTGTACAAACATGATTTCATTTGATCCTCGCAACTACCTTAGGAGGGAGGGGCTTATTGTCCCCATTTTACATTTTGATAAACTGAGCCAGAGAGAGGCGAAGTGACTTGCCAGGGACCACAGAGCTAGTGCCTGATTTGAACTGAGGTCTTCCTGACTCCTGGTCCGGTACTCTGTGAAAAATCTTACTGTCTCCCTAACGGTCAAATCTAGCCTTGTTCAGCCCCATAGGAGAAAAATAGGACTGGGGGGGAGGTGCTCATTTCTTAGGGAAAGGCTGGACGGGGCTACTGAAAAACAAAGCATGGATACAAATGGGGCAGGGCCCCCAAAGTGGGGAGGGTTTGGGGAAAGGCCTAGGGATGAGGAGCAGACATCCCTGCAGACTGCTGTGGTTCTCCCTCAGCCTGGCCTCTCTTTTCTCAGTTTCCCCCTTTGTAAAATGAGGGACTTGAGTAGATAAGCTCTAACCTTCTCTGTGCTAGAAGGTCTTCCCAGTTTTGACATTCTGTGTCAGACAATCTCTAAGCCCTTCCAGCTTTGGTGTTCTAAGTTCTAAAACCCATCCAAACTCTGACATCCCCTGTTCTAAGACCCCTCCCAGCTCTGACATCCCCTGTTCTAAGACCCTCCTAACCTTGACATCCTCCAGCCCAGGACACCCTATTCTCCAGCCCCTTCTTTGGCGCTTTCAGCCTCCAGGAGCTGACCCAGGGTCCTGGAAAAGCCTGGTAAGTGGTTATCTCTCCCTCCTCAGGCCAAGCCCAGGATTCTCCAGCCTCTTTCCCCAGCCCACAGGGTGGATTGTTATGCCACAGCAGGAGGTCGGGCCTCTCCTTGTTCTCCTCTCCTGACTCCTGCCTGCTGGGGCTGCATAGGGTGGGGCTCCTCAGATCTCCCCTGCAGCCCCTCAGCCAGGCCCCTGGGTGAGGCTGGGTGGGGATTGGGGGAGTTGCTGTGGTTTTGTCTGGGTGTTTCACCCCTACCCTGGGATCACAGAATTAGAGTATTTACAACTGGAAGGGACCTAGAGAAGCCTCTGGTTCAATCCTTCTTTTTTTTTTTTTAAATTAAATTTATTTATTTAACTTTTAACATTCATTTTCACAAAATTTTGGGTTACAAATTTTCTCCCCTTTTATCCCCTCCCCCCCAAACACCAAGCATTCTAATTGCCCCTATAACCAATCTGCTCTCTCTTCTATCATCCCTCTCTGCCCTTGTCTCTGTCTTCTCTTTTGTCCTGTAGGGCCAGATAACTTTCTATACCCCTTTACCTATATTTCTTATTTCCTAGTGGCAAGAACATTACTCGACAGTTGATCCTAACACTTTGAGTTCCAACTTCTTTACCTCCCTCCCTCTCCACCCCTTCCCTTTGGAAGGCAAGCAATTCAATATAGGCCAAATCTGTGTAGTTTTGCAAATGACTTCCATAATAGTTGTGTTGTATAGGACTAACTATATTTCCCTCCATCCTATCCTGTCCCCCATTACTTCTATTCTCTTTTGATCCTATCCCTCCCCATGAGTGTCGACCTCGAATTGCCTCTCCTCCCCATGCCCTCCCTTCTATCATCCCCCCCACCCTGCTTGTCCCCTTATCCCCCACTTTCCTGTATTGTGAGATAGGTTTTCCTACCAAAATGAGTGTGCATTTTATTCTTTCCTTTAGTGGAATGAGATGAGAGTAGACTTCATGTTTTTCTCTCACCTCCCCTCATTATCCCTCCACTAATGAGTCTTTTGCTTGCCTCTTTTATGAGAAATAATTTGCTCCATTCAATTTCTCCCTTTCTCCTCCCAATATATTTCTCTCTCACTGCTTGATTTCATTTTTTTTTAAGATATGATCCCATCCTCTTCAATTCACTCTGTGCACTGTCTCTATGTATGTGTGTGTGTGTGCATGTGTGTGTGTGTACTCCCACCCAGTACCCAGATACTGAAATGTTTCAAGAGTTACAAATATTGTCTTTCCATGTAGGAATATAAACAGTTCAGCTTTAGTAAGTCCCTTATGACTTCTCTTTGCTGTTCACCTTCTCATGGTTCTCTTCATTCTTGTGTTTGAAAGTCAAATTTTCTTTTCAGCTCTGGTCTTTTCATCAAGAATACTTGAAAATCCTCTATTTCATTGAAAGACCAATTTTTCCCCTGAAGTATTATACTCAGTTTTGCTGGGTAGGTGATTCTTGGTTTTAGTCCTAGTTCCTTTGACTTCTGGAATATCCTATTCCATGCCCTTCGATCCCTTAATGTAGAGGCTGCTAGATCTTGTGTTATCCTGATTGTATTTCCACAATACTTGAATTGTTTCTTTCTAGCTGCTTGCAATATTTTCTCCTTGACCTGGGAACTCTGGAATTTGGCCACAGTGTTCCTAGGAGTTTCTCTTTTTGGATCTCTTTCAGGCGGTGTTCTGTGGATTCCTTGAATATTTATTTTGCCCTCTGGTTCTAGAATCTCAGGGCAGTTTTCCTTGATAATTTCATGAAAGATGATGTCTAGGCTCTTCTTTTGATCATGGCTTTCAGGTAGTCCCATAATTTTTAAATTGTCTCTTCTGGATCTATTTTCCAGGTCTGTTGTTTTTCCAATGAGATATTTCACATTATCTTCCATTTTTCCATTCTTCTGTCTTTGTTTTTTGATTTCTTGGTTTTGAAAAAAGTCCTTAGCCTCCATCTGTGCCATTCTAGTTTTGAAAGAACTATTTTCTTCAGTGAGCTTTTGAATCTCCTTTTCCATTTGGCTAATTCTGCTTTTGAAAGCATTCTTCTCCTCATTGGCTTTTTGAACCTCTTTTGCCAATTGAGTTAGGCTAGTTTTCAAGGTGTTAATTTCTTCAACATTTTTTTGGGTCTCCTTTAGCAGGGAGCTGATCTGCTTTTCATGCTTTTCTTTCATCTCTCTCATTTCTCTTCCCAGTTTTTCCTCCACCTCTCTAACTTGATTTTCAAAATTCTTTTTGAGCTCTTCCATGGCCTGAGCCCATTGGGTGGGCTGGGACACAGAAGCCTTGATTTCTGTGTCTTTGCCTGATGGTAAGCATTGTTCTTCCTCATCAGAAAAGAAGGGAGGAAATGCTTGTTCTCCAAGAAAGTAGCCTTCTATAGTCATTTCTTTTCCCTTTTCTGGGCATTCTCCCCAGCCAGTGACTTGACCTCTGAATATTCTCCTCACACCCACCTTGCCTCCTGATCCTCCCAGCCAAAGTTTGGGGTCTGAGATTCAAATGCTGCTTCCAGCCTTAGGGCTTTTGGCGGGGGCAGGGCTGCTATTCAGTATGAGATTATGTTCAGGTGGTCAGGTCGGGGCAGGGCCGCCTCTCAGGCTCAGTTCCCTCAGGGGGTTTATGCACAGACCTTCCACAATGGATCCAGGCTCCCGCCCGCTTGGGGAGCCCCGGTCTGCCGCCGCCTCTCAGCTTCTACCTCCCGGGGGGGCCTGAATTATGGGGGCACCCCACTCCCATCTCGACCCGCCAAAGAGACTCTCCCACTGACCCCCGTCACCTGTAGGTGGAGGGACTTGTGCGGCCGCTGGAGATCCTGTCCCTGAAGCCTGCTTGGATCTGTATCTCTCGGTGCGGTGGCCGCAGCCACGGCAGGTCTGGGCTGGGCTCCGCGTCTGCAGCGCGACGGACCTTTTGCAAGAGGTTTGCAGGTCCCTCTGTGGGTGGAGGGACCTGCGTGGCCACTGGAGATCCCGTCCCTGAAGCCTGCTCGGATCTGTATCTCTTGGTGCCACGGCCGCGGCAGGGCTGCACTCAGCTCCCAGTCCCAGTGCCCAGTCCGCAGCACGAAGGACCCCACGCGAGAGGTTTGCAGGTCTCTCTGGAACAGAAATCTCCCTCGCTCCAATATTCCGTGGCCTCTGGGTTCAGAATTTGCCGTGAGTTACTCCCCTGTAGCCGTTCTATGGGTTGTGGGTTCGGAGCTATGTGTATGTGCGTCTTTCTACTCTGCCAAATTGGCTCTGCCCCCCCCCCCCAATCCTTCTTTTTACAGAGGAGGAAACTGAGATTCAAGGTAAGTGAGGGACTGGTCCCAAGGTCGACCAGGAAGTGAAGGAGCCAGGATGTGGGCCCAGGTCAGTCTAGTTCAACAAACACTGATTAATCACCTACTGTGCGCCAGGCCCCGTGTGGTGCAGTGGGCCTGCATGGGCCCCCTCTTCCCTGCAATGCAACAGCTTGGACATCAAGAAGCAAAGACAGAAGCAGCCCAGAGAGGCTCATGCCCAAAGCCTCGCACTCCTGCCTGCGGGTCGCTGGGAGGGCAGCAAAGCCAGTGCAGACCCTGCTGCTAGGACATTGCGACCCCTCCCTGCCTGATGCCTTTCTGTTTGTTCATGTTCAGTTGTTTTAGTCACGGTCGTGGTTTTCTTGGCAAAGAATTTTTTTTCTCCAGCTCATTTGACAAACAAGGGAAGTAAGGCAAACAAGGTGAAGTGACTTGCCCAGGGTCACACAGATAGTAAATATCTGAGACTGGATTTGAATTCAAGTCTGACTCCAGGCCCAATACTCTATCCACTGCATCACCTAGCTGCCCTCTGTGGTCATGTCTGGGGAAGTTTGGAGCCTGCCCTTCCCTGGGCCTATTCCCAAGAGAAGCCTCTGGTTGGGTGGTGAGGGTCAGGACTTCCCTGAGTGGAGAGCCTGGGGCTGAGACCCAGGTCCATTGCTTGGCAGTGTTAGGCTTGGGTGGTTCCTGAGGAAGGTGGGGCCTTGGAACCTACGGGACCCTAGTGTAGTTCAGTGGGAAGGGCTTTGCTTGTGTCACATTGGGCAAACCACTTAACCCCTCTGGGCCTCAGTTTCCTCATCTGTAAAATGAAAGGGTTAAATAAAATGGCCTCTGAGGTCCTTGTCAGTTTTAGAATTATGTTATTATAATCCTGGCTATGTGACCTTGGTTGTGTCCTTTCCCTGGGCTTCATGTTTTCTTGTATGAAAAATGAGAGGTTGTACTGGCTGGCCCCAGAGGTCCCTTGTGACCAGAGCTATCAGTCTATGGTTCACCAGCCTGGGGAGGGGAGGTCCCATTTGAGCCTAGTCCCTGGGTCCAGCCCTCTCAGGCCTGGAGCCTGGTCCAGAGTGGGCCACGCCCTGGGCATGGTGCCCCTCCCTCCTGGCCCCATCAGGAACATTCTGGCCTGGATGCCGATCACGCCAGATCTCTGTGGGTTGCAGGGACTGGGTCCAAAATGTGGACTCATTCTTCCCTGTGGAGACGCAGGAATGCCGGGCATTGTTGCATTGTGGCTGCTCTGTGGGCCGTGCATTCTCTCCTACTGTTCATGAAAAGAGAGAGAGAAAAGAGAATTCTTGGGCCTTCTCTCCTTCCTGAGTCAGAGGGGCTCAGCTCCTTTTCTGGGAATGCTGCTAATGGCTTTCCCAGGGAACAATGGGCCCATTGAGCCGGGAAGGGCAGAGAGTGAGGCCTGGCCCTGATGCCCTGCTGCCTTTGCTCCTGTTCTTAGAACATTCTAGGAGAACAAATGCCTGACGGCTCAGAATGCAGCTGACTGAACTCGCCCCCTGAGCGTTGGTTTACTTGGGCCCCAAAGGGGGGCCCCCTCCTCCTGGACCCCGGGCTGGTGTCTGGGGGACCCTGGGGTGACAGTGATGGGCCCCAAGAACCCAAGGCCTGGGAAGAGGCTGCCAGCTCTATCGAAGTCTGCACCCTGGCTCTAGGAACCTGGGCTGGCATCTAGAGAGGTGATGGAAGAGGCAGCAGGTGGCCCAGACTGTGCCAGATATTAGGGACCTCAGAGGCCATCTCTCCCGTTATATTATGTGTCTCAGTTCGAAACCCTCAGACAAGGAGCTCACTACCTCCTGGAGTAGCCCATTCCATTGTGGGTTGCCTTCGATTATTACAAGTATGTCATCCCGAGTGAATCCCACCAGTCCAATTCAGCTGGCTTTCATTAAGCACCTACTGTGTGCTAGTAGGTACTTGGATAGACACAGTGGCCAGAGTCCTGGGCCTGGAATCAGGAGGACATAGGTTCTAATCTGCCCTAGACACTTGGTTGTATGACCTTGGCCAAGTCACCTCATCTGAGAGTCAGTTTCCTTGCATGTAAAATGGGAATCACAATGCCTGTAATCCCTTTCTTACTGGGTTGCTGTGATGCTCAGATGAGATAATAATGTAAGAAAGGGTCATGAGCTCTTGGGTCAAGACCTGGCAGGGACCTCAGAGGTCACATAGTCCAACCCCATAGTTTTAATCAAAGTGGAAACTGAGGCTCAGGGAGGCTTATAGTATCCTAACTCTCAAGCCATGAGGCACCTCAAAGGTCATCTCATCCAGTGCTCTTATTTTACAGATGAGAAGGCTGAGCCTGAGACAGGCCAAGTGGATTAGGTTCCTAGGACTGTGTGTCTAGAGCTATGAGGGACCTCCAAGGGGAGAAGGGCACCTACTATGTGTCAGCCCAGTGCTAAATCCTTCACAATCATTAATTTGATTCTCACAACAACCCTGGGAGATGGGGGCTGTCATTGTCCCCATTTTAGAGGTGAGGAAACTGAGGCACACGGCCCAGACTCACACAGCCTTCCTCTCGCTGAGCCTCCCTTTCCTCTTCTGTAAAATTTGGAACCTGGGTTAAAATCAAATAGCACTGATGGTAATATTGGAGTCCAGATTCAGGAACACTGAGTATGCCCTGAGGGTAACTGTATGGCAGGTAGGGGCAGACCCTCAGCACACACCAAGGGCTTAATGCTTGCCTGGGGAGTGACTGACTGACTGCCTGTTATCCCACTCTCCAGGCTCTCCATGTTCAGGATGGGGAACCCCAGCCAATCAAGTCTCCTCCCCCTCCCCCTCTTCCTCCTCCCCTCCCCTTCCTCTTCCTCCTTCCCCTCCCCTTCCCTCTTCTCCTTCTCCTCCTATTCCCCCTTCCCCTTCCCCTCTCCCTCTCTCTCCTTCCCCTCCTCCTCCTCTTCCTCTTGTCATCCCCCCCATACATTCCCCCCTCTCCCAGACCTCTCCTTGGTTTCCCAGGGTGCATTTCCTGCTTGTTCTCAGCTCATTGGCCAAGCCAACATGGTACATGGGTGCTCAGGGCTTTGTCATGCTCCTGTGTCCTGGGATGCTGAAAGCCCTTAGGAGAGATGGTCGGGTTGAGATTGCTGACCACAATATAGCTGTTGCCAAGCTCGTGAAGCTGCCATCACTGTGGGTTTCCAGGGTCTCCTCTGTGCTCTAGACCTCAGGCCCCTCAGCAGCAGAGCTCGGCACCTATGACTCCCTGGGGAAAACACAGATGAATGCAAAGGGCCCAGGAATCATCAGTCCCCAGAATGGCATCCCCCACCCCCCTGACCAAGTTCCACTCATTTTCCTCTTTAGTCGTCCTGAGCAGTGATAACAGAAGGTTAGTCCTTGGTCAGTCAGTGTCAGGCAAACCCAGGGCATGAGTAGGCCAGGCCAGTGCCCTTCTTGGGTCTGTTGGCAGCAGCTGCTGCCTCCCCAGCCCTGTCATCCTTCTTGTGCAGCGGGCCTCAGTGCCCACCCCTCCTCGACTGATTCCTCTTCTGGGTGACAGGCCTTCAGATACCTGAGAACATTCTTCTCCACCCCTCCCATCATGCTCATAGGGCAGGAATTCAAGGTAGCTGCCCTGGCTTTCTTCAGGACACTTGCCATCTTGTCATGCTTTTCTTTTGGGTCTGGATTGGCCCTGACTGAGGTCTCTTTACCCTTAAAAGCTACAAGTCTCTGAATAACAAGGACTTTCTGAAATTGTGGCCTCCCTAGCTACACCCAATACTTGGGTACGCTCACCCGGGAAAGGGGAGAGTGGGATTCTCTTTGTAATGAAACCCAAGGTCTTCCCCTCTCCCCACTGGCAAACACTTGATCCTCATCCAACTCCATTCTTTTGCATAGGCTGTGCCCCAGTCCTGGAATTCTGTCCCTTCCCCACCCTTACCTCCCCCTCTTGGAATCCCTGCTTTTTTTTTTTTCAAAAGTCAGACCACCACCACACATGAAACCTTTCCTGATCTTCCTCCCTCTCCCGCCCTCCCCCCACCTGGAAAAAACCCAAGCGGGCATCCATTTAGCATATATTTGCTATCAGTTTATATACATCTGTATTACCTCCTCCATTAGAATACAGGCCCCTTCCTTCTCACGTGAAGGCAGAGATGGTTTCATTTTGACCTCAGTGTCCCCATAATGTTTATAGATGAATCTGGCACTGCTCTGCCACGCAGTAGAATGTCAGAGCCCCCAGGAAAGCAGGAGCCCCTCCTCAGGCAGGCTGTGGTTTTGTCCCCTCAGTGTGGCCTGCTTCCCTTTGGCGTTCTGCTGGAGCCTGGGCTCCCCTTCTCCAAGTCCTGGCTTGAGATGCCTAAACCTATGCGGAAGGGTTCTGTGTAGAGACACAGTTATCAAAATATATTTAAAGTATTATTATTAAAATATTATATTTTACAATAATTATAACTTGTGGAATAGATAAAATTAATATAATAAATTATATATAATAAGGTAATAAAACATTATATATAATGTTATATTATAAAGAAAACTATATTAAAATATATGGACCCATGCGCCTAATCCCACTCCAGTCACTCAGTTCAGTTCAGTGGAAACATAGCATGGGATTTGAAGCTGGAAGGAAGTGGGAAGGAAGACCCCCTCTAATTTTACAGATGAGGACACTGAGTCCTGAGAAGCAGGGCCCTGGGCAGGGTTGCAGTGGCAGAGTAGGAGGCTGGCCAATCCTCTGTGCATTTCTTCCCTCCTCCCACCTCCCTTGGGCCTCTCAGCTTTCAGACCCTCAGACAGGTCGCTTTGGGGACCAGGGGTGACTGGGCTTATTTTTCATTCAATGTTTCCTGGCTTCCAGAGCTAGTGTGTTGCTGTCTCACAAGCTGAGGCTGGGGCTAAAGAGAGGGTCAGCCACTCCCCCTCCTCTCATTACCAGTGGGGAGGGGAGAGGTCGCTCTGAGGTGTCAGAACTATGGGTGCCTTCCTCTCTGCAGTCACAACTGCTCTGCTCCCTGTACTTGAAAACCATTACCTTTTCATCAGGCAGGAGGGTGGGTGCCTGCAGCCTGCCCGCAAGTACCACTGGGGCCTGTGGGGCCTGAGCCTCTCTCCAAATGCCATTGGAAGGGCCAGACTGGTCAGGCCAGACCCACCTTGGAGAGCTCTCAGTCAATGGAGCAAGGAGTCTAATCCACATAATTACAGACTTGGAAATCTTTAGTTGAAAGAGACCTTAGAGGTCATTAAGTCCAATCCCTTTATTTTACAGAAGGGGAAACTAAGATTCAGAGAGGTTCAAAGACTTCTTCCCAAAGTCACCCATAGGATCCTACATTTAGAACTGGAAGAGACCTTAGAGGCAAACAAGTCCATTTCCTTATTTTACAGAAAAGGAAACTGAGGCCCACAGAGATTAAATGACTTGCTTATAGTTGTACAGGTGATAAATTGTCAGAGGTAGGGTTTGAACCCAGCTCTCTGACTCCATAGCCATACTGTTACCATCCTGCCATCTTGTGGTAAGTTTCCAGTAGAAGGTAAGATCCTTGAGGACAGGAATCATTCCCTTTGTATCTCCTTGCCTAGTACAGCCCTTGGCATTATTGCTAAAGACGCTTAATAGGTGCTTGTCTGAGTGGATCAAACCAGCAGACAAAGGACAGGTCTGGCTTCTGCAGAAATCTGTGTTCTAGGCTCCCTGAGGACAGACTTTGGGTTGCAGTATTAACACTGGGCCTGCTGGGCCCAGATACCAGGTCTGAGTGTCAGGATCCAAAATTGGTATCTTAACCCCAGGATCCAAGGCTCCCCAAGTGGTCACTGGCTAGATTTTAGGGAGTTCATGCACATGGATGAGAATAATAATATATTTTCATTAACCTCTAACTGAAATTCAATTATTTAAAGCCCTTATTATGAGAAAGCGCCCCGTGGCTTCACTAGACTGACTCTGAATAGGGGTCCATGACATACAGAAGGTAAAAAACTCTTGATCAAAAGTATTTGAATAGGCTAGGATGATGTACTGAATCTGCTATGAAAGGTAACTGGGATAGATGTAAAGTTCTGCATTGGGGGCCAAAGAATCTACTGAAAATGGCTAGTCATGTTGACTGCCAGCTGTCTCTGAGCTATGTCTGCCAAAAAGGGAGGCAGCAGAGGGTGTCTGGCTTATGAATGGGTTGGATGAGATGCCCTCAGGTCCTGCTGATTCAGAGTTTTTGATTCTAGACTTGCTGAGGATGAATAGACTCTGAGTTTGAGGATCAAGGTCCTTAGTCCACTGGGGAGGGACTCTAAATTTTGTAACTGCTAAGGACACTCCTTGCATCTCAGATTCAGCATGGATGGCTCCCACCTCTGAGCCTCAGGGTTCTGGGCTTGTTGGAGGTGAATCCTTGGTCGCAACAGCAAGCAATTTTCTTGGCCTCATGGGGACAAATGGTCGGAAGTTAGAAAGTACTTGTATAGAGGGTTAAATTATGACCTCTGAAGACTTAGAGGATTGTTTTGTGCTAGTGCCATCTCCGTAGGGTTCATTCAAACAAATGCTTACAAGCCTACTGCATACCAAACCCTTTTAGACAAAGATTCGATCTAATGTTGAGTTATAAGACAAGCCCTTCCCTCATGGAAATTATTGTCTAGCAGGTCTACAAAGGTTCCACTGTTGGGTTGAGTTCTGAACACCACATTTTAAAGGGAACATCTGATAAGAGTGTACTGAAGGCAAATGCAATAATTTCAAAAAGTCTTGAGTACATGCCGTTTGAGAATCACTTGTATGTGGGAAATAAGGCAAAAGAATTGGGCATGTTTAGCTTGGTGAAAAGTAGACTAACTATTGACATGAGAGCTGAGTATTTGCAGAACTGTCACATGGAAGAGGGATTAGCTAATTCTGCTTGACCCTAGAAGGCAGAACCAGAGCGATGGGTGCAGCTTCCAAAGAGGAAAACTTAGATCTGATTTCAGAGGAACCTTCCCAACCGTGAGATGTCCCAGAGTGTAATGGGCTGCCCCCAAAGGCGGTAGACTCACCTAGAGGTCTTCCAGCTTGTCTACATGACCACTCATCAGGGAATTTTCCATTATAGGTTGGATTCTCTGTCTCTGATTCCTTTCAGCTTGGACATTTTGTGAGTGTGTCTTTTCCTTATTTAGGTCTGTAAAGCTGAGAGGAAAAGGAAGTCTGGTTTTAGGCCATCAGAAAGTAACTAAAGTTGTAGGATGGCTGGAGTTCAAGGGACTCAGGGCCTAGCTGTGTAACCTTGAGTCATCCCTCTGTCTTTTCTGGGCCTGATTTCCCAACCAGTCAAATGAGAAAGTTGGTCTAGATAGTCAGTAAGGCACCTTTCAGCGGTTTTGTTTTTTAATGACCTAGACAAAATCAAAATGACCAGAAAGAGATTAACCCCTCTATATCTGGTATCTTCCTCCATTAGACCCTGGGATACTTTGTAGAAGCCAGGGGGAAGTACGGGGACCAGATAATGAGGGAAAGGGATCAACTTGTCATCTCTCCTCATAAGGATTCAGTCTTGGAGCTTGCTGAGAAAGCTTCTGGAAGGATAAATATTTCCGTTTCCTTGGGAGACTAAATATGTTGGTCTGTCAGCCCAAGTTCAATATTAGCCGAGCTGAGTAAATAGCGTCTATTCCTCTCCAGTTTTCTTTAGCTGGTTTCTGGCTTGAGAAGAAGCCAATCATTTTCTTTATCCAAGCAGAATTGCAGGTACAGGGGGAAAATGAAATTCTCAAGGCTTATGTTGTATTTCGGAGATAAGACCTAGTGGGCAACCAGAGCGTTTGGTGATCAGTTCAAGTAGGTCCTAAATTTCGTTGGTGAACGCCAAGTCCAAAGTCTGCTGGTCCATTCTGCCTGACTGCTCTGATCTCTGGTCTTAAGCTATTCTCCTATTCTTTTCTTCTTGTAAATACAGTGTCAAGCTATTAATGAGATTTGGGGAAGCTTTGGGAATTCTGGAGGCAAAGACATTGAAGCATCTAGTCACGCGGAAGATGGATTAACTTTGTTCTGCTTAGTCTCAAAGGGCAGAACAAAGAGGGAGGGTGAGAGGAGGGAAAGTTTTACAACAAAATTTAGATTTAATGTCAAGAAAAACTTTCTTTTAAAATTTTTTGTATTTAATTTTTTTCCAATTACATGTGATAATTTTTAATATTCCTTTTTCAAAATTTTGAGTTTCAAATTCTTTCCTTCCCTCTCTTCCCCTCCTTCTCCTTGAAAAGGCAAGCAATGTGATATAGATTATGCATTACTATTATGCAAAACATATTTCCATATTAGCCATGTTGTGAAAGAAAACACAGACCAAAAACAAAAACCTAAGAAAAATAAAGAATGTAAAAAAATTTGTTTCAATCTGCATTCAGACTCTATCAGTTCTTTCTCTGAAGATGGAAAGCATTTTTCATCGAAAGTCCTTTGGAATTGTCTTGGATCATTTCATTGCTAAGAATAGCTAAGTCTTTCTCAGTTGGTCATTACAATATGGCTGTTATTGTGCACAGTGTTCTGGTTCTGCTCACTTCACTTTGCATCAGTTCATATAAGTCTTCCAGGTTCAAGAAAAGCTTTTTGACATTGAGAGTGAAATGGGCTGCCTCAGGGGAGCAAAGCCCACAGCCTGGTGGCATCCTAGATCTCTCACTATTCTGTCTTCTCATTTCTACCTTCACCATCTCACTTGGTCCCTTTTCTCCACTCTAACAGCTTACCATCTCTTTCCTCAGCTGCAGTAGCCTCCTGTTGGGTCTCCCTGCCTCATGTCCCTTCCCTCTTCCAATCTATCCTTCACTTAGGTGTCAAATTGATTTATGACTTTGCATCTCCATTGTTAAAAGCACAATGCCTGGTACTTAATAAATGCTTATTGCCTTCCATCTCTCACTCTCTCTAGTTGTGTGACCATTAAGTGTCTTATTCTGTTTCAACCTCAATTTCCTCAGCTATAGAGTGGAGATGATAAAAAATCCTTCCCTCCTAGGAGAGGGTGGGTGTAAGCAGCAGCTGTTACTAGCCCCCCTGTTCAGTCAATCAAAGGCGCTTCAGCGGTGGACAGCTCCTGGCTTCTCCGACTCTGCCTAAAGGGACCTTATCCTTCCCCAGGAGCTAATAGGGCAAGGATTCTTAGGTTGCCTTTGGCCACTGGATTGTTTCCAGTGGGAATATACCAGAAGGGGCAGCCACTCCCTTCACTGGGATTGGTCGATGTAGAATGGAAGCTCCTAGAGGGCAGGGACTTCTTTCACTTCTATATTTGCATCCCCAGTGGCTGACACATAGTAGGTGGTGCTTAATACGTGGTTATTGACTGATTGATTGATCAGTAGGTAGAGAAGCATCCACTACCCAGAGTCAGGAATGGTAAACAAAGAGACCTGTGGGAGCTAAACTGAGTCAGGTAGTCAATAAACATTTTTTAAGCACCTACTATGTGCCAGGAACTGTGCCTCTATCTACCTTTTCTCAGACCAACCAGGGTTTGCAGAGTCCGGTTGTTTCTCAAGTCTTCTGTGTTTGTTTCACTTAGGACTAAATAAATGACTATTCTTTCTCCACCATCAGAAACCTGCCCTGCATTGGGAATCAATAAGTACAGCACTGGAAGAATCTCCCCTTAGTTCATTATCTGATCAACGTGACCCTTCCTGGGTCTAATGGCTGCAGAGCCAGGTTACCTCTCCTGAGGGGGCCCCCAACTCCCATGATTCATTCTGGCTGTGAGGCTGCCCTATGTGGTAGATAGAACTTCGCTCAGAGTCAGGAAACCCTCTCTTCAAATCCCACCTCTGACATCTATTAGCTTTGTGACCTCTAGCAAGCCACTTAACTTCTGCTTGCCTCAATTTCCTCTTCTATAAAAACAGGATTAGTAATAGCACTTATCTCCCAGGGCTGTTGTGAGTCTCAATGAGATATCCTATGTAAAGTGCTTTGGAAACCTTCAAGCTTTCTGTAAATGTTAGCTGGAATGATTATATCCCCAGTGAGAGGATGAGAGTTTCAGATATCAGCCTCCCATGGAGGTGCCTTAGAGTCTCTTGGAGATCGAAGGAACCCTAGAATGGTTCTAGACCAGACTCCCAAAAAGAGTAGGCATCTTCTCTGTGTATAAAAGAATTAAAATTCTATTGGGAAATGGCAAATTCTCTTCCAGTAAAACATCTTCTGTGAATCATTTCTTTTTTTTCTTAAGAGTTCCAGGGCTTGGGAACCTGTGGCCTTCTAAATCCTCAAGTATGACCTTTTTACTGAATCCAAATTGTACAAAACAAATCTTGTTTGGATTCAGTCAAAAAGTGCACTTAAGGATTTAGAAGTCAACATGTGGCCTTAAGACTGCAGGTTCCCCACTCCTGGATAAGATGGTTCGACTTTTTTTACCTTTTTTTTCAATTACATGTAAAAACAGTTTTAATATTCTTTTTTTCTTCAAATTTTGAGTTCCAAATTTTCTCCCTCCTTCTCCTTCCCTCTTCATCGAGAAGACAAGCAGTTTGACATAGGTTATACATGTGTGGTCATGCAAAATAATTTCCATGTAAGTCATTCTGTGAAATAAAACACAGACAAAAAACCCCAAGAAAAATAAAGAAAAAGTGTCTTTGACCTGTGTTCAGGCTTTACCAGTTCTTTCTCTGGAGCTGGATGGAACCTTTCACTATAAGTCCTACAGAATTGTACTGGATCCTTCTGTTTCTCGGAATAGCTAAATCAGTCACTGCTGCTCATCATACAACATTGCTGTTACTGTATACAATATTCTCCTGGTTCTGCCCATTTCACTTTGCATCAGTTCATGTAAGTCCTTCCAGATTTTCTGAGAACATCCTGCTCATCATTTCTTATAGCACAGTAGTATTCCGTCAAAATCACATACCACAACTTGTTTAGCCGTTCCCAAATCGATGAGCAGCCCCTCACCATCTAATTCTTTACCCCCAGAAAACAGCTGGTGTAAATATTTTTTGTATATATTCATCTTTTTCCTTTTTGTTTTTTATCTCTTTGGGGATACAGATCTAGTAGTGGTATTGCTAGGTCAAAGGGTACGCCTGGTTTTATAGTCCTTTGCGTATAGTTCCCAAATTGTTCTCCAGAATGGTTGGCTCCATGGACAACTTCACCAAAAGTTAGTGTTTTAATTTTCCACCTTCCCCTCCCACATTTATCATTTTCCTTTTCTGTCATATTAGTCAATCTGATGGGTGTAAAGCAGTACCTCAGAGTTGTTTTAGTTTGCATTTCTCTCATCAGTAGTGATTTAGAGCATTTTTTCATATGCCAATAGATTGCTTTGATTACTCTGTCTAAAATCTCCTGTTCATATCCTTTGACCATTTATCGATTGAGAAATGGCCCTTATTTCTATAAAGTCTGTGATCATTTTCTCCCTGGTCATGATTTCCTCCTGTCTGTCTAACCTACTTCTTGGAGTGGTCCTGGTTGGAGGACTGACCTGCCAGTCAGCTCTGTCCTTCAGTCGTGGCCTCAGAAAGCAGCTTGTTTGGTTATTAGGAAATCCAGGTCAGAGAAACTTGGCCCTATTCCCCTCCCCCTTTCTGGGTCCTGGTCCTGTCCCAGATAGAACACTCTTCTGGAAAGGATGGGAAACTGTGCCATATGTAGACTGGATGGTTGGAGCCACCGGGCAGGGGAAGGGTTAACCTGGTGGAGAAAAGTCTCTGGGCACCGAAAGAGCTGTTTTCAGGTATCTGAATGTGCAGGAGGATTAGCCTTGTTTAGCTTGGCCCCGAGAGCAGAACTGGAAGTCCTGGAGGGCAAATAACAAAGAGACCAATTCAGACCCAAAGAGGAGCAAGAGCTCGTCCTGAGGAGAGCTGGCCCAAAAAGGGGTGGGCCACCTCAACAGGTAGTGAGCTCCCCATCACTAGAGGTCTTCAAGAGGAGGCCAGAAGACCACATGTTGGGAGATGGAGAAGAGGGGATTCCCACTAACTGGACCAGATGCCTTCTAGCTGCAGGATCCTAGGGTTCTGTAAGGCATACTGGATGTAGCTATAACATTTGCCTTCTTATTTTAGTGTCACGACAACCCTGTAAAGTAGGTGCTACACACCTAATCGTTAGTGACATCAGGCTAGATTTGAACCTGGAGCTTTCCAGTTGTTAGCCTGGCACTCTGCCCACAATCCTGGGCTGTTAGGCCCAGTTGGTCTCACCCCCTCAGATTCCCTGTGTTGTTACCCTGGCGGTCACCCACAGGGCTGGCTCTATCTGCAGTCCCAGGCCACTCTGGGCTGGGAAGCCTCGATGCCTCAGCTTGGCCCTCTGGGCTGGGCTGTTCATTTATCCTGTAAGTGGACGTGAATTCATGGCCTTGGTTCTGGGCCATTAGGCTCCAACAGTCTTGCCCGCTGGATCTCTTTCTCCTTTTCTGCTTTCAGACTTCTTGAATGCAGGCAGGACCTAGGAGGCAGGCCTGCCATCCATCCTTGTTATGAGCCCTGTGACCTTTCGACCTTTGAAGTCCCCCCAGTCCTCTGATACCAGGGTCCCCTCCCCCTACCGCCACCTTCTGACTCCTCCTTACACCAGACCCTGCATCTCCTGTCTCCTAGCATTTGCACTGTCTCTCCCTGCTCCACTCCCCCTCCTGGCTTCCCTGGCTTGCTTCAGCTGAAGTTCTACCTTAGCATTTTCCATGGGTCCTCTTTAATGCTAGCGGACTATCTCCACTTGATCTTGTCTGTACCTGATTTGTCCCTAGATGTTTGCACTTGACCTCTACCGTTAGGAGGTAAGCCCCCTGAGGGCAGGGGCAGTGTTTGGCCTTTCTTTGTATCCCCAGCCTTTGGCATGGTACCTTAGCATACAGATGGTGCTTAATAAGTGTTCATTGCTTGACCGAGTCCCCTCTGAACCTCAGCCTCCTCCTCTGTAAAATGGGAATGATTATACCTGTCTCATTTTTTTGCATCAAGTGGGCTGTGAAGTCCTTAATATGCTGTGGGTGCTTTGTGATCTCACCAGAGAAGGGGGTAGTGTGCATCTGCCAATGCTTGTGCACCTTCTACCCCCACATACACCCCACCCCCATGCCCTGGGAGTCCTGTCTATGGCCCATAGATCCCCAAAGCCCTTCTGAGACCCCTGTGGTGAGGGGCCAGTTCACCATTGGGGTCAGCACAGCACCCCAGCTTCTGCCCCTCCTATGGCCAGGAAATTTGGGAACATGCCAGGAGCATGTGAATCTCTGAGTGTTGGGTGAAGCTGGCTGTTCTGGGAATCCTCACAATAAGCCTGGGAGGCAGGTGCCGTTATTATCCCCACATTATAGGTGAGGAAACCAAGGCAAACAGAAGGGAACTGGCCTAGGGTCCCACAGCTAGGAAGTATGTGGATAAAAGTAAGGCTGGATTCAAAGGCAGGTTTTCCTGATTCCAAGGCCAGTGCCCCATCCTCTATGTCCCCACACTACCTCTAAAAAGAGCTCTGTAGCTAAAATCAGAGAACATGAGTTTGAATTTCAGTGCTGCCTTCATGACTTTGGCAAGTCACTTATCCTGTCTTTGCCTCAGTTTCCCCAGCTGTGAATGAAAGGGCTGGACTCAGTGGCCTCTGAGATCCCTTTAGCTCAAGGTCTGTGACCTGATGCAGAGTCCCCAATGTCTTTGGGTCTTTGTGTTCTTCTCTGTAAAATGATTGGACCCACCAGCCTCTGAGGGTAGTAGAGTCAGGAAGATCTCAGTTTAAATCCTGCCTCAGACACTTATGATCTGTATGACCCTGGAAAGTCACTTCACTGCCACCTGCCTCAGTTTCCTCAAATGTAATACGGAGGTGATAATAGCACTTACTTCCCAGGGTTGTTGTGAAAATCAAATAATATATTTGTAAAAAGTGCCTTGCACAGTTTGTGCCTGGTATATAGTAGGTGCTTAATAGATGCATCTCCCCTAACTCCACTTCCCCTGCCCCTATCTACTGCAGTGAGCCTGTGCCAGGATTCAGCAGTGGCCTCCTGAGAAACAAAGGCCTGGGTTCCATTCAGAATTCTGACTTCTGTGGAAGGGGTGGAGGCTTTTGGGAAGTGCACAAAGCTCCCCCTCCTAGCTCAGGATCAGAACTGGGCCAACTGGGCCTCAGAAGTCCTCTTTAATTAATATGCAACTGTCCAAATTGGAATATTGGAAGAATGTGTGTGTGTGTGTGTATGTGTGTATGTATGTGCACATGTGCATGTGTGGCACATGGAGGCAGGTTCCAGGTGCCCTTTTCCCATTCCCCTGGGGAGTAGGTGGGGAGCTCCTGATGGCAACCCCCAGAAATGTCACCTTCTGTACTGCCTGCCAGAGAGCTGGAATTATCCCTCTGAGTTCTATTAATATCCCAGCAAAGGTAACACCTCATGGATCATTTCCAGCTAGGCATTTACAGAGCAGGTTGGACTAGGGAAAGGCAGGAGTGGGGTGGGTAGGCTTCTGCTGACCAGCTCACACCTGGGCTCTCAATGGGGAGGCCAGAGACAGTGCCCTTGAGTGGGTGGGAATTTCTGAGGGCCCCACCAAAGGGAAGGGGCCGTTTTTGTACTTAACACTAGAGAATAATGCTTGGGGAGAGGGGGTATCCTCCATTCCAGTCAACTTGTCAATTAATTGGTCAATCTGCAAACATTTATGAAGCCCCTCCCATGTACTCTGCACTGTGCTAGGCACAGAGATCCAGAAAGCCAAGAATGAAACAGCCCCACCCTCCCTCCAGGACCAACTGTGTTCAGAGCTCTGGGTTCTGAGTGGGGGGTGGGAAGAGATTGAAATAGGAGAAAAACTCATCTTTTGTCCCCTGCTTAAGAATAATATGAAGAAGCCGGAGGTGGTGATAAAACTCAGTGCTATATTGGCTCAAATATAGGCCACCCTCCCCCATCCTCTGCCCCAAATCGGCTTGGATGAGATGTGTGTGACCCATAATCTTCTCCTAGTGAGAGGTGGTGAAGAAAAGGAAACAGGAGAAGAAGGAGGAGGAAGGCAGGGGAAGTCACCCCTTTACAACAAAGATCTTGCTTTACTGTCTACATCTCAAAGGGCTCTAGAAAGGTAAACTTCGTTGTTAAACAGAAATGACGAAGACCCAGAAATGAAAAGGCTGAAGTGACAACTGCAGGCATTTGTAGAGAGCTTTAAGATTTGTAGAGTTCTTTACAAATACTACTTCATTTGATCTGCACAACTACTCTGCGAGGTCGGTGCTACTACTATCCCCATTTTACAGATGAGGAAAAGGAGGCAGATTAGTGACCTGCCCAGCTAGTAAACGTCTGAGGCTGGATTTGAACTCAGGCCATCCTGACTCCAGGCGGTATTCATTGCATCCCCTCAATGCCTTTTCCATCTTGTTCTGATTATAGGCAGCAAACCTAAGGAGTATATACTCTGGGAATATATATTTCAAAGTATATATACTTTCAACGGGATCTCATTTTGGTGGTGACTGAGTTCAGTCATGTCCAACTCTTCTGGACTCCATGTGGGGTTTTCAGACCTCAGTGGACCTGCCACTTCCCTCTTCAGTCTTACTTAATGCAGGCCAAGATCCCATTCACTTTTTTGTCTGACATGTCAAGCTCATACTGAAATAGAACACTGGGTCTAGAATCAGGACAGCCTGAGTTCAAATTCAGTTGCTGATACTAGCTCTGTCACCCTGGACAAGTCACCTAACCTGTGCTCTGCCTTATTCTCATCAGCTGTAAAATGGGGGTGATAATAGCACCTGTTTTATAGGGTTGTCATGAAGATCAAACGAGATGATATTTGTAAAGCATTTAGCACAGTGCATGGCGCGTAGTAGGGGCTGTGGAATTCTAATTGTAAGTACGTTGTTTATCTTTGACCTACTCTGTGTGAATCTTGTGTGCACTGATGTATTTTCAGTGGTCTCCCCCTTTAGACTGTGAGCTCTTTGAGAAGCTATGAGATGATTTATCAAAAGCTTTGCTAAAATCCAGGTAAACTCTATCCATGACATTCTCTTCATCCTCTCAAATTAGTAATCCTGTCAAAAAAAAAAAGGAAATGATGCTCGTCCTCCATCACTCATGCTTGCTGATGTCAGGTTGGCTCTTGGTAATCACGACTTCCTTTTCTAAGTTTTTATTAACCATCCCTCTAATGATTCCTTCTAGAGTTTCCCAGGAATCAAAGTCAAGTCTAGAGTTTGCAGACTCCATCCTACTCCCCTTGCCGAGAATCAGGATGCCATTTGCCTTTATTAAATCTCATGGTGCCTCCGCCATCTTCCAGGACCCTCCAGATGTGCAGAAGAACTTGACATCTGTATACTGGCATTCTGAAGGACCATCTTGGTGATAAGGGATCCAACTTGTTCTCTTTGGCATCACAGAGATAAAAAAAAAGGCTGGGTTTTTTCTCTAGGATAAGCATTCTCAGAGATCAGATTTTGGGTTCTGAAAACCTTCCTTACGGGTTAAGGCTTCACAGAGTTGGAATGGCCTGTTGCTGGAGGTCTGGAGGTCCTTGCTCCCTATTGAAAGTGTTGAAGTGGAGGCTGAGTGACCCTCTGGGCCCCCTTAGGGGCTCTGGTATAGATTGGACTATCCAACTCCCAAGACCTCTTCTGGCTCTGAGATTCTAGTCTCTTCTTCTCTCTCCAATTGAATCTAAGAGCTTCCTATTGGGAAGTTAGGCAACAGGCTGGAGGCTGAACCCAGAGAATCCTCCTGAGACATGGCTCTTCTTGGGAGCCAGGCTGGGAGTCTCCCTTGAGAGTTCGGAGATACCTCTGGTAAAAGCATCTAGCTGCCTTTCACAGGCTACCTTTGAACTACCTTAAATCACACCAATTTCTTTCCCTCTTTCCCCTTGGAAGCCTCCTAGCTATTTAGCTCCAAGGAAATGCAGGCTCTATTTGGGACAGTGTCCTGGGAATTGGCCTCTGTTACCAGACAGGTTCAATGTTGGGACCGATAGGATCACTCCAGGAATCACTCCCTGTTGAGTGGGCCGAGGAGGGGGGGATGTCAGGATGAAGGTGGGAGGGAGGGAAATGAGGCTGCCCTGTCATTGAGGGGTGGTGCTCAGACAGGTGCCTGGTGGGCTTGACTTTTGATAGCTTATCTCTTGAGCCCAGCCAGAGGCTGCTGTGAGGTAGGGGTCTTCTGGAGAAGGTGGGGCCTTGGATTTGGTATTTTTTGATCGCACTGCCTGGATGAGAATGAGTCTGTTTGGTAGCTAATGAATAAGAGGCTGGCATGAGGCATGTCTCCTGTGTTCAGTAACTATAGACATTCCCCCTCTGGCCACTCCAACCTTGGGGAGGAGGAGGGAGGAAGGGAGGGAGGGAGGTGGGAAATGAGCCATGGTGTTTACTCTTCCATGAGGAAAGATGGATGGAGACTTGGCAGTTTCCTTAGCAAGGACATAGACAAACTGCGCACCTCCAGGAGGGAGCACAGGACCTGACTCATAGAGGGTTCATAATAAATGCTCATTGATTGATTGACAGAGTCACAGCTTCATCAAGGGCAAAAGAGTCTTGGAGGTCATTAAACCCAGCTCCTGCCTAACCACCAATCTCCAATATGCTTATTTTCCCCAAAGGACTCCTCCAGCATTTGCTTGAAGATTTGCAGTGATAGGAGGATTATTACCCACTATTTACAGATGGGAGAAACTGAGTTTCAGAGGAATTAAATGACTTGCCTAGTGTTGATTAGCTTTGTCACTCAGGGTCAGGTCCTGCTTAAGGACTGACCTGTATTCTCCTCACATCACTTTCTGGAAAATTCTCTGGCCAAACTCATTCATCCATTATCAAAGGTTGAGTGACCACTTATCCACAGTGTTGTAAGGAGGAGTGTGTGTGTGTGTGTGTGTATTATTGGACTAGATGACTGCTGGGATCCTTTCCAGCCCTAAGACTACCTGATTCTGGGATCCCCTTTTCTCCAGGAGTGAATTTTCCCCACCTCCAGCCCTGGTGCTAGTATTAGTCACTGGCACATAGCAGGTCCTCCTGAGAAGGGGACATGACCTTTGTGAGTTTGTTAGTCAAAAAATATTTATTAAGTGCCCACTAAGTGTCAATCGCTGTGCTAAGCCCTGCAATAACAGAATGGTGCCAATGTTAGGGATCTTAGAGATCATGTAACTTTCACTCTTCCACATCTATTTTTATAAAAAAAGAAAACCAAGGCATAGAGAGGTGAAATTTCTTGGTTAGGATCATACATCTTATAAGTCACAGTGGCAAACCTGGGATCAGGGCTTTTGATCCCAAATTCAATGTACCATTTTTAATATGTCACCAAGTCTCCAGTATTTAAAAGAAAAAAATATATTTTGATTCCTTTGGGCGTACCCTCCAATCAACCATTGATCATTTAACAAACATATACAAAGCACCTATTTTGTGCTGAGCACCATGCTGACTGCTAGGGAGACAGAAAGAAAAAATACAACAATCCCTGTCCTCAAGGAGCTTATTGAATGGGGTGATTCATAGGCATATTCAGAATTACAGATAATAGCTAACATTTATATAATGCTTCCTATATGCCAGGCACTGTGCTAAACTCTAGACAATTATTGTCACCTTTACTCCTCATGACAATTCTGGGAGGCAAGTGTTATTATTAGCCTATTTTATATTTGAGGAAACTGAGACCAATGTAAGTGAAGTGATTTGCTCAAGTTCCCACACCTAGTAAGTATCTGAGGCTGGATTTAACCTCAGGTCTTTTTGAATCTAGGCCTAGTGCTCTAGGATACACAATAAGGACAAAGTGATTTGTGGAAGACACTTGGGGGAACAGCAAAAGCTTCTGAAGTGGAGTTTTGCTTTTTTCTTCACTTTTTCCAAATTTTCCTTCACTTCTATGTATTTTCATTCTCAATCTCTTGGTCTCTCTTTTGTTTCTTTCATGAGATTCACCATTGTGGATTCATGTTTTTCTGTTTTGCCAATTATTTTTGCAGTGTGGGCCACAATTCTGCTTTCAAAATTCTTATTTCTCTTTTAAACTATCCAGGAACCTCATGTTGTGATTCCATGCTCTCTTGGGAATCCACAGGGTCCTCTATCTCATTAGACATTAATTCATTTTCCTTTTTCTGTCTTGAAATATTTATTCACAGATGTCTGTACTCTTTTTACCTGATGGGAATACCATAGTCCCTTCTGTTATTAATATCTTACCTATTGATTTTTATGCTTATATTGAGTTTTCTTCCTCCTTAGATTTTGGTAATTTCAGTCTTTTCCCTTTATTTTCCCCTATTCCTCACTTTCTGACTCTTTCCCCTCTGATGGCAGTTTCTTTGGGAAACCTAAAAACTGTCTCAGCCTCCCCTCAGGTTGGAGAATTCATGTTTCACTGGTCTCCATCTCTGCCCAAGTGACTTCTGGAAGATATAACTGGCCCCAGCTGGCTACTATATCCTTTATGCCTGGGGGTTCACACACATGTTCATATCCTACTTCGGTTCTTTCTGTTCAGTTCTTTAGCTGAGTACTGACAGCACAGAGCTGTGCCATGACACAGTCTCCACCAGAGAAAGCTTCTACTTTTGTATTTGCTGAAGCAAAGAGGATGTTATTACAGAGCTGATTTTTTTTAAAGCTCATGGACCCTGCCAGAATGTGGTTGGCAGAAGGTAGGAAGTGCTGAGCAAGTATAAGGATTAGGGATTAGCCTTCTTTGCTGTTAGTTCATTGGATTGTTGTTTTCTTAGGGTTACTGGTATCTTAGATTATGGAGGCAGCTAAAATTATATTGTCTGTTGCATGCAATTCCTATTTTGCAGGGATTTAAGAAGTTGTAAGGATTGGAGAAAGTGTCTGGTCCTCCATCATGTAACCTGGAAGTCCCTTTGGTTAAACTTTAAAGGGAATTGGGAGTTTCAAGAGGCAGAGGCAAGGGAGGAGAGCATTCTGGTATGGGGGGATGGCCTGATCAAAGTCAGATAGGCGAGAGATGAAATGCAATCTGTAGGGAACAGTGAGAATTTGGGAGGGAGAGTCCCAGCCTGGGATGGGAGGTTTTTTGCCAGATCATGAAGGTGCCAAGCAGAGGAATTTGTATATGGTCCTAGAAGAAATGGGGAGCCTTGAAAACCATCTTAAGTCATGAGGGCTGAAAACCTTCTTCCTTCAATGTCTGACCCTGGTGTTGAGTCTCACCATGCTTAGTGGGGCTGGTGCATAGATGACAGACACATTGTCCATCCCTGGATCTGCAGTTCCTGCCAGACTTCTGTGGATTAGCACAGCTTTCCACAGTCCCAGGGAGTCTCCTGCACACATCGATGGGAGGATGCCAGCAGAGGCATGCAGGGTGATTTTCCTGAATAAAGTTGGAAGTGGCAATTAGAACCAAACCCCATCTTTGGAAGGCATTTATCCTCCCCTCCCCCCATTTGCACACAGGTGCACATAATCATTATTTGATTGGACCTCCATTAGCTAATTAACAAAGAGCCTCAGGAAGTCCTTAGTCTTTGCTGCAACCTTTTCATCTCCATAAATTGCTGGTGAGCTCAGCTCATTCCACCTTCCCATTAATCCCTGGGTTCCCCACTCTAGCCTGGCTCCGTGGTGATTTACAAGGAATCAGGAGCTTTTGGAGAGGTTCCTGCCAGATGCTGAGCAATTTTCATGAGAAGGGGGGTGGTGTGGATATGGGGAGAACTGGGGACCCATCTGTCCTGTTCCTCAGGGGTTTCTGTGCCTAGGACTGGGGTGATGGAGGCCCCCAGGAGCTGGGAGAGCAGGTCAGGGGCTAGAGGACCCCAGGCAGTCAGGAGGAGGATCTGGAGTTTCTGCTCTTTCAACCTGAGCAAGGGAGGAAAGGAAGATGTGGAGAGCTCAAGTTTAATGGAGCCATGGAATGTCAGATGGAAAGGGCTTAGAACAGAAAATGTCACCGGTGAAAGGTCCTTAGAACGAGGATGTCAGGGCTGGGAGGGGCCTGAGAACAGGGGATGTCAGAGCCCAGCCCTTCCAGCATTTTATAGCTTGTCAGTATCTCACACAAACTTGGAACCAGTTGCTTCCCCATTGGCTCACAAGCATGTAAGTCCATAATTTTTATTATAAGTGGAAGTAGAATGAATGGAAGTCATTCCAATGTGCATTTTTAGGCATCAAGTCAGAGCAGAAAGATCTCATCCTAGTTACGGAACCTCGGCACTGGGTGGGACCTCTGAGACATGGAAGCCAATGTGTCCCAGAGCAGGGGAATCCCTCTTTATCACCTTCTGCCATCCCCATTCCCTGGGGAGTTCATCCCATTCATGGGTGCCTCTGACTGTTCAGTTCATCCTCACCCCAAAGAAGATTCTATAGGAAGGAGCCCAAGGTCCTGGGGCTCAGTCCCAGATCAGATTCTTGTGACCTCAGACAAGTCATTGTGGTCCACAGGTGACCTTACATTCTCCAAGGTCACAACATTAGGTCATAGGTTTCTAGCAAGGATCCTACCAGTCTGTAATCATAGGCCCAGTAATGGATGGTATGTCGATGAACCTGCCTCCGGAAGTTTGGAGAGGCTCAGCACCAGGTGAGCACAGGCTGAGGAATCTGGCAACAGGCAGGATTCAAACTCAGATCTTCCAGCTAGCCCTCTAGCCACTCTGAAATGCCATACTACCTTCTTGTCTTAGCAGGGACCATGGGCTTCAAAACCCAGAGTAAGAGGGTCCTTCTAGAGGACATCTACCGTAACCATCTCATTTTACAGAGGGGGAAACAGAGGCCCAGGGAGAGATCCTAGTTCTAGAGCTGAAAGGGACCTTTCTTTTTCCTCCCTCCCTTCCTCCCTCCCTTCCTTCCCTCCTTCTTCTGCTATGCCAGGCAGGGGCTGAGAGGCCAAGGACCTGAGCAGCCCCTTGTCCAGCCTTCCATCCAAGGCTTGATAATGATAAAGACTCACAGTTCTAAGGACCATCTAAGATTAACTGCAGGCTTTATAGTATGGTGACCTTTTAACAGATGAGGAAATTGAACTTTACCAAACTGAACGAACTGTTGTGGTCTGTGTAATATAAGGAGTGAGTACTAAGCTGTGTTCCACTCAGGTCATCTAATCACTGGGGATACAATTCAAAAAGGGCTGTTAGGTGGTGTAATGGGACTGGAGTCATGAAGACCTGAGTTTAAATCCAGCCTCAGACACTTACCAGCTGTGTGACCTTGGGCAAGCCACTTCACCCTGTTGGCCTCAGTTTCCTCATCTGTAAAATGAACTGTAGAAGAAAATGGTGAACCCCTCCAGGATCTTTGCCAAGAAAACCCCAAATGGGATCTCTGATAGTTGACCATGACTGAACAACAACAAACATAAAAAGACAGCCCCTGCCCTGCAGCAGCTTATATTCTAACAGATTATTGTGGGCTGGGAAGGTGGGGGGGGGGGGTAGAGTCCCAGGGTGTGCTGGGGCCGGGCCTGGGCACTTAGGAAAGACTTTCCCTTAGAAGGAGCTACTCCTGTAGACTGTCCCTACCTCAGATTTTGAGGGTGAATTTGGACACCCCCCCTCTCGGAGGGTTTCTTCTGCCAGACCCAGTGTGATAGCAGCAATGAATCACAACCATTAACTGCCCCAATCAAAAACACAGCATCTCCCCCCCAGCCCAGACAAGGCTTCTGCCCACATCCTCCGAAGGGCCACTTGCCTCTCAGAGTGGACTTCCTGTGACTCTCTTAGTGTCTTATCAGACAAGTACTGATGAAGTGATTGCTGCAGCACTGTGGAAGGTGCTGGGCATCCCTGGAGGACCAGCAGACCCCAGTGCTTATCCATCTGTTACCTCACCCCTCCAGGGCCAGCCGATCCTTCCTCCTCACCTTCCATCACACGAGTCCACGTATCACACACCCACGTCCTCGCTGACCACCCTCCCTTCCTCCCTACATGCTTCTCCTGTGCCCTCATCTGAATTCTCTTTGGAGGATGGGCATCCCCAAACATGCCTCTGCCAGCAGTTTCATTATCTCGATAAAATGCAAAGTGCAGCAATTACATTCAAATGGAATGAATGCCATAATTAGGATTTCAGGAAGAAGTGAAAATATTTTGAAAGGGAAAAGTTCAACCACACTGGAAACACAAAAACTCCAGGCAGACCTTGATCTGCAAAACCCAGCAACCTAACAAAATGGGAAATCAAGGAGCCCAGCAACTTGGGGCCAAAGCAGGGGATTGGGCTTTGCCTCAGTTTTCCCCTCTTTGAAAAGGGAAGAAATCATTGTCAGTCTAAAGAGCATACAACGACGGATAAATAAATCCAAGCTGGGTTCTTCAATCCAATTCAATCTGGCGTTTTTTGAATGTCTATGAGGCAGCTAGATGGTATAGTGGATAGATCACTTGGCTTGGAACCAGAAAGACTTACTCTACCAGGTTCAAATCCAGCTTCAAACACTTGCCAGCTATGTGACCCTGGGCAAGTCATTCCACCTCATTTGCCTTGGTTTCCTCATCTGTAAAATGGGCTGAAGAAGGACATGGTGAACCACTCCAATATCTCTACCAAGAAAACCCCAGATGAGATCAGACACAACTGAAATGACTCAACAGTAATGATGATAAATAATTAGCATTTATTTAATGTCTTAAGGTTTGCAAAGTGCTTTACAAATATAACCTCATTTTATAGTGTTTTCTCTGTACTAGGGACAGTGCCAAAATTGGGGTACAGAGACAAAACTGAAACAGTCTTGTCCTCCAGGAGGTTATATTACACTGGAGAGAAAGGACAACATGTTCACAGATAAGTAAATATGGAATAATTTCAAGAGGTAGAGACTGCTAATAATAATTATAGCCAGCAGTCATATAGTATCTCAATAACGCTGGGAAGCAGGTGCTATTATGATCCTGGTGTTACAGATGGAGAAACTGAGGTGGACAGAGGCTAAGTAACTTGCTCAAGGTCACCCAGCTAGTGAATATCTGAGGTCAGATTTGAATTCAGGTCTTCCTGACTCCAGGTGCCATGCTCTGAAAGACTTGTCTTAAAGACTTACAGTAGGAGGGAGGACCCTACCCATGCTTTGAAGGAACCTGGAAACTTTGGGAATTAGAGATGAGATGAGAGACCACTTGTGTACAGGCCCTGAGACAGGAGATGGACCTTCCTACCCATGAACAGTGGGCAGGCTCATTTTACTGGGAGGACTATTGGAGAAAGAGAGGAAAGTGGATTTGGGTAGGAAAGGTGTGCGGGAGCCAGCTTGTCTGGAACTGAAGATGCGGCAGCTTGCCAGTGCAGGTGTGCTAGCCCTTTAGGAGATGTAAGTTATAAAAATCTAATCTTGCAAACAGGCAAATAAGGTGCTTGCAATTTGCATTGCAAAAATATATTTGCCACATGCTTTCCAAGGCTGGCCCTCTTGTGCATTTAGAATTAGGTTTGATTTATAGGGAAATGGCGGGCCTGCAACACACAGAACTACCATGTGCAGGGAGGGTCTGAGTTCACATCACTTACTGGGAGTGTGCCTGGGGGCACAAAGAAAGGCAAAATGCAGCCCCAGTCCTCGGGAACCTCACAGTCTAAGGAAGGGGCCTGCAGGTAAACAATATGGAGTAGATGTGGTTCATTCCAAAGGGAAGGGATTGGGATTTAGGAAGGCTGGGGAAGGCTTGAGGAAGGAAGGAAGGAAGGAAAGAAGGAAGAAAGGAAAGAAGGAAGGAAGGGAAGCCAAGCCCCGAGTTCAGATCTTCCCCCCACCACCAGTCATTTGCCATTCTTTTGCCCCTCTCCTGTAGTAGCAGGGTCTTCTAGTTTGATTGGGCTGGAGTCATGGATCCAGGCAGTGAGGAGTGGGAGTGAGGAGAGATCTTCAGGGGCAGCATGGGGTGGGGCTAGGGGGACCAAAGGAAAGTCAATAGATAGTGGTAACTCTTGCATCTAAAGCACTTTAAAGTCTAACAGGAAAGGCGATAGAGCCAGAAAGATCTGGTTTCAAGTCCCACTCCCTTTATCCTATACTGGCTGTGTGAATTATTCTAGCAGGAAAAGTACCAATCTGCATTGGGAGAGGGATTTTCCTCATGTGGAAATTCCAGAATCCATGATCCCCTCCCTTTCTCTGTCACCTTTAAGTCTTCTGAAGCACTCCCCTCTAACAGTCCTGGGAGGTCCTTGATCTTGTCATCACTTTTGAGAGATTATTCCTCAGAGGACTTAGGTGACTTGCACAAGTGCTAGGTCCAGGATTTGAACTCAGGTCTTTGATCTCTAAACTTGGGCTCTTTCCACCACATTATAATAAAAATTGCTAATATTTCTAGTCTTTTACATCATTTCTTTTGAGTTACCCCCATTTTACAAATAAGGAAACTGGGGGGGCGGAGCCAAGATGGCAGAGTAGAAAGGCGCACATACGCTGCCTCCGAACCCACTGCCCATAAAATACCTGTAGAGAAAAGAATCACCGGCGAATTCTGGAGCAGCAGAAGTCACAGAACGGAGCGGACGAGATTTCTGCTCCAGAGAGCCTGAAAACCTCTCGCAAAAGGTCCCTCACACCCCGGACTGGAGCAGAGTCCAACCCTGCCTCGGCGGCACGGCACTGAAAGGAGCAGATCCGAGCAGGCTTCAGGGACGGAATCTCCAGCAGCCACGCGGGTCCCTCCACCCACAGGTGACAAGGGTTGGTGAGAAGGTCTCTTTGGTGGGTCAAGAAGGGAGTGGGGTGCCGCCATAGCTCAGGCCCCCTCAGGAGGTGGCAGCGGAGGCAGGAGCAGACCGGGGCTCCCCAAGCAGGCAGGACCCTGGATACATTGTTGAAGGTCTCTGCATAAACCCCCTGAGGGAACGGAGCCTGTGAGCTGGCCCTGCCCTGACTTGAGCACCTGAACTTAATCTCACATTGAACAGCAGCCCTGCCCCCACCCAAAGCCCTGAGGCTGGGAAAGCAGCATTTGAATCTCAGACCCCAAGTGCTGGCTGGGCGGATCTGGAGGCGAGGTGGGGGTGGAGAGGACACTCAGAAGTCAAGTCACTGGCTGGGAAAATGCCCAGAAAAGGGAAAAAAAATAAGACTATAGAAGGTAACTTTCTTGGTGAACAGGCATTTCCTCCCTTCCTTTCTGATGAGGAAGAACAATGCTTACCATCAGGAAAAAACGCAGAAGTCAAGGCTTCTGTATCCCAGCCCACCCAATGGGCTCAGGCCATGGAAGAGCTCAAAAAGGATTTTGAAAATCAAGTTAGAGAGGTGAAGGAAAAACTGGGAAGAGAATTGAGTGACATGCAAGCAAAGCATGAAAAACAAGTAAACACCCTGCTAAAGGAGACCCAAAAAAATGCTGAAGAAAATAACACCTTGAAAAATAGGCTAACTCAATTGGCAAAAGAGGTTCAAAAAGCCAATGAGGAGAAGAATGCTTTCAAAAGCAGAATTAGCCAAATGGAAAAGGAGGTTCAAAAGCTCACTGAAGAAAATAGTTCTTTCAAAATTAGAATGGAACAGATGGAGGCTAATGACTTTATGAGAAATCAAGAAATCACAAAACAAAACCAAAAGAATGAAAAAATGGAAGATAATGTAAAATATCTCATTGGAAATACAAATAAGGAAACTGAGTCAGAGAGTTGTGACATTGTAAGTGTCTCAGGTAGAATTCAAGCACAAGTCTTCCCTGCTCTAAGTCCAACATTCCACTCTGCTACCTAGCTGTCCCCAGTAACACTGTGGTGACAACAAGGCTCTTTCAAAGTATCAAAATGGTGAAACATCAGAAAGCACAAATTTCTCCTTCACAGCTCCAAGTTTCAGTTCTAATGGTGCTAACTCCTTTTCCTTACTCACAAGTCTTCAATAGCTCCCTGTGACCTTAAGGATAAAGAATGAAATCTTCCTCTGGGTAGGTAAAGACATTTGCTTACCTTTCCAATCTTATTTCATATAACTCAATTCCTGGACTCTTCATTCCAGTGAGACCAGACTGGCATCTGCTTTGTCTACACAACATTCCTTTGCACAGGTGGTCAGGGATCTGAAGAGCACTCTTTCCTCCTCTTCTCTCCCTCCTCCCCCCATGGAGTCCCTAGCTTGTATCAAGCCCTATCCCAGGTGCTACCCCTGGATGAGGCCCTTCTCACTCTGGCAAATTTTAGGCAATTATCTTCATTGATGGGAGTCAGGAACTTCCTTCTTGCCACCTCCAGTTCCCTCCTGGCACAGAACCTTTGAATAGCAACTCATTGTAGAAAGAACATTAGACTTGGAATCAAGAGATTTGGGGCAATCCATGGATTATAAGAAATAATTACACTTTAGAAAATTCTACCATCACAGTCCAGAAGAAGCCTCCCCCCAAACCCCCCTTCCCGGTTTCCTCAACTGTAAAATGAGGATAATAAGACCTACTTTGCAGGATTGTTGTGAGAATCAAATGTATAAAGTGCTTAGCATAGTGCCCAACATCTAGTAGGTGCTTAATAAATGCTTATCCCCTTCCCTTTGCCTTCACTGGTTTTCTGTAGGCATCCATGTCAGCCAGAGCAGGGGAAGATAATTCAGTGTGAAGGCATTTAATGAAATTGAATAAAAGTCCCATAAACCGGGCACACATTCTCCCACAAATACAAACAGTGACGGTGGGAATAGGGTCTGCAAATAGTAATCCCCCACAAGGGGCACTGCACCCACGAGGTCACTTCATTGCAGGACTACGATTGTCTTCTGTTAACGTCGGTGGACTACTGCTATCTCTGGGTAATGCTGTGTTACCAGCTTCCAGCTTCATCTCCTCAGCCATCCGTGATCAGCCAGAATGTGATGACTAGAAGCCTCTCCCTGCTACTGCAAACTGAGGGCTCTTTTGTCAGTCACAGCATCAAAGCAATGTTAGCTAGAGTGCTCCCAGGCTAAAATGAAGTCTTTTCTTCTTAACTGCAGTACCTGGGCTGCAGGGATGGCATTCTTCTTTCTCAGACAATTCTCTGATTGACGATAAGAAACTCCTCAAATCTTCTGGGGAGTTTAACACGCAAATGAATTGGTCTGAAAATCAGAATAAAAGCAAAGCAAGGCAATAGTTTTTGTCTCACTTGGCTCATCTTCTTACCTTTATTATATATTTCGTCAACATTTTGCAAGTGAAAAACTTTGATGTGTCTCTATAGAGCCTTTTATCCACAGTACCTAGCCCACGCTCAGTGCTTAATAAATGTTTGTCATATTGAGTAATGTTTAATAAATGTTTGTTGTATTGAATTGGTGAGTCAGGTGCTGCAGAGAGGTTAAGGGGTGAATAGAAGCTACGGTCTTTTCTAGTACCTAACTTGATACCCTGCACACAGTAGGTGCTTAATAAATGTTTGTTGGGCTTAGGGTGATAGTGCCAAAAGCTCTATCGCAGTTGGGATTTTATCCCTGAAAAGCATCAGGGTGATTTAGAGTCACCAGATGGGTAGTGAGATTCCTTCACTTTCCCTTCTACCCAACACCAAATCCTGTTCCGAGGGGAAGGAAGGGCCCCTCCCAGAGGCACTGTGATCAGAGTTTCCCATGGTGAGAAAAAAGGTCCAATTTGTAGCTGTCGGCTTTAAGGAACATTAATGAACTCATTCCCTTGGGAAGCCAAATGAGAAATGATGGGTTTCTCAAAGGTATATAGAAAGTAATCTGCTCCCTAGATGCTGAGTGGACCCTGAGAGCCCGCTCGAGGCTGCCCATCCATTCATTCTGAGAAGCATGTGGAAAGTCAGCATGGAAGGCAGAGACAGTGTGGAGAGGCCGGCAGCTATCAGCAGTGCCTCCACGGGGCTCGCTGAGCAGGCGGGATCCTGAAGAAAGCCCCTGGCAGTGGGTGGGGACACTTCGGTGGGTGGTGAAATGAAACCCCCAATTCTGGATTGATCTATGGGATGGAGACAAGTTCAGATGTAATCTTGTCATAAGAAGGATGGGGAAGCTGCTCAGTGTCCATTATGTTCACATAGAATGTCAAAAGCAAGAGGCAGAGGAGAAAGAGGGAAGGAAGAAATTGTGGGAGGGAGGAGGGAAAGCAGGAGGACAGGAAGGGAAGAGGGAAGGAAGAAACATGGGAAGGAAAGAAGGCGAAAACATGCCTTTAAGTACCTGCCAGGCATTGAGCTAAGTATTTTACAAATATCATCTCATTTGATCCTCACAACCACCCTGGGGGGGGGGGGTAGATGATATAATTTTATCCATTTTACCATTAAAGAAACTGAGGCAGACAGAGGTCAGGTATCTTGCCCAGGGTCACAGAGTTAACAAATATCTGAGGCTGAATTTGAATTCAGGTCTTCCTGACTCAAGGCCTAGTGCTCTATCCTCTGTGCCACCTAGAGTCAGAGGACCTGAGTTCAAATCTCAGCTCTGCCACTTAATATTCATGTGACCTTGGGTAAGTCATCTTACTTCCTTGTGCCTCAGTTTCCCCATCCAGAAAATGAGAGGCTAGACCAGATGGCCAATAAAGCTTTTCTGCCTCTAGATCTAGAATCCTTTGATTCCTACTAAGTTAGCAGCTGCTGAGAGAGCATGGTAGAGTGACTGGAGGGCTGGCCTTTGAATCCAGAAGACCAGGGCTGTGATAGTGGCATATTATGGTCAGCTTCCTGGAAGAGGTGGCATTTGAATTCAGCTTTCAGGAATGGGGAAGGATTCACCAGATAAATTAATGAATTACTAATTAATTAAAAATAAAATAAATTCCCAGAGAGTGTTGATATTCCAGGCTTTGGGTCTTCATAGTAAATAACTCTGAGTTTCAAAACTCAGAAAGTCTGTTGGACTCAGCTGGCTCATGGGAGTAGGCAGGTGAGGGTAGGAGAAAGGGTGGGTTGCTTTTTGGAAGAGAAGCGTGTCAGTGGAATGCCTGCAAATGGAACCCTTGCTTGCAGTGCTGGGTTAGGCTTCCTTGGTGCCTCAAATCATGGGCCTGTCTATCTATCAGGCCAGCAGAGAATGACCTTGGGCATCTCCCTGGCAGCCTTTGAAGAGCTGGCTCTTCCTCTGTCTTTCCATGGACTAGGTGCTCACTGAGTTGAATTGAATCAAACTGAACTGAATTAAAGAGTTCCCAGCTAAATTTCATGAGCAGTGCCAGGGAGTGGAAAGCACTCTGGGTTAAGAGCCATAAGACTTGAGTTCAAGCCCCAACTCTATTACTTTCTGGATAGATGACTCTGGCCAAGTCATTCACTTTCTTGGGCCTCAGTTTTCCCCTCCATAAAATCAGGAAATTGGACCACATGATGTCCCTTCCAGCTCAAAGTGCTGTTAATTAATTATTAGGAGGGACTAAACCTGTCATTTCAGGGAAGGAAGATCAACTGACTCCATGGTGCTCCCTGTTGGCTGGCCAAGAATTCCCCTCTCTTGCCCCAAGTGCCTTTCTCTGGGAGCTGATGGAATTTGTGTCTGCAGTGCCAGACTGGGCTGGGGCTCCCCTCCCTCCACACAGTCTTAGCCCTCCAAGACATCTCCCCACTGATTCTTGTACAGTGTTCCCCCAATCACTCCTGTTTCTCCATGCCAGGGCTGGTCTCATTCATCCACTCTTTGGGGAATTCTTATAGTTTCACCACTTCCAATAGGCCTAAAGAACCCTGGAGAATTACAGTTCACCCCTCCCCTCCTCAGCCAAAAGGGAGCTTTGGAGGGAATGTGTCTGGTTCTGTGAAAGGCAGCATCTGCATGCTTCCTCCCCTCCCAGTGGGGCAGTGCCTCCCTCTTCCATCTCTCATGATGAACTCCCCATTGGGCTTTTGGGCCAGGCGATGGGGGGAGACAGCCAAAGCTTGTCTCATCCAGCGCTCTATGGAAAGAATGATCTAAATAATTTCTGTGTGATCACACGTCAACCTAACATCCAACTCCGTGGAAGGTCAAGGGGAACAGATGTACCAGAAGCTGTTTATCGCATGAACAGGCACTGGGTACATCTTATATCCAGGATGATGGATAGTGTATGAATGACCCAGTTCATGGGCTGTATTCCAGGGGTTCCTAAACAGCTGATTTGGAGGCAGGAAACTTGGTGCACGGAGTTAGTGGTCCTACTGATTGTCAGAGCTGCTAATGAGAGCTCGTGTAGACTTCTCAGCCCCTTAGGGCTGTCAGGAGCTGAGGACTGGAGTGAATTACAGAGCCCAAGACAGAAGACCTCCTCGGAAAAGAGGATATTGGCCAAGGCATGGTTTTCTGAGTATTCCCCTCTCCTGCCCCAAGTGCCAGGTCAAACTGGACTTTCTAGAGTGACTAAAACCAACAGGTAGGCAGGGATTAGGCAATATTGACAGTTACTGGCCAAAGCTGAGGGAAGTCACAGAATCCTAGAGCTGGGAGGGACCTCAGAAGTCCAGCCTGAGCCTCAATAATCCTCTGTCTAGAACCCTCCATGAAAGGTTATCATTTTGAAGGCCATCATTGGTTTCATTCTGGGGTGTCCCATGCCTTTATGGGTCCCTGTCCTGGTTTGAAAGTCCCTCCTTGTGTTAAGCCTAAATTTGCCTCTCTGCAGATTCTGCCCACTGCTGCCCACTGCTCCTGGCTTTGCCCTTGGAAGGGTAGATCCAATCTCTCTTCCATGGGGCAGCCTTTCACATTACTTAAGGCAGCTGCCAGGTTCTCCCTGGACCCTTCTTCTGCCCCTTCTTTTAATTGATTCTCTTATATATCAATTCAGTTCTGTATTCTCTGGCCTTTCTAAAATGTAGAATCACCAGCTAGACATGCTGCATGTGTTCTGAGGAGGGCAGAGGACAGTGGCATGATCACCTCCCTCATCCTAATCCCTAATGTCTCTTCATATTAGCCTTCCCAGCTGGTGATTCATGTTGGGCATGTGGTTCAACAAATCTCTTTCAGATTAATTACTGCCTAGCCACATTACCCCAATCTTGTACTCAAGATTGATTTTTTTTAACCCAAATCTAAAACTTTACATTTATCCCCCATCAGACCGCGTTTTATTTGCTTGCCAAACCAGATTTTTTGAATTCAAGGAAGCTTTTCTACCATCTAGACTATATTACCATTTTGCCAGGAATATAGTATGAGAGACTGTTCTAAACACTCTGCTAAGTCCTAAGGAGACATCTGTAATATTCCATGTTCTCAGTAACACACTCTGAAAAGACGATGAGGTTAATTGGACACGTCCTATTTATGTTGTAGCCAGTTGCCTCTGTGATCATTGCTTCCTTTTTGAGATGCTCAGTTAACCTTCCCTTTGAATGATATTCTGTACTAGAACTTTGCCAAGTGACAACATGAGACTTGTTTGTCTGAACTTTTCAAATTTCATTCTCTTCTCTTTGGAAAATCAGGACAGCATATGTGCTCTCCAGTCCTGGGACTCCTCTCCCTTTCTCCTTGACTTTTGAGATCTCCCTGGTGGTGGCTCCAAAGTCACCTTGGCCAGCTCCTTTCCCCACCCCACCCAGGATGCACTGCGGTTTACCTGTGCCAGGGGACTTATGCTCATCAAGTCACTGAGCTCTTTTGTCTCCTTGTCTTGGGTCACTGCTCCCAGTTTCATTTCCAGCATAAAGGTCATTCTCTTGGGCAGAAATAACTGAAGCCAGATGAGAATTGAACAGCTTCTCCTTCTCCCTCAACTCCCAGTTTTCAATATCCTCCCACCCCAGGCTATCCTTTCTTGGAGCATCTTTTCTCCAGTTGAAGAACAGCCCTCTTTCTTGTCTTCAGCTGTTCTTACCAGTCTTCTCTCTCTCTCCCCTTGATTTTTTTTCTGGGATTTTGCCCTGCATTGACACTATTTTTTCAAAATCATACATTCATCTCTTGTTACCTATTTTCATCTTCTATAAAAGTCATAAGAAAAAATCCAAATTGGCTGGTGAATGACCTGTGTCTCAGCTCCTCTTTTCCTTCTCATCAGAATTTTTTGTGTGACTTGAAAATTTCATGCTTGAGAGTTCCCCATCCCTCTTTGCCTGATGCTCTGTATAGTCTGGGGCCCTGAAATCCACCCTAGCCTCTCTCAGCCCTTTGAATTCTGCTTTCTTCAAATCTCCAGGGCTTTCCTCTACTCCCTCATAAACTCTAAAACGAGTGAGGTTGAAATCCAAGGGTCCCTTCATTTCTTACCCAGTGACCAAATACTCTCTGTTGGTGAATATAAGACATAGAATTTTCCCCTTTTGGTTCTTCCTCCTAGTGAAGGATGAAATTATCCCTAAAGCAAGATAAATGTTGAGATGTTCCACTTTGGGCAGATAGAGTTCCCTGGTGCTGTGCTATGTGCCAAGCTGGTGATCTGTTTTCCAGATTTCTCATCTATATCTTCTTTCTGTCCCAGTGCTCTGTAGAATACTCAAATGATCAAATCATTCCTGATTTCTTCTGTGTGTGTATCTCTCCTTTACCTCCTCACTTTGGTTCCTAAATTCTGTCATGCAGAAATAGATAAGGCTATCCCATCCTTCCCCACCCCTTGCCCTCAATTACCTTCCCTCTGAATTTTCAATAAAATAAGCCTTTCAGAGCCATGTCCCAGTCCTGGACCTTATCTTCTTGCCACCGGTGATGGTCATTCCTGGTCTCTGGTTCATTGGTTTCTCCTTGATTATGTTTTTCCCTGTGCAAAGACTGCTAGAGGTCCACAGTTAGATGGGTTGGATATTTTAGCATCTGCTGAAACTTTTCATCACCTTCCTCATATGCTGAGACCTCTTTTGGGGGATTGGCATTAAGACCCCAAACCACTCACCTTCTCTGTTTGGGCAGGAATGCCTGCTTCTGCCTCACCTTAGAACAGTAGACTACAATTCAATATTCCTTCTAAATGTTTACTTATCGGAGGGACCATACTTGGATACCTTCCTCTACCCTGGACCCTGTGATGTCTTTATGTAACTCCTTTTCCCACTGAATCCTCCTTGTGACCAAGAAAAACAGTTAAGTAAAAACATCTAAGAGAATGACTTTATCTGACAATGTATCCAACCTTCTGTTCTCTTGGCCCACCATGTACTTCACATTCTGTCCTTGGGTACCTTCATTTTAGTGATCTCATCAGTTAAATTGCTGTAGCCACCACATATATTACTTTCTTAGTCCATGTTGACTTCTCCTTGCTAGGGTGAATGCCATAATATTCCTTGCATCCTTCCTTTTTCCTCTCTCCTTTTGCATCAGTTCACACTAATCTTCTCAGGTTTCTCTGAATTACTCATTCATCAGTTCTTAGGCAGCTGGGTGATACATTAATTCACTTACTAGCTGTGTGACCCTGGGCAAGTCACATCACTTCTCTATACCTCAGTTTCCTCATCTGTAAAATACTGTTCCATCATTTCAGTCATATCTAACTCTTCGTGATCCGATTTAGGGTTTTCTTGGCAGAGATATTGGACTAGTTTGCCATTTCCTTCTCCAGCTCATTTTGCAGATGAGAAAATTGAGGCAAACAAGGTAAAGTGATTTGCCCAGGGTCACCCAGCTAGTCAGTGTCTGAGGCCAGATTTGAACTCAGGAAGATGAGTCTTCCTGATTCCAGACTCAGTGCTCTGTGCCACCCTTCTGTAAGATGAGGTGATAATAATAGTGTCTACTTCACAGAGTTGTGAGGCTCAAATGAAATGACCTACGTAAAGCACTTTATGAACCATAAATTAGCTAGCTTATTACATAATAATACACTGTCATATTTACATTCTATAGGGTTTTTAGAACCATTGGTTAGCTGATGACGTCTTATTTCTGAATGCTAATATTAATAGATCAGCAAACATTTATTAGGGCTTTACCATGTTCCAGACATTGTGCTAAGCTTTGGGGAGGCACCGAAAGACCAAACATTAAAAAACAATTTTTTTAAGACTACAGATATTTTGTGTCTAGGACTTTGGTTTTCTTTAATTTCCTTGGGATGCGTGCCCAGTGATGGAATTTCTGGGTCAGAGGATATGAACAATTTAGTCCTGTTTGGGGCATCATTCCAAAGTGATACTCAGAACAACTGGACTTCCTCATGAATCCACCAGTGTGCCTGTCTTTCCATAGCCTTCCAGCATTGATCTCTTCCATCTTTTGTCATGTTTTCCAGTGTGTGTGGTGTGTAGTGAAACCTCAGTTATTTTCATTTTCATTTCTCTTACTGACAGTGAGGCGGAGCATGCTTTTAAATGGTAATTGAAAACTATTTGTTTCTGTCCTTTGATTACTTCTCTATTGCTCCCAATCTTAGATATTTTTGTCAGTTTCCTGTATATTTTGGCTAGGATGGGGACAGACGCATGATTTCATTGGCATAGGAAACTACTAAGGTAGTGATACAGGTGGACACTTTCTCTGCAAATGTATAATCTTAGAGATCCCCCTACAGCAGAGAGAGTTCAAGCGGCTTGTCCAGGGACACACAATTCAGTGCATGTCGGTAGCAGACCTCAGACGTAGATATCCCTGGTTTCAAGGCCAGCTCTCTCGAATCACTCCCTGATGCTGCATCTCTGAAGTTTTGGTCGCCATTTTCTTTGGAGATCTTTTCTCTCTGTTTCTCTCCAAGTCCACCCTCTGCTTCACTTGCTCAACAACTGTTCACACGCCCATCCTAAACACCCAGGGACCAGGTCTCATAGCCCCATGCCAGAAAACAAAGAGAATAGCTTAATGACTTTTCTCTAAGCCCAGGGGGTGAGTTTTCTTCCCTACGCAGCTGTCTGCTTTTCTTCCTCCTTCATCCTAACAAGAAGAAACTTTAAATACAGTTAGGTTGGGTTTTGATAACCAAGGACAAGACCTTGGTATAGTAGAAATCAATCAGTCCATCAACCCCTCATTTATTTGCTAATTGGCTAATTTATTAAATAAATTTATGTATTAAACACCTGCTAGGTACAGACGGTCATAGTACCAGATGCTGGAGGGAAAAAGGTGAGACATAGCTAGCCTCTAATTGTTTTGTGACTTTGGATAAGTCACTTTCCCCATCTTTACTTAAATTTTCTCCTTTGGAAAATGAAATTTGTCAGCTTAAGAATAATGAGTACTTAGATAGTATTCCCCATCCTTTCTCTCATTTGAGCCTTTTAAGAGTCCTGGGAAGGAGGTGCTACAGGTATTGTTGTTTCCCAAGGGAGATTGAGTGATTTGGCTGTGATCACTAGCTGGTTCAGTGGTGGTGGGTGGGACTGAACTGTCCTTGACTCTAACTCTATCCACTGGACCACACTGCTTCTAGTAGTGCCCCACACCCCACCACTCCCTGTTTTAACGTCTTATGAATGAATAAAACATTTATTTTATGTGCAAAGCAACTCATATTCTGATAGGAGAGACAAGCCATTGGGAAGGTTTCGGCTGCAAGTCAGAGGAACACTCCCATGGTCCTTAGGGTATATAGGGGCACGTGGTGATGCCTTTTCTTTGTGCTGATCCATGGATATCTTCTTCCTGATGTGGAATTGTGTGACAGGGTCAAGAACATGGCTGGTCAGACCTTTCTGCTCGAGGTCATCAGTGGTCATGGCTGAAGAACCTGCAAGAATTCTATGATTCTGTAACTTGTGCCCCTTGGGGAGAAGAAGAGAGAGGCAAAGTGATGGAAAGGTGGATTTAAAGTCAGAGGACCTGAATTCAAATTCTAACTCTTGCCTATTGGACCTTGGGCAAATCCATTCCCCTTTGTTGGCCTCAGTTTTCCCCTCTATAATGTGAGGAGGTTGGGTTCCATGGCTTATAAGATTCTTTCTACCTCTTTATATGGATGAATTAATCTTTGATAGATCACTGCCTCTAATCTGGAAAAACTCCAAGCCTTAAAGTGTGCTGTGGACCTTATCCCTGGGCCCAGAAGCATTATAACTTGAGTCCTTGGCAGTCTTTGAACAAGCTCTGGCATGGTGCCTGGATGGGTGGAGCCAATCCCATTGGCTGCCTCTTCTGTCCTTGCAACAGATTTATGGGGACATTTCTCTAGTGGGAGTGACCAGCCTACAAAGCATTGATGGAAGGGCCTCAGACATTGTAGTGGAAAGTTTCAACAGAGCAACACAAACATCCACCATAGATTCCAAGGTATGGCTTTGGGCAGACAACAAAAGTGAACCTCTTGGCATGGTGGAAAGAAGGTTGGACATGACAAAAGGACACCCATGATGGATGTGACCGTAGTCAAGGCCTTTGCCCTTCCTTACCATCACTTCTTACACTCACTTTCCTTCTAGGCTCAGCTCAAGCACCATCTCCTCCGACAGGGCCTTCATAATTTCCACCCTTCCTCTGCTCTCCCCCAGCTGTCAGCACCTATGGGTATTGATACCATATGCATTTTGTACACATTCATATGCACATGTTATCCCAACCAGCTCTGTGACTGCAATATTCTTATAGAAAGGATGGTGAAATTTGTAATCATATGGGTAAAAGTTGAGGGGCCAGGCCCAAAGAAGAGGGAGTGGTTGACTATTTTCACATTAACCTCTGTCCAGAACTTTTATTCATACCTGAACACCCAGTTATAGGCCCAGGGCTGGCCTCGATCAGGGCTGGTCCCCAGTCAGGGCTGCTCAGGAACACGAGACTCTTGATTTAGAACAGACTGAATGCGTCAGGTGAACTGCAGACAGGATACCTCTCGATTCTGACTACAGCCTTCCATCCTTGATGGTGGCTTAGAGAACGTGCTTCTTGAGAACTGAAAGAGTTCAACCATGACCAGAGTTAGGCCACAGAGCCTGACATTTCTGGAGGTGAGGGCTCCATGGGCCTCCAAGGTAATTTGTGTCGATCTCTGGTGCCCTGGTGGATTAGATTTGGGATTTCATGATGAGAGTTAAAAGGGTTCTTACAGACCCTAGAGTCCACCCAATTCTGCACACACACGCCCCCCCCCCCCCCCCCCCCCCGACACACACACTGAGAATGCCCTCCACAAAGTCCCTGGCCAGTGCGCATCTAGCCCCTGCCTGAGGACCTCCAGCGACAGGAACTCCCTTTTTCTCCTGCTGATTCAGTCCATCCACTTTGGGACAGCTCAGATTGTTAGGAAATGAGCCTCAGTCTACCTCTCTGTAATTTATTTCTCCCAGTTTTCCTGCTTGGGACCAAGAAGAACAAAGCTAATGCCTTTTCAGTTTGCTCAGACTGAGCTGTAGCAGCAACCATTTGGACATTTTCTACAGTGACACACACCGGTGTTTGCATATCGCTATCTGCCTCGCCCCTTGGCTTTGCCCTCCCCCAAGTCCAATAGAGGGACATCACCCAGTGGGCTAGATTGGAGGCTTCCTAACCTCTTGATGTCTTGAGGGTTTCAGTGGCTGCCCGCTCCTCAGCCCTGTCATTGCCCCCTGCTCATCCCATCTCTTCTTTCTAGCACAATTTTCCCTGACAATGTCCATTGCCTCTGCGCCTCTCTAGGGCTCCTAGTGGGTTCCATATTGAAGCCTGCTCACATTCACCCCATACCTGGCCCTTGCTCTCCATGGGATAGTCATTTTCAGCTCTTCATGGGCTGTAGGATTCTATGCCTCGGAGTCATTAGATAATGTGGGTGTTGTAGAGAAGGGCCTTTATGTACTGTAGAATTCAGAATTTCTAACAGTGCTCTGGTGGCAAGTCAGCCTGCTTTCCCACTCCTTTTTCTATATATTCTCCATCTATCCATGTGATTCCTAGAATTTAGCATGCAGAACTGAATGGGAAAAGTATAATGAGACCAGCATCTCCCCTTTGTCCTCGCCTAATGTAACTAGGAGCAGAAGGGGGCATTTGAGCAGGCCCTTGAAGGAAGTGAGGGGGTTAGAGGCACAGGTGAGAAAGAAGGGCATTCCAGGCATGGTTGTCTCCGCAAAGTGGGGAGGTGGGAGATGTAGCATCAAGTTGGAGGGACAGAAAGTTGACTGGAAATGAGAGCGAGTCATGTGTGACAAGCTAGAAGGGCTGGCCATCCACCCTCTGCTCAAAGACACCCAGACGTTTGCAATCATCAGAAAGGACATTTTTCCTTACAACAAACTGTAATCTTCTCCTCGCTGCTTCTGGTGCCATCCTCTGAGGCCCAGCTGAGCGCATCTAATCCTGCTTCCCCATGACAGCTTGTCAGGGACCTGCAGTGGTACTCCCAGATCCCTGGGGCCCTCCCTTCTCCAGCTTGTAGAGAAAGCCCACTTCCATTAGACGTTCAGGCAGGCCTGGTCTCTGAGCCTTGTTGGGATGGTTGGCTCTCCTGTCTGAAAGCTCTCTTTCCCCCCTCATCGATCCATTTGCAGGATCTGAGGCAGATAGGCCATCACCTGCAGGTGTTCATGAACCCTAATCTGTTGTCCTACCCCCTCTGCCTCTGCCTTATAATACCTGATGCTGGTGACCTCTCATCACTCCTGCCTGGTTGTCTCCCAGGCCATCATCCCTGCACTGGCCAAGTCTCTCTTTCCTTCTCAGTCTGGACCCCTTGGTAGACTAGTCCAACACTCTGCTCCCACATCTCTTGACTTAGGCTGTCAAGGATCATGCCTTGCCAAGCCCCACCCTCGGATTACTCCCCGAATTTGCTGCCTTTGCTCCTAGTCACATGCTGCTAAATGTGGCTGGAGGAAATCACGAAACTGAACTGACAGGTCCAGTTCAGGTTTATGTTACTTAATAGTTCCCTAAGTATTACTTTCCCATTCTCTATGGCTCCCACAGCTCATCCTTGGCCCATCTTCTCAGCCCAAGACCCGGATTTATACTTCTTAGGGTCATTCATGAGGAACCCCTCTTCTTCCATCATCCTCAGCTCATGTTAGTCAGACATCCTCCCTCCTACCCCCATCTCCTCTTTCGCTCTTATCTCACATGAGAGGGTCCTTCTGGCCAAAACCAGCCCTGCCACATGTACCCTCGACTCTGTTTCATCCCAGCTTCTCTCGAAGATTGGCCCCTCAGTCAGACCCCTCTCATTTATCCTCAACTTCTCCCTCTCTTCTGGCTATTTCCCTATCACCTGTAAGTCTGCCCATGTCTTTGCCATCCTTAAAAACCCCTCACTTGCTCCGACTGTCTCTGTAAGTGAATGCCCTCTAGCTCTTCTCCCTTTCAAAGATAAACCCTGGACGAGGCTGTCTACAATCGATACTTCCATTTCCTTTCCTCCAACTCCTTCCTTAGCTCTCTGCAGTCTGGCTTCTGACCTCATCACTCAACTGAGTGGCTCCGTGCAAAGCTTCTGGTGATCTCTTAATCACCTGCTCTAATGGCCTTTCCCCCACTCCCATCCTTCTTGACCTCTCTAATGAACTTGACGGTGATGATCTCCTTCTTCTCCTTCTTCTCCTGAAAGCTGTCTCCTCTCCGGGTTCCCAGGGCACCAGTCTTCCTGCTTCTCCTCTCATCCGGTGCTCTACCTTTGCCATTGTCCTCTGCAGGATTTCCATCCATGCCTCCCGGCTCTCTGTTCTGGGCCCTCTTCTCCCTTGTATATACACTCACTTGGCATCTCATCAGCTCTCATAGATTGAATGATCATCACTGTGCAGAGGATTCTCAGACCCATTTATCCAGCCTGGATCTTTCTCCTGGCCTGTAGTCTCACATCTCCCTCTGCCTGTTAGGCATCTCAAACTGGATGTCCAGGAGACATCTTACGTTCAACATGTTCAACACTGAGCCCATGAGCTTTACTTAATGCTGTATTCTTGTCAAGGACACTGCCTTCCTCCCAGCCCCCCCCCTCCCAGGTTCTCAGCCTAGGAGTCATCCCGGACACCTCACTGCTTCTCACCTTGGCATATCCAAGCAGTTCCTAAGGCCTGTCCATCACCTTCCGGACGTCTCTCAAATCCGCCTTCTTCTCTCTTCTGACACTGCCCCATTCTGGTACAGAACCTCATTACCTTGCACCTAGACTGATAACAGCTACTGCCTCAAGGCTCTCCCACTCCAGTCCAGCTTCCATTCAGCCCCCCAAGCTCAGGTCTGACTATGTCACCCCCTCCTCAATAAATTCCCATGGCTCCCTGTGGCCTCCAGGATCAGACACAAAATACTTTTTGACTTTCAGAGTCCTCCATGAACTGCTGCCTCCTCCCTTCTCTGCCTTCTCACACCTCACTCCCCACCATGTCCTCTTCAGTCCAATGGCACCGACCTCCTGGATGTTCCACTAACAAACCCCTTCCTCTCTAGGCTTTCTCTCTTACTCTCTCCTTCCTCTGCTCCCCCTACTGACCTCCCAGTCTCCTGTAGGTCCCAGCTACAATTCCACCTTCCACAGGAGGCCTTCCCCAAACCCCCTCACTTCCAGTGCCTTCTTCCAGTGTTACCTTCTGTTTAGAGAGGCAACCAGTGGAAGCAGCACAGTGGGCAGACGGCTGGGCCTAGAGTCAAGAAGACCTGAGTTCAAATGTAGTCTTGGGTACTTTGTAGCTGTGTGACCCTAGGCAAGCCATTTTACCTCTGTTTTCCTCAACTATAAAATGAGATAAGAATACCCCCTCCCTCATGAGGATCAAATGGGGTATTTGTAGAGCACTTTGCACAGTACTTGGCATATAGTGTGTGTTTAATTTCTTCCTCTCCATCCCTCTGGAGAGAATTAATATTACAGTATTATAGTAATAACTAATTATTAATTGTAATGCACCTTTTTTCCCTCTATCTTCTGTAAATACCCACCTCCCATTAAGGTCAGTCAGTCTCTGAAGGGCAGGGCTGATTGATGGAGTTGCCCATAACTTTCAAGGAGGACATCAGTTTTGGGTGGGATCCCACTAAGAGGTCTAATTTCTGTGTAGACAGAGTCCAGTCTTGGCTTACCCTGAGGGTTGGAAGGCCTGTCCTTGGTCGCTTCATTAGCATTTAGGATGACCCAGCTCATGGAGAAAACTAGCCAGAGTGGTCTGGATGGAGTTGGTGTCCCCTGCCCAGATTACTGGAAGCTGCAGAGTCTCATGATCATGCCCCATTCTCAACATGAGCAGCTGAAGACTTTGAGCTGGTCACCTCATTAAATGTCCACCCATCATGGTTGAGTTTCACTGGTCAGGGGCATTCCCCTTCAGAAGGGATTTCAGGGTCTCCATTGAGGCTTTGGTTACTGAGAGAAACCATTGACCATCCATTTATTGGTCATCAGCTAGCCTAATTATTACATTGATTATCAAATACTCAGATACTCTGGGCAGTTATGTGTCTATGAGTATATATATATGTATATATGCATATATCTATACATATCTATATCTTGTATGTGCTTGCATGTGGCTTTGCATGCTATCTTCCTCATTTGAATATAAGCTCCTTGAGGCCAAGGATCAGTGTTTTTGACTTTGTATCCCCAGAACTTAGCATACATGCTTGTGGACTCATCCTTGACTTGTTCACAAGGTAAGGGAACATACAAGCTGTATACAGGATAAATGGGAGAAGAGAGAGATGGATACTGAGTCTAGTAGAGGGTCAATGACTCTCCCAGCACACAGCTGGGAAGGAACAGAAGCAGGATTGGTGCTGACCCCAAGCCCAACGTTCTGTCCGCTAGGCTACCTAGCCGCCCTTCCTTCTCCCTCCAGCCTAGTGGAAGAAATGAGAGAGCGTAGTAAAGCCCTGCTGAGTGTTCATGCCTCGTCACCCCTTGTGAGCAGGGCTAGCAGTGAAGGATCAGACTTAATTCAGTTGGAGGGCAGCCAAACCTAAGATGGACAGGGTCACTGAGGGATCCTTAGGTGGATCTGGTTGGGATAAGGATACACCAGGCTACCTATACCTCAGCTTCAGGTGCTGTCTGTCTGCTTACCCTCAAAGGCTCTGGGGGACCAGTAGGCAGGGTGGATTTGCTCCCTTCTGGGCCTTGTGGTCCTGGTGGGAGATAAAGGGACTACTCAGGGCAGGCTTCCTGGAGGAGGTAACCCTTGTTTATCCTAGGGGAGGGGAGAGCTATGGTAAGAGTATCTGAAGGGCTGTCACCTGGAAGAGGGGTTAACCTCGTTGACCCTAGAGGGCAGAACCAGGAGCAGGGAGATTTTCCAAGGGAGGCAGATTTGGGTTAGATTTCAAGGAAGACATCCTTTTTCATAATCCTGGCTGACTGGGCCTAGAGAGGCTCTTTGCTCCTTATTCCTAGGTGCTCCCCTCTTTTAATGTGATCTGAGCTCCTATGAGCTCTCTTGCTCAGACTCCACATTGCGGACTTACATCAACCCACTCCAACTCCAGTCATTTGTTCAGGCAGACCAATAAGCATGTATTAATTATCTACTATGTGCCAGGTATGTGCGCTGGGCCCAGAGGACACAAGGAAAGGAAAAGCCAGCCCCTGCTCTCAGGGAGCTCCCAGTTCAATGGGGAAGACACCATGCCAACAGCTGGACAAACAAGATGCAGATGCAGACAGGATGTGACATTAGAGGGGCAGCATTGGCACTAAAGGGGGCCAGGGAAGGCTTTCTGTAGGAGGTGGGTTTTAGCGCAGCTTTGAAGGAAGACAAATCACTGCTTGGTCACAGTCTTGTGATCTTGTACTAGGGAGGCTGAATTCTTGAACCCAAGAGGACGACTAGGGAGTAGTGGGAGATAAGGGTGGAAAGAGGTCTGTGGAATCATGGAGAGCCTTCAATGCCAGGCAAGGAGTTTAGATGTGAGGCCAGGACCTGAGGAACTTCCAGGGTTGAAGGGTTTACAGCTGGAAGGTCATGACCTCAGCAGTCATCTACTCCAGTTCTCTCATTTTTACAGATAAGGAAACTGAGGCCTAAAGAGATTCCATTCTTTCCTCAGGTCACATTTTGTATTCCACAGTGGAATGTAAAATCTTTGAAAGAAGGAGATATTTCTTTTTGGTTTTTGTAACCTCTGTGCTTTGTGAGATATATTTCATAGGCTTAATCAAAGCTTGATGTTGAATTACTTCTCAAGGAGGCGATATGGGATGGTGGCAGTGTTGGGATCTGGAATGTGCCACCTTGTGGTCTCGGGCAAGTCACTTTCTTTCTCTAAGGTTCAATTTTAGTATGGAAAGGGCAATGGATTCAGGGTCAGAGAAGCCGGGCTCAATTCTTGACTCTGTCACTTACTACTCAAGGTCAATGACCTTGAATGAATCATTTCATCTCTTTGGGCCACAGTTTCCTTATCTGTAAAATGCAAAGGTTAGACCAGATGACCCCTGAGTCTCCTTCCCATTCTGAATTGGCGATCTTAAGAATGAATGGACTTGTCCAAGATTATATAAGTAGAAAGCTACAGAATCGAGACTTGAATTGGATCCTCCATCTCCACGCCAGTTTTCTCCCCACAGTTTACTCTGATTATTTGTTTCTCTCAAGACCCCTCCCCTTTGGTGTCCATTTTCTTTCAAGACTGATCATCGGAAGGGGCTTACATGGCTAATTTCTTTTGTAAACCGAAATCTTAATGGTGTGTGGTATGTTCCTAATGTCTGGTTTGGGTAATCAAACTCTGAATTATTAAAGACAGATTTCGGCAGCAGAGAAGGATCTGGGATGATAATTAGATCTAAGTACTTAATTACTTGGATTCACAGCAAGTGAAATGATGATTTATTTGGCTTATAAAATTCACAGTTTAAAATGAGTCTTGCCTTTCATGGAAGAAAATTTCACAATGGTAATTGCTAACCCCTTGGGTATTCCCCACACATGGTGTGTTTGTGCAGAAAGAAGCCTGGCTCAAATCTGAAGCACAACCCAGCTGCCCATCTAACCTGGGACTGACAGGTATGGGATGGAGAAAGGCAGAGGCCTTCATAGGGCACTACTGGGCAGCCACTGGGTCCAAAGTTGTTTCTGGTTCCACTGATCTCTTCCGAGGTGGAATCAAAGATTTAGAGTCAGAAGAACATTTAGAACTTACACAGTCCAGCCCTCTTATTTTACAGTGGAAGAAATTCAGTCCTAGAAAAAAGTGATTGGCCTAGGTTTACTTAACCAGTATGTGTCAGAGGCAAGAAGGATTTGAATTCAGGTTCCACTGCCTTTCTTGCTACAATTCTTAAAATGAAATAGAGAGGAGAGCTTTTTAGTTCCAATATAGAGATGAGAGAAGGGCCTTCTACTACAGATGTGAATTAAAGGAAGGGCCTTCTCTCCTACAGATGTGCAGATGCCAGGAGCATGCCTCTCACGTGGTCACTGCCAGCATCTGATCATTCAGAAAGAGGCAACGGGCTCTTCCCCCGACCTTGGCAGCCACATACATCCCCCTATAGAAAGCAAGGCCAGTGTGTGCCACCAGAGGGGACAGATTTGTTCTGCCCTTAAATCAGTAAATTAGGCTTGCTTTGGTTGAAAGTCAGATAATTATGAGGCATTTTTATGACTCGTGGTTCACAGACAGAGAGGTCTGGGTTTGAGAACTGTATGACTATGGCCGGCTAGCCCCTCACCATCCAGGCTTGAATCCCTGAAGCTGCATCCCAGGGACTGCAGAGTTGGTGAGTGTGAGCAGTCCTCTCAGCCATGAGGGCAGCTGGAAGGCCTGGCATCATTCCTTGTGGGTCTAGAGCCTCTCAGCTTGAAGCCTTGAAATTGGGAGAAGCAGGCTTTGATCTGAGGGCTCAGGGGCAGGGCTGGACAGGTTTCTCCATTTCGTGAAGTTAGTGCAGAATAACTCTCTAAAGTCACACGTAAAAAGAATGACTAGAATTTGCCACCCTGTTTCTCATCCTCTCCATGACCATTGTTCTGCCTACCTCTCACCTGGGCTTCCTCTGGATGGAGCAGGACCACAGGGGTGCCCTGGCCTGGTTACTAGGAGACGGCCAGCCTGGGGAGCTCTTAGAAGCAGAGTAAAAGAGTGGACCTTTGAGGAAGCCCATCTCCTGGAGCAAATTCTATGATGCTTCAAGGCAGTGGGAGCAATCCTGATCTCAGATGAAGCAAAAGCAAAAATAGATCTAATTAAAAGAGATGATCAAGAAAACCACATTTTGATAAAAAGTACCATAGATGAAGTAATATCAAAAAATTTTATAGCAAGTTTATCTGATAAAAGCCTCCTTAACCAAATATGTAAGAAACTGAGTCAAATTTATAAAAATAAGTGCCATTCTCCAGTTGATAAATGGACACAGAATACAAACAGGCAGTTTTCGGAAGAAGAAATCAAAGCTATCAAAAGTCATATGAAAAATATTGTAAATCACTGCTGATTAGAGAAATGCACCTTGAAACAACTCTGAGGTATCACCTCACACCTATCCGAAATGACAAATGCTGGAGGGAATGTGGAAAAATTGGGACACCGATGCATTGTTGGTGGAGTTGTGAACTGATTCAACCATTCTGGAGAGCAATTTGGAGCTAGGTCCAAAGGGCCATAAAACTGCATCCCCTTTGACTCAGCAATACCACTACTGAGTCTGTATCCCAATGAGATCAAAGAAAGAGGAAAGGGATCTATATGTACAAGTATATTCATATTTTAGTGGTGGCCAAGAACTGGAAACTGAGGGGATGCACATCAACCGAGGAATGATTGTGATGGAATATTATTGCACTATAAAAAGTGATGAGCAGGATGCTTTCAGAAAAACCTGAGAAGGCTTATATGAGCTGATGCAAAGTGCAGGGAGCGGAACCAGGAGAACATTGTGCACAGTTAACAGCAACATTGTAACAGCAACTGTGAATGAATTAGCTACATTGGTCTGAGACATTTCCAAAGGACTGATGATGACAAAATGCTCTCCACCTCCAGAGAGGGAAATGATCAATTTAGTTCAAACTGGAGTATAGTTTTCTTACTTTCTTTATTTTCTTGCCTTTTTTGTGATATGGCTAACACAGAAATATGTTTCGCATGATTTCACATGTATAACTGATTTTTTGGTTTTTTTATTTTTTGGTTTTTTAGTGGGTGGAGGAGGGGCAGGAAGGTGGGAGAGAATTTGGCACCCCAAAGCCTTTTAAAGGATGTTAAAATAATAGTATATTTTTAATAAAAGGAAGCCCATTTCCTCAAACATATTTCCCTTTCACTGACTCTTCAGCCATACATTCCACTCACTCGGTCTTTATGAAACATTTACTTTGTGCCAGGCACCATCTGAAGGTCTGCTCGAACAAAACTGTCACTGCCTCTAAGGGGCTTCGAATCTTCCGCCTCATCATTTCCCACCTCATGACAGCATTCCATCACAATCATAGGCCGCACCTTGCTCAACCATTCCTCACCTGGTGGGCATCCCCTCAATTTCCAATTCTTTGTCACCACAAAAAGAGCTGTTAGAAATAGTTTTGTTTATGTGGGTCTTTTCCCCTTTTTTCTTTGGGATACATACCTAGCAGTGATTTTGCTGGGTCAGAGGGTATGTACAACATGAAAACAGAGAAGTCAATAGAAGATAATTTTGGGAGAGAGAGACTGGTGGCCACTGGGGTCATCAGGGAAGAGGAGGAGGCTTGAGGGCCCCTGGCTAAGCCTTACAGGAACAGAGGATTCAAAGAGGGAGAAATGAAAAAGGGTGTTATAGTCACAGAGGTGGCTGGTGGCTCAGTGGATAGCATACTGGGCCAGGAGTCAGGAGAACCTGAGTTTAAATCTGGCCTCAGATACTTACTAGCTGTGTGATCCTGAATGAGTCACTTAACCTATCTGCCTCAGTTTCTTCAACTATAAAAATGAGGAAATAATAGCACTTATCTACCAGAGTTGTTTTGAGGGTTAAATGAGATAATATTTGTTTTTTTGAAGAATACCACAGCATAGTGCCTGACACATAGTAGGTATGTTTATCCTCTCCTTCTTCTAACACACTCACATACACACGACACACATGTACATGCATACACATGCACGCACACATACATGTGCACACATGCATGCACAGACATGGACACACACATGGACACACACCAGCCTATACAGAGATGGGAGACAGAAGTCCAACTTAGCTGAACAGAAATATCCTAAAAGGGGAGGGGGAGCTCACTTGGGGAGGGCATGAAATGGCAGCTGGAGTAGTTTGTCCTTTATCCCAGAGGCACCAGGGATCCACGGAAAGAGCTGCTAGGACAGTGGAGTGACATGTCAGTCAGCAAGCATTTATTAAGCTCCTACTGTGTGCCAGGCACTGTCTAGTCAGCCTTGTATCTTGTCATTAACTCGGCAGTGGTGTGGCAGGCGGGGGAGGGAAGAGCCTGGTTGGAATCAGGGTGATCACTTAGGAGCCAGTAGTCAATGTGAGTGGTGGTGGAGATGTGAACCAGTGCACAGCTGGGGAGATGGAAAGGAGGCTCCCTGCATGGAAGGTTCTATGGAAGTGAACTTGATAAAACTTGGCAGCTGACTAGCTTTGAACAGAGGGGGTGAGGCAGGAGAAGGCAAGGGTGACTTTCAAGCTGCAGACTCGGGGAATGGAAGGATGGCGATACCCTTTACTAAAACAAGGAGTTAGGAGGATGGGGAAGCAGGAGATTCAGTTTTGGAGGTGCTGACTTTGAGATGTCTGTGGGACATCATCCAGTCTGAAATGGTGAATGGCCAGTTGCTGCTGTAGGTCTGAAGCTCGGGGCAGGAGGTGCTGAATGTATAGGTCTGGGAGTCATCTGAGAGATGCTGCTGAGGTCACCAGCAGAGGCAGGAGTGGAAAGAGGAGGAAAAGGTCCAAGATGAGTCTCCCTTGCATCAGGCCACCTGAGGGGATAGAAGGACATGGAGCAAAGCCCCTGGACTCAGGGGCGGAGCACAAGACTACAGCACACTCACTTTCCACGTTGTCCCTGATGCCCAGGCATGAGCTATTGGGTCATCTCAACAAGAGGCGTGTCCTATATGACCAGTGTCATAGCTGGTGACCAGCAGATCAGGGGCTCCCCAATCATCCTCGCTAATTGGGTCTTCTGTTGGACAGATGTAGGAGGCAGGAGTGGAGGGGAGGCCCATCTCCTACAGACATAGAGGAGAGAAAGGGATCTTTTCTTTATACTTCTGTGGGAGTAAGAAAGGAAGAAGTATTTGATGCAGACATGGTCCAAGAGAAACACCTTCTCTAAGACAGATGGGAGAGAAACCATTGTTGTTCTTTGATGCCAATATTAAGGGGAGAGATGCACCCTCTATTAGAAAGAGGGAGTCTTGGCTGCATCTGATAACATAGGCAGTATTTTGCACCCATGGCTCCCCACCTCTGCAAAGGAGGGAAGAGGTCTGTTTTACCAGCATGGTTGGACAGATCGAGTTCTGGACGTGGAGTTAGGACACCTGGCTTCACGTCCCTCTTTGGACCCTTACACCTGTGAGGCCTCAAGCCAGCCTCAGTGTCCTTGTTAGCAGAATGAAGGGTTTGGACCCAGTGACCTCCAAGGTCTCTTCCGGCTCCAGAGCAGTGATCATAATTAGTGTTTCGTCTTTGGCCTCCCCATGGTTTTTCTTATTGCCCGTGTTTTCCTCCTGGCTGTTTACTTCATCACGGAATTTGTCACACTGGTATTATAATAAATGAAGCAATAATAATAACCAGTGTACAAACAGGACTTTAATGTTGGCAAAGTACTTCACGAATATTTTTTCATTTGATCCTCACAACAGTCCTGGGAGGTAGGGTCCATCATTATCCCCATTTTACCGATAAGGAAAAACTGAGGCAAACAGGGCTAAGTGACTTGCCCAGGGTCACACAGCTAGAAGGTGTCTGCAGCCAGATTTGAACTCAGGTCTTCCTGACTCCATTCCGTCTCATCCCTATCCGCCATTTTGTTTATCCCTTCCACCATCCATAGGGATAGTTTTCTTTAAAGAGCATCAGTATGGCCTAGGTAAGAGCTGCCAAAGAGAAGGCTGAGTAGGAAGGAGCCCTAGACTGGAAGGTGGGTACACATTGGACCAGCCAGCATCTGAGTTCCCTCCCAGAACAGTGATTCCGAGATTCTTTCAGGAGATCCAGATTCTAGTTCTATCTGTGTGACTCGGGCCCTTCTCCCTTTGCTATGCCTCAGTTTCCCCCCTGTAACACAAAGGGCTTGTATGAGATGGTTCCTCAAGTCCCTCTCTGCTTTACAGTTGTGTAGTTCAATGATTTATAGAATTCCAATCTCCTAACTACATTTCAGTATAACTGGACATCTCAATCGATATTCCAATGACCCATGATTTCATCGGCCTGGGCACCCTCTCCACTGATGCATATCTTAACCTTTCCATGCCTTATTAGGCAGTCTGGGTATTGCCGTGGTCAAAAATTACTGTATCTTTGTAGAAATGCTCCAATTTATGGCCATTCATCCATGATCTCATTGACGTGGGTGTAGGCTTCACCCACACGGGTCACAACCCATCTTTGTCTACTCACCCTCCATGATTTGGGGCTATGTTTTCCCATAACTGCATGGCAAGAGTCCACCTGCCATTCCTAGCAGCCTCTCTCAAGTTCTGGAACATGGCTGCAGGTGGGGGCCTTTCATCATTGATCCCTCCAGCTCACTCCTTGACTTGGTACAGTTTTTTTTTTTCCAGTCATGCATTTCTTTGGTGACATCATCTATACTGATTCTCCACTAAATAGTTCTTTGACTGGGTTGCAGCCTATATATACCTATTATATGCCTCTCCACTGCCCCATGGGTAAGTCTTAGCCCCCATTCTTTAGAGACTGACAAATTCCTTAATCATTGAATGTCACTATGAGTCAGCGTGGGATGAGACCAGGTCTGTGATTTCCCTGGGTCAAGGGACCTCTTGGATAAGGAGACCCCCCATCCCCTGGTGACTGGCCCCTGAAGGTGGGCAGCTAGGTGGTGCAGTGGAGGCAGGGAGACCTGACCTCTCATCCCACTTTACACAGTCTCCATGTAACCCTGGGCATGGACTCAGTTTCCTTATCTGTAAAATGAAGAAGTTCAATGGTCCTCCAGGTCCCTTCTAGCTCTGAATCTATTATCCTGTGATCCTCTGCAGCTCATATTCTGAGTTCCCTGGGGGCACCGAGAGGTTAAGTAGCCTGCCCAGGGTCACACAGCCAGGATGTGTCAGGTGGAACTTGGACCCAGGTCCTCCCGACCCTTCTCAAGGGGAGCCCTCTCTCTACTTATTACACCATGCTGGAACAACAGTGCAGTAAAATCTTTCCTTTTGTTTCAAGGAGAAACTTGGGCTCATTGAAAAGTTTCTCGAAGGAAAGTCAAGCCTGCTCTCTTCCTCGCATGCAATTCTGGGTCCAGCTGATTGTCTATTTGCAGCATCTGTACAAGATTTTATATACACATGCACACAGAGATGAACCTGCATTGTCTATGCAAATGTATATCATAATATTGTAGGTCTTCATCATTCGCTTGGTTTTTCCATGGAGATGGGTTTTTTGTTGTTCAGTTGTTTTCAGTTGTATCTTACTCTTCATGACTCTTTGGGGTTTTCTTAGCAAAGATACTGGCGCTGTTTACCATTTCCTTCTCCAGCTTATTTTACAGATGAGGGAACTGAGGCAAGCTGAGTTAACTCAGGGTCACACAGCTAATATGTGTCTGAGGCTGGATTTGAACTCAGGAAGGTGAGTCTTCCTGACTCCAGTCCTGGTACTCTATCCACTGGGCCACCTACATGGTTAGGTCACCTCTTTGGAGTGAAGATGAATCTCTTCCCAAAGGCTCTGAGGCTTGATGTCATCCATCAATGGAGCATTTGTCTTGTAGAAAGACACAGTGAAATAATAAATTGTCAGGATGGAGGTGGGCTTATTGTGTGGCCAAAGTTCAAAGAAGGGGACAGAGACATGTGGAAGCTCTCAGTGGGGGTGTGAAGGAAGCATCCTAGAGACTACTCACAATCCTTTAAGCCAACCACATTTGTAGCACGTAATTATCTGTGGCTCTTTAATCCCATGAGATCAGCTATATTCATGGAGCCCCCTAACCTGATGACTTCCCAACCTGTTCTTCTATCTCTCCTTTCTGTCACAAATAATGGTAAAATGCATCCATTTCCCATTTTTGGCCACTGATTCTTAGATAAGATCTCCTTCTCCTGGTAGGGTTGAGAGTACTTGTCATAATGAAAATATTCGCTCCTCTTGGGGATTTTTCTGGAAGCTTTCCTAAGGCCATCTTAACACCCTCACTCACATAAATAATGTGATCTCACATTAACCCAAGTTTGTGGAAGCAAGCAGTGCCCTAAGACCATTTTCAAAGGTTCTCCAGATAGCAGCTCAATAATGCAGCTAGGGCCATTCACCAACCTGACCCAGAAAGCCTGAGCTGCTGCTATGAAAGGCTGAAGAAATGAGGAGAGGAGAGGATGGAGGCATGCTAGGGAAAAATGAGAGGGATGAAGGGGAGGGGAGGCAGAGCTTGTCAGCTTTTCCTTTGGTCTCCTCCTCAGGGCCTTCACAGCTATATTATTTCCACCCTCCACTCCTCTGTTGGAGAATCCCTCTGTCCTGCTCAGACTACACTTGACCTTGGTATCATGGTTAGGAATGATCAGTCAACCAGCAGCCCTTTTTTATGTGCCAGATGCTAAGGCTACAAAGACAAAAAAAAAAATGAAATAATTGGTCCCCTCTAGGAGCAAGATGGACAGTGCTGGACCTGAAGTTAGGAAGACCTGAGTTCATATCCTGCCTCAGATATTTTGTATGGCCCTAGGCAAGTCAATCTCAGTTTCCTCATTTGTTGTGAGGATCCAGTGAGATATTTATATGAAACTGTCTATGAACCTTAAAGAACTCTACATAAATTTTACTGGAAAGACTGAGATAAGTAGAGGTGGGGGTGGCATGGAGGACAACAATAGATTATGTCATAAGAAGATCCATTAAAGCAACTCTTTTCACACTCTTTGGTCTCAGGACCAAATTGTGGGCCTTCCAAAGACCTTTTCCTTACGTGGGTTATATCTATCGGTATTCACGATATTAGAAATTAAAATGTCTTAGTATTAGTATGAAAATAGTTTTTCCTGTGAACACTCTGTAAGAGTCTCAGGGAGATCACACTTTGAGATCTGCTGCATTAAAGGAACTATGGATTTTTAGCCAAGAGAAGAATTGGAAGGTGTGTGTGGGGGAGGGGGGAGCATGGATGATTATCGATTTCAAGTATTCAAAGTATTCATGTAAAGGAGGGATTCAGAGCCACAGAAGGCAGAGTTGGGAGGATTGGGGGGAAGATGCCCAGAGGCCACTCTAGACCCAATGCCAGGAAGAATCTGTAGCTAAGAGATAAAAGCTAACCCAGGGGATGGGGCTGCCCAGAAGGTGGTGGGATTCCCCTCCCTTGGGTCACTGGGCAGAGGCTAGAAGCTCACTGGTCCAGACATGGCGAAGGGGATTCCTGTGCAGGTATAGGCTGGACCACATGGCCCATTGGTCCTCTTCCAACTGGGAGAGGGTGTGATCCTGAGAATATCCTGCCTGTGAAACTTCTGCTTTCCTCTAAAAGTGGCTTGAGTATTGTGCATCAGGCCACCCAGGAACGCCAGGGGAATTTCATCTGTCTGTAGCCTCATAAAATTGGCAAGGTATTCTGGGCACTCCTATTTTTAGCTGCAGCCCTGAGTGATGGAGGAGGTGATTAATGATCCAATCTCTGCCCTGCCTTGGCCTGGAGAGGCCGTCATGCAGAACGAGTCCCGGAGTGGCTCTTCTCAGGCAGCTCAATGGGCTCGGGAAGGCTTTAATATTTTTTATTTAACAATGGGGCAGTGTTGGGGGGGTGGAGTGCAAGTGCAAAAACTCTTCCTTTGGGGTCTCCCTGGCATCATTTATGGGTGTGGTCTGGATGGCCTAGAGTCTAGAACAAAGGAAAGGGATGAGAGGAAGAGAGGGAAGGAGAGAGAGAGAAGAGGAGGAGGGAGAAAGAGAGATAGGAGGAGAGAAAAAGGAGAGAAGAGAAAGGAGAGAGAGAGAAGAGGGGGAAGAGAAAAAGAGAGGAGGAGAGAGAGGGAGAGAAGCAAGAGGTAAGAGGGGGACGGAGATGAGACAGAATAGAAAGGATGGAGGAAGAGAAACCAGAAGAGGCAGTAGTAGAAGGTGAGAGAAAAGTGGGGGACAGAGGACAGAAGGGGAGATGAGGAAAGGAATGGAAGGGACTCCCCACTTCTTTAGAGAAATTTGTCCCCCAGAATAGAGCCTTTATCTTCCCCTCCTTCCCATTCCCTCTGAAGATGAAAGTGCTGAATTTTTGTGAGGGGTGCGGTCACAAGATCTGACTGTGAATCCTGATCATGTCACTTACTACCTACCTTGGAAAGTGACCACTTTTGGAAGCCTCTGCTCCCTCATCTACAAAATAGGTTGGTTGCCTCAGAGATCTCTTCCATCTCTAGACTTGGATTTCCATGAACCGACGTCTTATCATTTTATTCTGAAAGCCTTCTCAGGGAGGGGCCAAGAGAGTGAATGTTCTGCTGTTCTTTGGAGATTTCATAGGATGGATTAGCCTGGTCCTGCTCTAAGGAGCAGACCCTAAGGAAAACTATACTTAGCTAGGCAGTTATACCTCTGTCTACCACCAGAGGGCGGATGGGCAGGTGGGTAGCATGAAGGTCTATACAATTCTCAGGGAGAGATAAAGGGCTGCTCCCCTTTTGTGGATGGTGGAGTTGGTCTGGGGAGTAGTCGTTGTGCATTTGTCCAGGCAGGTGATTTGGGCTCATCAAAATAAAGCATGAGGGGAGTAAGACAGAGCCTTTCCAGTGGGAGAGGGCGGCAGCTGAGGAAGACTGATTAGATGACCAAACCTTCCTATACTTCTCTGTATTCTGCATTACAAGGGTGTGTTTTAGGGGGTAGCAATATGCCATCATTATGTATCATCCTTCATTCAATCATTCCCCAAACCAACAGTTTTTAACCCCTGGTTAAATTTTTTTTTAAGTTTCAGTAACTATATTTTGATATAATTGGTCTCTTTTGTAATTCTATGTATATCATTTTAAACACTTACATAAATATAATTCTGAGAAGGGATTTCTAGGCTTCCCCAAGCCAGGTGAAAAGCTCTTGGTCTAATTGATGGGTACCTCCTTTGCCTTACTGTGTTTCGGCACTGAGTACTTTGGATAATTTCAACCCCCATGCCTCTTGTGGTTAATTTCAGTGTTATCTGACCTCTCATTGTTGGATGGAGGGGAGTGATGTTTAATGGAATTTTCCCCTCTCCCTTTCATTCTGACACTTGTGGCTTGGAATTGAATTGTCTTCCTCAGTTCTAGGCAGCCCTAGGCACCATTCTTCTTACTCTCTAGCCATTTTCTTTCCTCCCACTGGATTTTTGTCTGATCTTGTCTTCACCTTTCCCTCACTTTCTTAGTTTGGATCCAAAATCCAACCATCCCACCATCATTACTAGGAAGGGCACATCACTGTCTTCCCCTGTGACCTCATGCGCTAGCTTTGGAACTTTCCAAACCAAAACACTTTGGCATCAGGCCACTTCAGCCTCCCTGAGATCATTGATTACATTGGGAGACACTACTATTTGACTCCTGATTCATGGAGTAAGCTGTGACTTCTGCACACACATTAATTTCTGCAACGATGTTCTTGGAATTACTCTGGGAGATTTCCTGTCCAGAGATGAGGCTGCTAAGGGGCTGGGCATTTGCAACCCTGGTACTGAGGCAGGCCTGGGATAGACTGGCAGGGCCAAGGGTCTCTTGTCTGTCTGGAGGTCCGATGGCTGCCACCTGGTACTGGGAGGGGCATGGGGCGTGGTGTGTAGGGCTTGGAGTCTGGAAGGCCTGGGGTGGAGTTGTACCATGAATACTTCCTGGCTGTGTGACCCTGGGCAATCACTTAATCTTTCTGAGTCTCAGGGTTCTTATCAGTAACATGGGAATAACTGGACCCCAGGGCTCCTGACTCCAGCCCTGAGTTTTATCCTCACTTTGTCCATCTAGACTTTAGTTCTAAACTCCTAATTACTCTGCTTCCTCCTGGCTCTTCCTCCTTCAATCCATTCTCAGAATACCTGTCCTACTGATATCTCTAAAATAATGTCACTGCCCTGCTCCCAAAACTCCCAGGGCTTCCTGTGGCCTCCAGGATCTGTTGGTTGATCAGTCACATGACTAGCACTTCTTTTTCAGGTGCTCCAGGGGATACCCAGTAAAGCTAAAAGATAGCCCCTGCTTCCTATAGGTGAAGGAAGAGAGAAGCAGAGTAAGTTGAAGAGAAAGTCAGAGGCAGGACATTGGCCCTGGGAGGGACCAGGGAAGCCTGAAAGATGTGGAATTTTCACTAAGTCTGGACACAGACAGAAGTGAGGAGGGAGAGCGTGAGGATCCACCAGGGAAAGGCCACAGCAGCAGGGACTGTGTGAGGAACAGCCCAGAGGCCATGCGCTGTTATAACTGGCGTTCTGAAGGGAGTCAGGTGTTTGTCAGAAGACTGGAAAGGTAGGAGTGGGCCAGGTCATAGGGGGTTTGAAAAGCCAAGCAAGGTTGTATATTTAGTCCTGGCGGTCATAGGGAGCCACTGGAGTTCACTGAGTAGGGGGGTGATGTGATGATGGTCAGATCTGGACTTAAAGAATGAACTGGAATGGGGTGAGACTCAAAGCTGGCAGACTTATCCCCAGACTACTGGTGGGAGGTGGGTGAGGGTCTGCAGTCTCAGAGGAGAGATGCCACAGAGGTGATGTTAACCAGTCCTGGCTGGTGATTGGATGGGGGGGGGTTGAGAGATAGTGAGGAGTCCAGAGTTGGGAGCCTGAGGGGTGGGAGGAGGACAGTGCCCTGCAACATTAGGGAAGGTGGGAGAGGGAGAAAGTTTAGGGGGAAAGAGAATGAGTTCTGCTTCGGACTCATTGAGTGTAAGATATCTCCTGGACATCCAGTTCAAGCTGTCTAAATGGCAGTTACAGATGCGAGACTGGAGGTCAGCAGAGAAGTTGGGGCAGGACACGTAGATTTGAGAGTCCTCAGCGCAGATGATCATGAAATCCACGGAAGCTGAAGAGATCACCTAGTGAAAAATTTAGGGAGAAAAGAGGGTCCAGGCCAGAGGCCTGAGGGACACCCATTCTTATAGGCCTGACTTGGACAAAGAGCCTACAAAGAGACTGAGAAGGAGCACTCGGTAGGTAGGAGGGAGAGCCAGGAGAGAGCAAGGAGAGAGCATACAGATTAGAGGGATCCTGTACAAACCCAGGACTGTTTGAGGCTTCACGCCTTTCCCTGCCTGCCTTCCTTTCCTGACCCAGGGCCCAATAGTCTTCCTCTAGCCCTTGCGAACCCAATCTTATTTAATTATTTCTTGTGCATGAAATTCCATCTCTCACCTCTCTACCTTTCCTAGGCTCTCTCTCATGCCTATCATGCTCTCCCTCTTCCCCACTGCCTCCTGGAAATACTAGTTCCCTGCCAAACTCAGCTCAAACGACCCACTCCTGTATCAATCTCTGCCCCCCACCCCCAATTCTTACCCATTACCCCTCCATTAGCTTTTACAGCGAGTTTGTATAGATTTGGTATTTAAGGCTCCATGAGGCAGAGTAGAGAGGGAACCTCAAAGCCAGGAAGCCCTGAGTTCAAGCCCTACCTCTGTGGGACTCCGACAAATCACTTCCCCCTTTAGCGAGCTAGAAGATGCTGATCCACCCTGTTCCAGGCAGCTTTACCCAAGAAATCTCAGGGCCAGTCAGTCCCTGGCCCAGTCCCACGAATGAGTAGCAGTTACTTATCCCTGAGTAGACCATAAGCTCCCTGCGGCCGAGACTGGTTCACTTTTCTCCTGGTTTCTGCTGTGTGGGCCACTAAAGTTGGGCCTGAATCCCTCCTCTGGACTAACTAGCCCATAGCCCCGTGGAACACTTCTTTCTGACCTCCTCTCCAGTAGCTAGAGGGACACCCAAAGTCCAGACTGTAATCCCAGCTGTGTGACCTTGAGCGGGTCTCTTTTTTCTGGGCTTTTTACCCCAGACATGATCGGGGAGGGCTCTAGATGCTCTGGAAGGCCCTTTTCAGCAACTCTGAAGACAACCCACCGCCCCTCGGAAGGGAGCAGCCGACAAGCCATTAGCGACAGCGTTGGGCTCAGCAGGGGCCCCCCTCTCCTGAGCCAGAGGGGCCATCGCTGGCTCCCTCCTCCTCCTTCTGCGGGCGCCTCATCTGCATATAAAAGGAGGAGGGTAATTGACACTGTATCATATTTATTGTTGCTTCCCCCGAGTCCCGTTGCTATGGTTACTGCCCAGCGGGCAGAAATATTCGGCTAGTTTCAAAGTTATGCTAATGGACGGATCCTCGGAGGGAAGGATGCTCTCTGGGAAAATGGTAAACAATCCTGCGGCGTCGGAGAACTTGACTCGGACTGTGGTTCGGGGGAGGGGCAGGAGGGGAAGAGGGGAGGAGGTATGCCCAAGGCCCTTGGCTGTTTTGCTGGCTTTTGTTTGCCAGGAGCCACGATTGTTTTCCCCGGGAACTGCCAGGGGTTTGGCAGCCGGTGGGAACCCCCGGGACTGTGGCTCTGGCGCTGCCCCCAGACCCTGAGGAAGCCGGGTCCCAGATCCCTGGTGCGGTGGACGGGGAAACCGAGGCAGAGGGACAGAGACACTGTACGGAGCAGGGATGTGTGCCTAACTGTTTGTATGCTGCCTCGGCCCCTTTGACTGAACTCCTGGAGAGCAGAGGCTAGTTTTGCTTTTCTTTGTACCCCAGTGCTTGGCATGGTGCCAGGCACATAGTAGGCAGAGAAGATAGATAGATAGATAGATAGATAGATAGATAGATAGATAGATAGATAGATAGATAGATAGATAGATAGATATGGGGAAAGAAATAGGCTCCTACCTCCTCCAGAAACCTAGAGATTTTCTGGAAATACCTGGAGATTTTCCCAGGAGGGCCCTGCCAGTGTCCCCTGGGCCCCTCAGAGGGGATGACTTTGTTTGTGGATTTATCCTGTTAGTTACCCAGACTCCCAGGGGTTTGGAGGATGCTAGAACCTTCAGGAACAGGAGCTATTGCCTTCCCCCCTCCCCCTTCCCTCTCTCCTCTCCCTGAGGTCACTAGGCTAGTTTCCTGGGAAGATCATCTCAGAGGCCTCCTTCCCCTACTGCTCATTGTCTCCCCTGAAAAATTGCTTTGTACTTTTTATACCTTTCAGTGTTGTTGTTCGACACTTTCCGTCATGTCTGGCTCTTCATGACCCCATTTGGGGTTTTCTTGGAAGAGATCCTGGAGGGTTTTGCCATTTCCTTCTCCAGCTCATTTTACACATGAGGAAACTGAGGCAGACAGGATAAAGTGACTTGTACAGGGCCACCAAGCTAGTGCATGTCTGAAGCTAGATTTGAACTCAGGTCTTTCTGACTCCAGGCCTAGCGTTCTATGTACTATGGTATCACCTAGCTGCCTTTTGCATCTCAAAGGATCATAGATTTAGAGTTGAAAGGGACCTATGAGCCCTGAGTCCACCACCCTCCTCTTATTGAGGGAGAAACTGAGACCCATAGAGGGGAATTGACTCCTCACAGGTGAACAGGGACTTGAGGAGAATCCAGGGGTCTTTCCACAGTATCATGAGGCCTCTGCTGGATTCCACAGACTAGGGATTTGGATTTTCTCTCCCCCAATAGAACCTGAGTCCCGGGAGGCTGAGGATGGTTGCATTTGACTCTAGGAATTCGCCATGCTTCATATGATGCCTGGCATACAGGAGGCACTTAATAAAGGCATATTGATTGACTGATGTCTACACTGAAACAGTGTAGTACAGGGAAAAGAACACCAGACCACAGAGCACAGAAGGGGCCTCAGGGGTGATCAGGGGCAGTGTCCCATTTCACAGATGAACTAGAGAGGCATGAAGGTATAGAGCTGTAGGATTTTAGGATTGGGATGACTTATTCCAATTGTCTCATTGGACAGTTTAGGAAATGGAGACCAGGAGAGGATAAGAGACCTCCCCCAGGTCATTGAGTGTTAGAGCAGACCCAGGATCAGCACCTTGGTGCTGTCCCTCTCTGTCTCTGTCTCTATCTTTCTGTCTCTTCTCTCTCTCTCTCTCTCTCTCTCTCTCTCTCTCTCTCTCTCTCTCTCTCTCTCTCTCTCTCTCTCTCTCTCTCTCTCTCTCACACACACACACACACACACACACACACACACACGCCTCCTCCCTCACCCAGGAGGCCTCACAGGGGGACATCTCTCAGAGCCCCCCACAGACAGCTGCCTGCTGTGCCAGTGTTGTCCTTGAGGGAAAATGTCATGTTTGTGTCTGTGGTTTCATTTAAAAATGGCAGCCATGAAAGTGCCTGATTCTTCTCCTGAATTCCCTCTCAGACTCCTCATACTCTGCATTCCTCCTCTAGGGTCACGGACCTGCCAAACTCCCCTTTTGGCTCAGCTTTACAGTCTGTTTTCCAGTAGCAAATTCCCTCCTTCAAGTTCCCGGATTCACCTCTAGATACATTTCCAAGGCCTCTGGGGGCCCTAACAAGGGCATTGTCCTCCCCATGCTGCTACCATGGTCCTGTAGGAAGTGAAGGACAACTGAAAGGGCCTGATTGGGAGTCTGAGGGCCTGGGTTCAAATCCTGGCTCGGTCATATGTCCTTGGGCAGGTCACACCTCCTTGCCCACTCTGCTGTGGTTCCTTTGGGGTGGCTGGGCCTTGTCATTTCCCAAACCCTGAACCCCAGGGTCTCTGGGCTCCTGCAGCCCATCCACCAGAGGTACTTCCCCTTTCTTTTCTCTCAATCTCTCCCTAACCCCTTATAATCCAACCTTACCATTCCACCCAAAGTGTTCATTGCAAAGTTACTAACGGTCTCTTAGCTGTCAGATCCCATGGCCTTTTCTCAGACCTCCTTCTCCTTGGTCTCTCTGCAACCTTTGACCCTGTTGATCACTCTTTTCTTCTTGATGGTCTCTTTTTTCTGGGTTTTCAGGCCTCCATATCTCCTGGTTCTCCCCCTCCCTCTCTTATTGCTCCTTCTTTGCCTCCTTTGCTGAATCTTCCTCCAGATCATGCCCTGTCACGGTAGACATCCCCCTGACTTGAGGCCTCTTCCCCTGGAGATCTCTTTAGCTTCCATGAATTTAGTGACCATATCTCTACTGCTGACTCTTAAATCTTCCTTCCTGCCCCAGTCTCTCAGCTGACTTCCAGTCCTACATCTCCAACAGCCTTTCAGACATCTGGACCTGGGTGACCAGTAGCCATGTTTCCCTCAATAGGTCCAAGACAGAATTCATGTCCCTCACCTTACCTTCCTACTATTGTGGAGGGCAGCACCCTTTTCCCAGGTCTCAGGTTCCTAACCTGAGTCATCCTGGACTCCTCTCCATCTCTCACCCCCAGATCCAATATGGTGCCAAGGTCTGTCATTTTCACTTTGGCAGCATCTCTTGAATGCCCCCCTCCCCCTCCCCTGCTACAGACCTTCATTGCCTTATACCTGCACTATTGCAGTGGCTGCTGCGGGGGAGGGTGCCTGCCCTCAGTCTCTCTCCACTCCAGTCCATCCGCCACTCAGCCACTAAAGAGATTTTCCTAAAGTACAGGTCTGACCATGCCACCCCACTCCTCAGTAAATTCCAGTGGTTCCCTGTGGCCTCTAGGATCAAACACACACCCCGCTGGCATCTGAGCTTTCCATAGCCCCGTCCCCTCTTCTTTCCAGTATTTTTCTACCTTGCTCCTCAACATGTGTTCTTCAGTCCCCTGTCCCTGGGGGCTCTTCCATGAACAAGACCCTGTGTAGCAAGACCCTGGGTGTCCCCTCTCAGGAATGCTCTCCCTCCACTGCTCCCACTGCTGATCTCCCTGGCTTCCTTTAAGGCCCAACTCAAACCCCACCTGCTACAGGGATGAAACACCCTCATTTCCCTTTTGTCCTGTACAGAGCTTGTTCACACCTAAGGTGGTTTGTGGTCTCCCTTTGCTGCTGTGAGCTCCTTCAGGGGAGGGTTGTCTTTTGTCTTCTTCTGTATCCTCAGTAATTAGCACAATGCCTGCCATACAGTAGGTGCCTAATAAATGTTGATTGAAGGATAATGGCCCTAACCCTGAGCTCTAAGGTCCTTGGGGCCTGTCATTGGCCCCCTCCCTGGGGCCTCCCACCTCTGTTGTCTTCCCCATTCAAATGGTAGCTCCTGGAAGTCTAGTTTCTACCCTCTTGTCTTCCCTTGATGCTTGGTAAGTGCCCCATATTAGATGAGTCATTCCCCAAGTCTCCATTTCCTCTTCTGTAAAGTGAAAGCTTGAACTCAGTGACCTCAGATTTCCTTTTCAACTTTAAATCTTGGTGACCTTGTGACCCCAGGACAATAGAATTAAGAGAGTGGTACTCTAAGGGTCTATCATGGTAGCCCAGTCCCCTTCCCAGATACCCCTCCCCCATTCGGGCCTCTGTGTCTTTGCCATATCCTCTTCTCACATGGAAAGGCTGCCAGAGACCCCAGAATTACCACATCTGCCAGCCTTCATATTCTAGGCCCCTAAACGTGTGTGCTGAATCACTCCATGGGGCACAGAATCAGGACTTATCCTTTTTGAACTAAACATACAACTGGGAGATGAGGTAGCACAATGGAAAGAATGCTGTTTCTGGAGTCTGGGTTTTAATCACATACTTGATACTTACTGCCTTTGGGACCTTGGGCAAATGACTTCACCTTCCTGGGCCTCAGTTTCCCTATCTGTAAAAAGAGGGCATTTGATGAGATGGCTGCTTTAGATCTCAGATCTTGTGACCTGGGGCACTTCCTTCTCAAATACCTCCTTACCTGGGTTTATAACAGAGCCTGAGCCCTCCAGCCCCAAATGTATCCTCAGATTGCCCAGAGGCCTGCAGCCAAACCACGCCCCCTTCCTGACTCCCACCCCACTCATGTCATCACTGGCCCCTACCCTGGGAACCCTTCTTGGGCATCTTTCCACACAGACCAGTCACCAAGCCACCTCCTGGGGCTAGACCTCACGGCCAACCACTGGACAACCAGCAGGAAAGGAACATATTGACAGGCTTTGAATAGCCCAGGGGGATTATTAACGATTGTAGACAGCTGTGCAAACACTGTATCATCCCTGCATGGCTGGCTCACTGCCTCATCCCAGGACTCTCGCCTCATCACTTAGCACCATCACAAGCCCAGAAAGAAGCAGAAAAAACACCACCACAGTCATTCTGAGTTCCTCCTTCCTCCAGGGAGTGACAGTGTCCTCTATTCCTTCTCATTTCTTTGTAGGTCTTGTTGCTTGTAGACCGGTCCGTGACTGAGCACCGTTACTCTGTCCAAGGAGACCGCCATCTCCTTTGAGGAAGATGGAATTGGAATTGGATTTCTAACTCAGGTAAGGCTTTGTCTGATCGCTCTCTTCTCTGATGGGTGAGACGAAGTCACCTTGGCCAACAGGGGCAGAGTGCCAGGGAAATCGTGACTAGAGAGAATTGTGTAGACCCCCGATGGAGGAGAGTTCTTGGCTGGGGACACACTGGTCTTCCAACTCAAATGGAAATTCAGGGGGCTGTCTGTCTCCTAGCTCCCAGATGGAGAGTGGTGGGAATGCAGACAATCCCCATGGTGCACATCAGAGATGCCAGGGAAACAATTGACATTTTCACAATGTTTATTATGTGCCAAGGTCTGGGTGTCCAGAGCTCAAAGTGAAACTGCTTCTGCTATTTGGGAACTTAGATTCTGTGGGAGTGGGGAGACAGTGTAGACACATGTAATCAATCAAGGAGCATTTACAGTTGTTGCTGTTTAGCCTTCATTCTCAAAGAGGCCCAATGACCTCATGAACACCATGCCTTGGTTGACTTGTATGTGAATTGGATTGGAGCGGGCAGAACTGCTCCAAGTTGTCAGCCTCACTCTCTCCTCTAGAGTCATCAAGCACCTCATTAAAGGGTGTGCCAAGCACTTTTCTAAAGTGCTAGAGATACAAAGAGGGCAGTTGGGTGGCTCAGTGGGTAGAACACTGCCATTGGAACCAGTATTGGACTCATCTTCCTGAATCCAAATCTGGCCTCAGACACTGACTAGCTGAGTGACCCTGGGCAAGTCTCTTAACCCTGTTTGCCTCAGTTTCCTCATCTGTAAAATGAGCTGGAGAAGGAAATGGCAAACTGCTCCAATATTTTTGCAAAGAAAGCACCAAATAGGGTCATGAAGAGTCAGCCACGATTGAACAAGCAAAGATGGAAATGAGCTAGTGTCTGCCCTTCAGGAGTCTCCATTCAAGTAGGAGAGATAACAGGGGGCCAGTCTTTCAGAGTTAGTTTGGAAGACGGGATTCACCAAGGACTGGGGAGCTCTTCCTGGGACACCTGGCACACAGAATCATCCCATTAGCTAAAGGCTGAAGTCTCACTTCTCATGTTAGGCAAGGGACTTGAGGCAGGAAAATGGAGGATCCTTTTCCATAGCAGCTGTCATTGGTCCATGGCTTTTCAAAGTAGGGATGAGCTGCTGGGCAACAAAGACCTTCTCCAGGTGCCTGTCTTCACACTGAAGTTACCACAGCCAGAAAACTGAGGGCAGGAAGGCAGCCTCTGCTGCCACCAGCCTCAAACAGGGCACCAGACTTCATCCTTCCCGGGGGCTTGGTGCAGCCAGATCTTTGAAGCATAAGCATCAACCCCCTTGGCTGGTGCTTGAGGCTGACTCCTTAAGGTGCAGTGGTGAGGTGATTCTCCTGGACAGAGGGGAGAGAAGAGCAGGTGTGGATTTGTTGTGGGGATGGGGAAGGAATGGTTCTGAAATTCCTGAGTAACTTTACCCATCTCTTGGAGTCTTTGGGCAAGCTTTATGTGCCAGGCTGTTCTGGGAGCTTCCTGAGCTATTGGTCTACCAGAAAATGAAAGGTTTTGTCTGTAATGATTCCTCACATCCTTTGGCAGCACCTGCTCTCTTCTCTCAGCCACATCTGTCACAGAGATGTCTCCCTGAAGGGAGAGGCCTTCTCATAACCCATGGACTCTTGGACAGGGATCCCTGGTGAAGAGATTCCTAAGGATCTTGCCCCAGCTGTCCCTTCCCATTTCCTGGGATTATGTTGGTCTTATCTGGATCAAGAGGTTCAGGGCTCCTCATTGAGTCATGGCTTCTCTGTTTTGGGGGTTCTTGTCATGAGGAGTTGTGGTTTCCTGTCTCCTCCCTTTGGGGCAGGTTTTGGTGGCTGGCAGAGTATCTCCCTGTAACCAACTCTCCTCTACCAGTTTGTTCTGTTATACCCTAGTACTGGTGGCTGGAGGAGAGAGAGAATCAATCAGTGGGCATTAATTAAGTGCCTACTGTAGGGTTGTACGCTTAGAGCTAGACATGACCTTTGAAGTCATCTCCAAACCTCCCATTTTACAGATGTGGAATCTGAGGCTTCGAGACAGCCAGGGCCCTGCCCAGAGTCTCACACCGATGGGACCTGAAATCCGAGTCTCCCTCATTATGTCCCTGGTGGTGTTGGTGGTGAGGAGGGAGAAGAAGCTCTGCTGATGAATTCAGACCTGCAGCCCCGAAGGTGAATCTTACAATAGCTCACATGGTTTCCCCTCCTTGGGAGGAGGCTGGCGGTGTTAATTGCCTGCAATAACTAGAGATATTTAGCCTGGAGAGAAGACAGAGGGAAAGGATAAGAGTCCTCTTCATGTACTCAGAGTGTCAGGAGGGATTCTATTTTTTCTGCGTGGCCCTGAGGCCAAGTTAGAAGCTGCGAGAGATTATAAGTCAGTGTAAGCAACGTTTTCCTGCTCAGAGCTGCCTCGAAATGGAATGGAGTGCCAAAGTAGAGAGGGAGTTTCTAATTGTTAGGAAATCAGGAAGGTCTGGGTTCAAATCCAGACTCAGCCTCCTAGCTGTATGACCCTGGACAAGTCATTGCACCACTGTTTGTCTCAGTTTCCTTATCTGTAAACTAGGAGGTTACAATAGCACTTTCCTCCTGGAGTTGTTGTGAGGATCAGATGAGATAATATTTGTTAAGTGCTTAGTATACAGTAAGTGCTCTATGAATGCTTATTTCTTACCCTTAAAAGTTCAGAATTTTTTTAATGGTCTATGGTCTCTGAATTTATATTATTCTCTTTCATACCCTCTAAGTTCAGACCTTTCTACTAACTATACCTTGTACTCAGCATCCTACTCCTCACCTCTGTGCCTGGAATGCCCTTCCACCTCCTGGAATCCATAGATCATTTCATTGCTGTACTCAGGGACTGCTAGGTGGTGCAGTGGATAGATCACTGGTCCTGGAGTCAGGAACACTCTGTCAAATCTGGCCTCAGGCACCAGCTCTGTGACCCTGGGCAAGTTACTTCACCCTGTTTGCCTCAGTTTCCTCATTGGTCAAATGAGTGGGAGAAGGAAATGGCAAACCACTCCAATATCTGCCAAGAAGGCCCCAAATGAAGTCATGAAGAGTCAGGCCTGACTGAAACAATTCAGTAACAACTCAGGGGCTTTCTCCTGCATCCTTTCTTCTTCATCCTGTTCGTTGGTTCTCATTCTACCTTGAGTTCTCTCGAGTGCATTTATCTGTGTAAATATGATATCCCCTCGCCCCCTACTCACGCAGAGATGGTAGCATACAAGCTTCTTGGAGGCAGAGATTTCTTTAATTTAGTTGCTACAGACCCAGGGCCCAGTGAAGGGCTTTGCATACACTAGAAGCCTAATCGATACTTGCTACTTGAGGGTGGCTGGAGAAGAGTCTAAACTCTTTTGGAAGAGAACTGTCTCTGGTATTGGCTGATCCTGGGCATCACTGAGTGTGGGGCAGGGAAGGACTTGGTTAACATTTTTCTTTGGATTTGATGGAAAACTCGCCAGCCCCACAAGCCTTTCTGTTAACATGCTGATATTCAGAAGGCTGACCCACCCCTGACCTTGCCGCTGGGACAGAAAGCTAATTTACAGCCATGCCCACGGAGTGGGGCATTAGCTCCTGGGTGACTCCTGCTACAGGCTTGGGGAAATAGAGAAACTGGTGATTTGTACCTCCCACCTTTCAAATCCATGTGTAAAGATGGCATAAACTTGGCCCCTGGTCATTTTTCAGGGTTTCCTGGGCTTATTTCTGGGAGAGCAATGAGGCCCAGGGGAGCAGTCATTGGCAAGGAGGGGCTGCCTGGGCCCCTGAGGTATGTTACTGCAGAGGTGAAAAAGGTGGATTGTTGGTGGGCCTGGGATGGCGACAGGCTGGAAGGGTACAGTCTCCTCCCTGCTGCAAGCCATCTTCCATATAGTCATCAAAGAGATGTTCTGACCATTTCATCTTCTCCCCTACTCAGTAAACTCCAGTGACTCCCTATTGCCCCCAGGATCAGTTATAAACTTAGACCTCTGTCTGGCATTTCGAGATCTTCACATTTGGGCCCCTTCCTACCTTTTCAGTTTTCTTACACTTTACCCCACTTTGAGCATTCTCTGATTCAGCTGTCTGTCTGTCTGCTTATATGTATTGTCTGTCCTGTAAAGTCCTTCAGGCACAAATTGTTTCACTTTGATCATTAAGACCTAGTGCCTGGCAAACAGTAGGTGCTTAATAAATGTTTGAGTGATTGATGTTCCAGAGGAGTGTCAGAGTGCCAAAGAGGAGTCTGTCCACAGCACTTTATTGTACATAGTGGCTTTGGGTGGGGGGGTGAGCAGACCATTTTTGACCACCCAGAAGAACTACAAAGATAGGAAGTATCCTCTCCATGGGACTGAGATAGGGTGTTACAGACAGGAGAAAAACTTTCTGTGGCCTAAGAGGTTAATGGTTGACAGAGAATAGCTATCCATGGTGCTGAGCTCTGTGGCTGTGGCTGGGAGGGAGGCTGGAAGGCTTGCCCCTTCCTTGTCTCTCCCCCCAGAATAGTGGATGGTAGAAAAGACACTGTCCATGGTACTGAGCTTAAAGGTTCCAGACAGAAGAGAAGCAGGCAGCCTCACCCCCGAGAGACAGGTGGTAGACAGAAAGCTGCCCTTGGTAGGTACTGAATTGCGGCTCCAGACAGGGAGGAGGCTCCATTCTGTGGCCCTAGGGGATTTTGGGTGGCAGGAAGGTGGCTGTCTGTGGTGCTGAGATCTATGGCTCTGGGCAGGAAGGAGGCAGGCTGTCTTTCCTAGAAGAATGGGGTGTTGGAGCCTGTGGCAAGGAAAGGGTCTGCCCATGCTGCTGAGGGTGGTGCAGGAATGAATGTCTGTAGTCCTGGGAGAGTAGAAGGTGAAGACTACCTCTGCTGTTAAACTGGCTAGCTCTGAATAGAAGGGAAACCAACTTAGGGTCATCTCTGAATGCTTCCAAACTTTCTGTGACTGTCTCATGTAGCCCTGATCTTACTTTCAAGAAATCCTACCCCAGATACATGTGACCTTGGACTGGTCACATGCTATTTTGTTGCTTTTGGATCAGATTTGTGATTTCATTGAATGGTAGAGGCCATTCCCAGTGTGGAAACTTCTACCAACAGAGAGCTACAACTCATTGGTGTACTTTAGGCTTAGAGCACTGACTGGGACAATGAGAAGTTTGGGGATTTGCTCAGAATCACAGTCAGTATGTGGTAGCAGCTGGATTTGAACCCCAGACTTTTCCTGACTCCACCTCCAGCTCTACCTTGTGAACCCCACTACCACTGCCTCATAATTCACTGAATAGGAAAAGAGATTACACCTGAGATTTCCCTGGTAAAGGGAATTCCCAGGTGAGGAAACACCCCTACCAATGCAGGCTAGCCCCTTTGGCAAGTCCTAGTCATGGATAGTTGCCCAGAACACCAAGAGCTAAAGTGACTGTCCCGCAGTCACCCAGCCACTGTATGTCTGACATGGGACTTGAACCCAGATCCTTCTGGCTCTGAAGCTAGCTTTCCATCCACTATCCCATGAGCCTCCAAGTCATTCAGTAATACTCAGGTCATGATATCAGTTTACCTTCACTGGCTTGTATAAGGATCAAATGACGTAATATAGGTTAAAAGTGTTTCACAAACTACAAAACGCTGTAAAGATGTCAGTCATGATTTTCATGGTCATTTCATTTTCAGTTTGAAGGGGGAGTGGGAGGGTGAATTTCAGATGGAACAGATCTGAGGATGAGTTCCTAGCCTGCTAAATTGTTTATGTTTAACATCACTAATTTGTTATTTATTACCATTATTGTTAGCATTAGTGAGTGGGAGGGTGATATAGTGATTAAGGAGCTAGCCTTGAAGCCAGGAAGACCTGAGTTCAAATCTGGAATCTGACAAATACTGCTTACGTGCACTTGGGCCTGGCATCAAATCCCAGGCAATCTCTGGGCTCCAGACAATTCCCTGACTAGAAATGGCTGAGAAGATGGGGCTCTACACTGGTGCAGAGGGACCTCATCTAGGGCAGTGATATCACAAGGCCAGGGGCTATCCCTGTTCCACTAGTGGCAGCACACAAAATAGGGCTCATTGGGGACAAAGATGCACCCCTGGAGTAAAAACCCAAGGGAAGTTTGAGGGGAAGGGAATCTCTGCTCGCCATGTCTGGGGTAAGATAGGGGGAAGCCCCTGAGCTAAGCTTTTCAAGATGGCCAGGTAAGGAGGGAGTTGGCTGTGGACCTTGGAGACAGATGGTGTGAATGTACGTAGGTGGCCACTTGTCCAGTTTGGTTGGAAGGCTGTGATGGGGGCATCTTTTATCCTCCAAAGAGGCACTTGAGGATGGGCAGGGAAACGGATGGTCTGTCAGTTTGCATTGGCAAGCTACCATGGCAGGCTCTGTGTGTCCTTCTCCTAGAGAAAACTTCACCGGAGGCCTGTAGCAAGCTCCTTTCCTCCCTCAGCAACTCCATCTTTCATCCTTAACACCTATTGATTGGCAATTAATTTCAGCTAGATTGTTTGGTATGGTGATTAGCATTTCAAGAATCCTATGGTCGAGCATTTCAGGAATTCCAAATGAAGGCCCAATATCTGACACAGAGAGAAGTTAATCACTTCTCCAGGTTAACTGCTACCCCAGACTCCACTTAAGTAATGGGGAAGAGACCTGGACCGTTTGGGGATGGGTGGAGGGATGGCATCTTTTGGTAGCTAGATCCTGGCCCCTGGAAATGGCCCATTGAGTCACAGAATAGTCACAGACTTTGAGAGCTGGGAGTGATGTCAGAGTCCAAACTGCATACAGAAGTCATCCTCACTACAATAGAACTTACAAAGGGTCATCCAGTCTCTGGTTGGAAACCTCCAGGAATGGGGAACTCACCACCTCCCAGGGTAGCCCATTTGCCTCAGGACTCCTTGTTGGGAAGCTGTTTTTATAATATCAGGCCTTCGCCTGCCTCTCTATCCTTTTCCCCCATCGCTCCTACCTCACCCTTGTGACCAAGCAGAACAAGTGTAATCCCTCTTCCATATGACACCCCTGCCCACTCCCCCACCCCTACCACTTCACCCCCAGTCTTCCCTTTTCCCTCCAAACATGCCCAGTTAGTTTGAGTGATCATCATATATTATGAATTCAAGGCCTCAATCTGGTAGCCTGCTCTGGACACTCTAGCTTATTAATCTCCTTCTTAAACTTTAGTGTATAAAACTGTATTCTAGGTGTCTGAAAAGGAAAGAGGACAATGGGACTGTCACCTCCCTATTCCTAGAGGCTCACTCATCCTCGGTGAAGCCTGAGAGGTGGTCATTTGCTTGGGCTGTCACAGCAGCCAACTGACTCACATGGATCTTGAGGTCCACTAAAATCCTCAGACCTTTCTTTATAAAACTGTTGTCTGGCCAGGTCTCTGCCATCTTGTACTGGTGAGATTGATTTTTTTGTACCCAAGTGCATGACTTTGTATTTATCACTATTGAATTTCATCTTATCAGATTTTCCCCAATGCTCTAGCTTGTCAAGATCTGTTTGGAGCCTGCCTCTGTCATACAGTGGGCCAGCCACCTACCTTCCCAGCTTTGGGTCATCTACACATTCAATGAGCAGAGCAGCTCAGTCCTTGACAGTTCCCATCCCTGGGATCCTCCCCTGGGGTCCTTCTGCCATGGTGACTCTGAACCATTAACAGTTCTTCTTGGAGGCTGGCCATCCAAGCAGTCCCAAATCTGTCTGAATGTATTCATCATCTAATCCATTCTCCAGCTTTCTTCAAGAACTGTGTAAAATACTTTATCAAAAGCTTTGCTAAAATCAAGGAAAATCATGCTCCTGGCCCTCACCTCATCGGCTCGTTTAGACTGGACTTGGCCGAGTGTAGGGCCTGGCAGAACTCCAGAGGTTTGTTGTAGCTGCCTTTACTTTGGGAGCGAGGAGAGAGTCCCTGTGCAGATGGAATTCTGGAGCCCCGTGCCTAAAGCCAATAGCAGGGACTTAACAGCCAGGTCAGTGGGCTGGAAAGAACCTGGAGCTGCCAGACGCACAGGAGAAGGAATCATGGCCCAGACTGGAAATTCACAGAAAGGGCCAGGAGTGGGGCAGGTGAGAGATGAGGACCCAGCGCCAGACAGAGTGGTCTGTTCCAGACACCATGGGCTCCTGGGTGGCCCCAAGCCAGCCCATTCTGTTAGGTGGATCAGAAGCCTGTCATATGTTATACTTCACAGCATGCCCTTTTATGAATGAAAGGCACATTTATTAAGTACTTACTGTGTGCTTTGAAAAATCACTTGCTCTCAGGGAGCTCCTGTTCTGATGGGAGAAACAGCACATCTGGAAGGTCTCAGCCCCAGGCCAGATGGAAAAGTCCTCTGGTCCTTAGTGGGCAGCCACAAAGCAGATGGTCAGGCTTCTTCCTGAATGTCATTTCCACTGACAAAATCAGATCAGTCAGTGATGCTGAGCCATCTGACAAAGCCAAGGACTTGGGAGGGGAGAACTTTCTTTTCTGGATCTTTCGCCTCTCCATAGGAGCCACTTCCCAGGATGATGGCTGAGGGCACTGGGCTGTAAGCATGGTTGCTCCCAAGGCTCTTGGGTCAAGGTCCTGGGCTGTCTCCATCAGTGTCTGAGAGGAAGTTGTAGTCAAGGTTATGGTGGTGATTTGATTTGCCTCCAGTATCTCCCCCAAAGAGCCTGGCTGCTTCTGCTAGGCTGGTTTGCCTGACCTGGGGGTAGGAGGTAGTCTGCAGTTTGTAGGGAAGACTGGTCCCTTCTCCCCAGGAGTCATTTCCCCAAGTGATGCCTGTGAGGTCTGGATCCAGGTGGTCTGGAGGGTGCTCCCCACCCTCCCCAGGGTTCCTGGGTCTCTCTGACTTTGTTGGCAGTTGGGCAGCAGTTGTTGGTGGTGGGGTTGAGGAAGGTAGACCCTCTGTCCACAGTCATTTCTTCCCTCAGTTGTGGATGCAGGAGCTGGATGGGAAGCAGGTCTGCAGATGGGTTAGGACACACTGCTACTATTCCTAAGGTTCTTGGGTTCAGGACTATCTCTACCTGAGTCTGAGTCTGAGTCTAGAGTTAACGTGAATAGGGTTTAATATTGGGCATTTTCCCCATATATTACTCTTTGACTTGCGTTTCCACCCAATGTTGGGGAATGTCCTCTATGAGTCAAATTTCCCCCAGTCAGAAGTCAGAAGGTCAGAGGTGATACACGTCACATAGATGACTAATCAATCCATAAACTTTTGTAAAGCACCTATTCTGTGCCTAGGATACACCTGCTAAGAATGAAACAATCCCTACTCTCCAGGTCCTCACATGTGAAAGGAGAGACAAGAGAGCACAAATTGGACCCAGGGCTTCCTGGTGCCAAGCCCAGCACTCCGAGCGCTTTTCAATAAGTCAACAAGCATTTATTAGTAAGCACCTACCATGTGCTACACACTGTGCTAAGGACTGGGGGATACAAAGAAGAGCCACTACATGGCCCAGCCCCCAAGGAATTCACAGACAATACACAAGTATCTGTGTACATGCCAGAAATCAAGATGGAGAGTGATTTCAGAGAGAAGGTACTAGTGCTGGTCATGGTTGTGGTGGTAGGGACCACACAAGGCCACCTGGAAAAGATAGGGTCTGACTGGAGTCTTGAAGGAGCCTTGTAAGGCCCCAGCCAGTAAGAGAGATGAAGACCTTTGCAAAGCTTTAAGTCCTTTATAAACGTCATCATCATCTTCATCACAGCTGTGGTATTCTCCTCCTCTTCTCCCTCCTCCTTTCCTTCCTCCTCCACCTCCAATTTGACAATGACTTCATTCCCTGATCTTTCTGTTTCATTCTTTCTAATCTCAAACCATGTTTATAGAACAGAACAGTAGTGAGCTATGGTAGTAAACTCTCTAGACAAAAATTGTTTACAATCCACACTTTTAAATTTAATCTGCATCCATACTCTAGATTTCTTAATCTAGACAACCAAAAACTACCAAGTCCTGATTTGTGTGGACCATGGATTTCTGAGGTGTGAGGGCTTACTCTGGGCTCTGCAGGGGTGAGAGATCGCCAACTCACCCCTGAGTCCTGTGTGAGGACCAGGAAATTGCCAAAGGGCTTTCTCTCTCCATTACCTCATTTGAGCCTGTCTGGCATTACTATTATCCCATTTCACAGATTCAGGAAACTGAGGCTCATTGAGATTAAGTGAATTGCCCAGAGTCACACAGCTTCCTGAGAGTTCTTAAAAGTGAGAATCACTTGAAGTTGAGCATGCTATCCACTCCGCCAAACTGCTTCTCAGCTTTTCTAATGAATAGAAATGCCCACAGTATTCTTCTACTCCAAAAATGTTGTAGTCTCCACCCCCAGCTTGTAAGATAAAGTCCAGATCCTTTCTTTTCAAGCTGATGCAGCCGATTTTGGACCCAGTGTCCAGTGGAGCTGTAGCCTTGTTTCTATGCTCATGTTATTCCCCTGGCCTAGAATGGGTGTAGGCAGGACACAGACATAAGGAATCAAACATAGAGTCTTCACAGTCTGGCCTTTTCCTACCTTGCTATTTTTGTGACACTTTACTCCACATCTCCATTTCCCATCTCTGTGTATTTGCACTGGCTGTCACCCATGCCTGGTATGCCCTCCTTCACTTCTGTCACTTACAATGTGCAATTTCCTTCAAAATTCAGCTCAAACACCACTTCTGGTTGGAGGCTGTTGCTGATTCTCCCCAGCTACGCTTCAGTCTCTCCCAACTCTTCTTTTTTGTATGAGTTTGTGTTGGGAGGTCTAGCATCCCTAGTGTGAGGGCTTCCTGAGGCCTTTTCAGGGCTGCTTATCCAACTTTGGTGTGTACTTCCCTAGCTCTTACCTGTGGCTCCAAGAAGCTGTAGCATGTGCAGCAGCCACACCCTGGTAAACCATCTTGGTAGACTTGGTAGCTAAACCAGACTGAGGGTAACTGAGAGGCCTCAAACCCATCTGGAAGGCAGGGGGGTATCTACACCAAACACATGAAGACTTTCCCTGGTGGAATAGGCAGATGAGAATGATCTGTTCCATCACCATGAAGGTGACTGAAGTAGGCACTATGGAGCATTTCGAGTTTGATCAGTCATTGAAGACACCTACTGTATGCCAGGCCATCTTGACTTGTGTCTTGCCACTTGACTTTGATGACTCTGGAAGAGGGAGTGAGGCTTACAACTTGGTACAGCTCTGTCTCACTCTAGTCCAATTCTCTCGCTAGTCAACACACTTCATCCAGGATGTCATTGGTCCTCTTGGAAAACAAAGAACAAACAACCACCACAGGTTGTGTTGGCTCTCCCATTAGAAAGGGAGCTTCTCCCAGACGGGGAGTATTTCCCCTCAATCTGTGCATCCTCAGCTTCTAGCAGAGTCCTTAGCATACAGTAAGCATACATTGATTTAATGGTTGACCCCTTTTTTCCACTCTCTTTGTCTTTTGAGGTCCCTCCCTTATTTCAGGTGTCCCATTCTCAATAGAGTCTAGCCTGACCCCTATCACTCTTCCTCACCCCAGCTGGAAATGTACCCCCTCCCTTCAGATGTCTCCTAGTCCTCTTCCATGCACTGATCTCACTTTTCCTTATGTCCCTGCAAAGTCAGGGCATGATTTATGCTTATCTTTCCTCTGAGAAGGTGAGGAGAGAGTGCATTCTAGACACTAGGGACAGCCTATGCAAAGTCCCTGAAGCTAGAAAATACAAGGAACAACAAATAGGTTGGTATGGCTGGGATGGAGAGTATAAATATGGGGGTAATGTGTAAAATAAATCTTGAGGGTTAGGGTTAGAGCCAGACTGGGAAGAGTTTTAAATGTCAGGGAAAAGAGTTTATATTTAAAGCTAGAGTAAAGAGGAAGCCACTAAAGCTGTTTTGGTAGGCAGGGGGAGTGACATGGTTAAACATCTTTTAAGGATTTTAGTTTGGTAACTATATGGAGGCTGGATCAGAGAGGGGAGAGACTTGAAGTAGGGAGACCAATTAAGAAACTTTGTAGCAGTACAAGGCAGATGATGGGGTGCTGTGGTGCAAGCTGAGAGAAGGAAGCAAATGGGAAGATGTGAGTGGGATGGAACTGACAAGACTTGGCAAGTGATCATTGATGTGTTGTGAAGAAGAGGAAAGACTGGAAAATGAAACTTGGAGTAAAAGGATGAAGTGTTCTTCACAGAAAAAGGTAAAAGATAATGTCTTCCAGACAGCACCTGGAGGCTGCTTTAAATTCATCTTCATTCTGTTCCTTTCACCGAACATTAATGACTTCCTGTGTGTTCAGAGACCACATGCTTGGCAATGGAGAGCAGCAGAGGATTAAAGTTAATCCTTGCCTTCATGGAGCTTCTGGTCCATCTGCTTTGCCCAAGAGGACAGGTTTGAGCAAGGCAATGCTTCTTTACTTTTCTAATTATGTCTAGTTTGTTCATTTTTTGCTCAAGAATAGCAGAAGGTTTTTCTCTTCTCAAAGAATGTATGTTTTAAGAAACGATGGAGTCTTGGAATACTTTGGTTTCTGTAAAAGATAATCCCTCTTCCTTGTGCCTCGAGTAGTTGAAATGCAGCCCCCTCCCCACCTGAGACAGTGATATCCCAAGGAAGAGCAGGAATGTTGGGGTTCAGCAGGGCACAGCCAACCTGAGCCAATCTCCTTTCTACCTGCCCATCTTTTGCACCTGACGTAAAACCAGAGATAGTCAAGCTGTGTCAGAAGTGGAAGAAAACTTAAAACACAGAATGTCAGAGGTGGAAGAGGCCTTAGAACAGAGAAGGCTAGAACATAAAATGTCAGAGCTGGAAAGGACCTGAGAACAGGGGATGGCAGAGCTGGGAGGGGGGACTTAGAATGTGAGACTAGAAAGGTTCAAAAGACATAGTTTCTGAGTGGTTTAATCATTTTATTAATAAGGCCAGTGCATTATTAATAAAATAATAAGATTTGGCCATCTCTCTTAGACCAAAGTTAATAATGGCAGTGGGCTCACAGTTTATATACCCTTTGAAGAGTAGGTGTTCAGTGAAGGGCTGAGAGTGACATCATGCCACCCTTGGACAGAGACACTATTTCTATACTCAGACCACCCACAGCCTTGGGCTATCTAGACAAAAGAATCTGTCTCCCCCCAAGTTTAAGTAGAACAGATGGGCTTCCTCACATTAGGTTAAATTCCTTGTAAGGTTGGGTGGAGTCTGATCAAGATCAGAAGAGTTAATCTTGTCTCATTATTGGTAATGTCCTTGAAGAGACTGAGTTTAAAATCAAGGCTTTGGAAGAAGGGGAGAACTCTGAATCTCCCCTAGGTGTGGGTTATTAATAATAATTTCTCTCAAGAATATGGAATGTTAGAACTGGGGGGACCATTAGAGACCACTTAGTCCAACTTTCTCATTTAATAGATGAGATAATGGTATGCCTTAATTTTCTTGCAATGAAAGTTTCTCAAAGTGGTCTAGCTTGCCTTAGGAGGTAGTGGGTCCTGCCTTGGTATATATCATCAGGTCAGGGCTAGATGACAGATTCCTGGTTTCCATTGAGGGCCTTCTTGGTCAGGTCTGGGTCAAACATGATGTCTAAGGTCCTTACTAGTTCTGGGAGTCCATGCTTCTGGAGAGTCAAGTACTGATTGGCAGTAGGAGAGTTAGGGTCTCCGACCCGATTTACTTTCTAGGGTTCTTTCAGTAATCTTGGGCTGAACACCTCCCCCTGCGAGTGACCTGTTCCAAGGTCAGCTGCTCTAAGACCAGAGTTCTTTGCCAGGATAGGCCAAGGCTCGAACAGTCACACTGCCCATTGCCCCCTCCCACAGCACCTTTGAACGCTCTACCTTCTGAAGGAATCATTACTCCTGCTGCCACTTTCTAGTTCCTGAAGGTTTCCTAAGTAACTTTCTCACAACCGAGGGGGGAGGGGGGAAGAGAGAGAAAGAGAGAGAGAGAGACAGAGAGAGAGAGAATATGTGATTAGAATCATCCCCATTTTACAGATGAAATAATTTTCATGAGGTTCCACAGGAGCAGAGTTGGAATTCAGACCAGTATCCTCTGACTCCAGTACTACCACTTCTCCCCTGTACCACCTCGCCTGAGCCATGTACACTGTGGTATGTAACTGAGGCAGGATTTGAACCCAGGTCTTCCTGACTTCAAGGTCAGTGCTATTCTATACTGTTTCCCACTTTGGATCTGGATTCTGATCCCTCCTCTTTCACTCACCACTTGTGACCTTGGGCATGTCACTTTTCTCTGGCCCTCAGTTTCCTTCTCTGTAAAGTGAGGGGATTGGATTCTTCTTACTTAGTCCCCTCCTGCTCTAAGCCAAAGACCCCATGATCTAATTACTATGTTTCTGCTTTCCAAATAGAGACCATCAACTCATAGCAGGAAGGAGTCATTAGTCTCACTCCCTCATTTTATAGGTGGGGAAACTGAGGACCAGAGAAGCTAAGTAATTGCCCTATTCATACAGGTAGTCAGTTGCAGGGGCAGAAATTGACCCCAGGCCCCATGTCTCCAGTTCCTGAGCTCTTGATACCTCCACCTTTTACCAGCAGACATCATCTTTCCCTTCCCCCTACCTCCTCCACATTTCCCCATTTCTGTCAAAGGTACCACCATCTTTCCACTGTCTCCATAGTAATTGTCCTTGTCCTCCTTACTTCCCAAAGTTGTTTGCAGTAAAGTTCTCTGTAAACCTCAAAGCAGCAGAGAAATGTGAGGGGTGATAAATTGAGCTCCTGTTTCCTGCCCTCTGGCTGTAGGAGGAGAAATCCACTCTGGGAGAGCAATCAGGCCCTGGGCTGGACTCCGGAGGCTTTCAAAGGTCTCATCTCTTCTCTTTTTTCTGTGTTTACCGTGAACTTTGGGAATGTCCTCACTTCAGATTAATTATAAAATTAATTTAGAATTAGCTGTGACTTGCAGAGACCCTGGTTAATTTATGGTGATCTTTAACAAAGATGATTTCTCATAGTGATCTGCCCATGGAGTGCTTGAAATTTACACTGAACAATTGATTTGCCTGGGGTAAATGCTCACCCATTAGTGGGCTCTCTCCTGAGGACCAAGCTGGCAGTGGAGACACAACTAGGGCTGGGTCATCAGGCATTTGCTCTAGGGGTACCAACATTTAGAAAGCTCCAACAGCTCTCATTGTCCTTGAGCATCTTAGAAGTAACTGGTCTCAACACCAAGTTAATAAGAATGAGTCATTAAAATAGGAAGCTACAAGGTGTGTTCTTCTCCAACCATATGCACCCACTTCACCTAAAGGGAGCACTTATCTCTCTGGTTAGGAAGAGAAGCCCAGTGGTACTGGGAAAAAACAATGGCTCTGGAGTCAGAGGATCTGAATTCAAATCCTACCTGTATGATCTGTGTGGTTCTTAGTTTCCTTATCTGTAAAATGAGGTATTGAATGAGGTGACCTTTAAGGGTCCTTCTAATACTAAAGTTCTATGATCCCGTCAATTGAATTTGTCTTATAACATTGATTGGAGGGTACGGAGCCTGCCATTCACTACAGGTGCTACAATAGATGGGAAAAAATCTGGGGGTTTTAGTGAGTTACACATTCAGATTCAGTGAACAGTGAGATATAGCTGCTCCCCAAAACTCATTTCTTCTTCTTAGGGTATAATCAGACACATGCTGGATATAGGAGAGGTAAGTAATATGAGTCATCCAAGAGAAAGCTTAGACCTTGCCTTTTTGTGCCTGGGACATAGGAGCAGGGCAAGGATATATCCAGATCACAGTCACTAGAGAGACAGTGATGGAGCCACATTTGTAGAAGAGGCAGGGTACATCCATGACTTGGGGGTGCAATCTGGGGCCCAGGGCATGGCAGAAGGAGGGAGGATGACTTGGCAAGAGATAGCCCCCAACCTGGCACCTGGATTATGCCAAGTTCCTGCTTCTCCTCTTAGTTTGATGTGGGACCTTTCCCCTGCCACAGAATAGGCCAACCCTGGAGAGGCTGGGTCTCACTGTGGCCCTTTGGCTCATCAAATTGGTTTTCTGCTTCTGATGCCATAGGGCCACTGGTGGTGGGGGTCCTATGAGACAGGGGCACTACTAGGCAGGTATGAGCAGGTTACCCAAAAGGGGCAGCCCATGCACACAGGTGGGAGAAAGAGGTGAATCTGGAGCAGAGACCATCTGTCTCAAGGAAGGCCAGCCTCAGAAAATCAGTCAAACCAAACTGTACATTTTAGAAGGGATTTTTGGTCATGCACAAGTTGTACTGGATTTCTCTAAAGGTCTTTGCAGTTCTTAGGTTCTGGAAGTCTGTGAAGCACTGTGTGCCTGGTGGCTGTGATTAGAACTGGAGAGGCTGTCAGAGCTGGGGCGGGGGGGCTTGAGAAAAGGGAATGTAGGAGCTGGGAGGGGCCTGAGAACTGGGGATGTCAGAGTTATAAAAGACTTGGGAGATAATGTAGTCCAATCCCCTCATTTTATAGCTGGGGAAACCAGGGAAAGACCTTTCTCCAGTCTTACCAAGTCTCAATTCCTGACTCAGTCTAGAGTGAACCCAGGTCCCTTGAATCTCTTGCTCCCGGCTCTGAACTGTCCTCTCCTTCAGGGATCTGGGAAGCTCATTACCTTTGCCAGAGTCTGGCTGGGCATGTCTGCCTTTGCCTGGACACGCCTGGTAGGTGCACTGGGGTTGTTTTGTACACCAGCTATGCCCCGGGTACAGCTAATTGATTTTGTAGCTTGGCATGTGCCTGGGTATGTGTGTACGTGTGTGTGAGCTGAATGTGTGTGCTTCAGGTTGTGTGTTCCAATGTATATCCAGTTCAGCAGGTCTTATGAAGCTTATATTTGGTTCCAGGTGCTGGGCTCAGTGGTGGCCAGGGATGGAGTTTGTCTGTTGATTTCCAGATGAGAAAGCTCCCTTTGCCTGAGCAAGCTGGCCCCTGCCTCTCAGTTTGGAGGCTTAGAGACTTGCCTGGAGTCTTGAGATGATAACAGACTTGCCCAGGGTCACACAGTCAGCTTGAGTGGGAAGTAGGAGGCTAGCCCAAGTGTTAATGGCTCCCAGGCCAGCTCTGCCAAAATAACAATGAACCAGGCCCTGCCCACAGGGTGTTTAACTTCTGACTGGGGGCACGTGGGAGAATAACTGAGATAGGTAAATAAATAAAAATGGTAGTGTCCTAGAGCTGACTGGACAATCTCCTTCACATGAATCAATAAAATTAGAGGCCCCATCCCCCCCAAAAAAAGAGTAATGAGGAGAGAAGTTGAAGGAGGGCCTATGCAAAAGCGAGGATGTGGGAAAAGGAGCCTTATCTTTAGATAACAGCCTCTAGGCCAGTTTGGCTGAACCACAGGATTCAGGGTCACTCTCTTCAGATCCTAACTCCTTTGTGTCCTGGATGCCCTCAGCGACCTGGGAAGGCCCAGGGGCCCCTTCCCAGCCTTAGGTTTTTAAATATAGCCCATCTCCAGGATTACAAAGTAAGCCCACTGTACTCAAAACAGCCACCATAGCCAGCATCTTCACAGCACCTACTGTGTGCCAAGCATTTTCCAAATATCGTATCATTGAAGTCTCACAAGTTCATGCATCCCAGGTGAAGTAGTAGTTAGAAGGCTAGGCCAGAGTGAGATTGGGAAGTGCCGTGTGCGTGTGAGTGTGTTTGAGTGTGTGTATGTAAAGTGTGAGTGTGAATTATGTGTGTGGATGTCAATGTATGTGGATGTCTTTGTATGTGAGGCTGTATTGTACTTGTATTTGAACATGTCTCTCTGTAAATATGTGCACGTGCATGTATGTACATGTACATGAATGTATGAATGCATGTGCGAATGTGAATTGTGTGTGCATGTGTGTGAACGTGTCTGTGATTGTGTGTGAATGCATATGTGTGTGTATGTGAATGGGTGTGTGTGTGTGTGTGAGTTGCTCTAGCATCATTAGGAAGCAGGGTTCAGCCAGTTCATCAGCGTTGGAAGGTTGGCCACCTCCTAGCTCTGGTAATCCTGGGGTGTCTGACCAGGAGTTCCCTCTTGGCAAGCGAGTGGGAAGGTAATAAACATTTCTATAGGGCCTACTATGTGCTAAGCAATTTACAAATATGATCTCATTTGTTCCTCCCAACAAGCCTGGCAGGTAAGTACTGATATTATCCCCATTTTACAATTGAGGAAACTGAGGCAGTGCAATGACTTGCCCATGGTCACAGAGCTAGGAAATTATCTGAGTCCAGAGCTGGACTCAGGAAAATGTGAACTCTGGTGAAAACATTGACAGAAGGTTCCTGGTCACATCTAAGCCTTTGCTGTCTCCTCAAACCCCAGTCCCATTTGTAGAGGGTTTTAAAATTTGTTTCATGCGTATGAACTCATCTGCCAGTCATAAGAAGTCTGGGATGCTAGTAGGCATTGTGGCTGCCCACATTGTACAGATGAGGAAACTGAGGCAGAGAGAAGTACAGCTCCTTGCCCAAGGTCCTATCACTAATAATTCTCTGAGGTGGGATTTAAACCTGCGTTTCTCAGAATCAAAATCTAACCCTAGTCATTCTGCCAGCTGCCTCTATAACGTCATCTAGGCAGATTTCACAGGGTACCATTTGTAGAAAGGCAGCAGTTCCTGAAGGATGCTGGTAGACTGGAAAAGACTCAGACCCCAAGTCAACTTCTTTGAAGTCCCAGCTAAGAGCCCACCTCCTCCAGGAAGTCTCCCCCTGCACGTTCATTTCCAGGGCCTTCCTGCTGTTCTTGGTTCCTTGTTTGTCCTGTAAATAGCTTGTTCCATCTTTGCCCATGGTCTCCCTCCTTAGACTGTAAGCGCCTTGAAGGCAGGGACTGTCCTTTGCCCCTTTTGCATCCCCGGTGCCTGGCACACAGTAGGTGGTTCATGTTTATTGATGGATCCCTAGCTTTGCCTCTTGCTAGCTGTGTGATCTTGGGCAAGTCACTTCAGGCCTTAGCAGGCCTCAGTTTCCTCATCTCTAAAATGGGAGGCTGGGACTCAATGGCCTCAAAGGGTCTTGCAGCTCTAGATCTAGGACCCAGTGAGACAAGGGGTGGAGCTGTTGCCTCTGATCTCCAGGTGACCAGGCCACTGCCTGGCCCTCTTAGCCACCATGACATCCCCTCCCACCCCCCCAGCTGCAAATAACCCATCTCTTCCAATTCAGAATTCTCTTCCTTCTGCTTCATTTGATACCCAGAGGAATCTCTGGTCCTGTATGTGGGGGTTCTCTCCTGGGAGGCTGTGGGTGAGACCTGCCTGCCTGTCTCTGGTTGCATGATAGAACAAAGGCAGGAAAGGCTCCCCAAAATCACAGCTGTGCTTCAGGCAGTGAGGGGGCGGTGCTACATCAAGGGAGGGTCTGCAAGCTGGGACTGACCCATGGTAGAGGAGGGACCCTGGTTGTTCAGTCATTCAGTGGTGTCCAGCTCTTTGGGACCCCACATACCTGAGCACTCCAAGACTGTCTTTGGGGTTTTCTTGGCAAAGATTCTGGAGTGGTTGACGTTCTCCAGTGGATTAAGGCAAGCAGAGGTTAAGTGACTTGCCCAGGGTCACACATTGAATAAGTGTCTGAGAACAGATTTGAACTCAGGTCTTCCTGACTCCAGGCCCAGTGCTGTATCCACTGAGCCACGCAGCTGCCTCCAGAAGGGCCCCTTGTCAGGTGCAAATGAGATGGACTAGGAGGCCATGGAGGCGTCAGCCAGTTAGTGAAGTCTCTTTTCCTCCTGGACTCAGTTTTCCCGTGTGGAACATGCAGGTTGACCCACTGCAGGCTCCTTCTAACTTTAAGTTTCTTGGCGTCTTTGTTTTATTTTATGTATTTTTTCATGGAGCTCAGAAAGGCCCTGAAATGCTGTCTGGCTCAACTGCCTCATTTTATAGATGATGTCCAGGGTCACTTGTCAAGTTATGGCTCTAGAGCCAGAACTTTTCTGGATGATGAAATGGAGTCCCAGGAAGCCTTTAACCTGCCCAAGGTCACACAGCTGAGAGCCCAGGTCTTTGCACTCAGTCGCCTCTTTTCACTGTCCCATGATCTCATGACCTCTGACCTTATGACCTCATCCATACCTGCGACCATGTTGCATGCTCTTTGAGGGCAGGGACTGTTGTCACCTTTCTTGGCTTCCCCAGGGCCTGGAGCTCACAGTAGGCACTTAATGAAAACTTGTTGGATTGGATAAGAACGGTGATTTCCGCTGTGAAAGGCTGGTGGGAGGAGCACCCAGTGCCTGCTCTGGGAGGGATCATCGAGCCAGCCTTCCAAAGATCACATTAACTGGAATCGAGTCCACAGACATCTACACACCCCCAGCATGTATACCCATGGTTGCGTCTGCACCCACATTGTAGGCCTTGGCTGACCTTGGCCAGGCATCGAGGCACCTCATTTGAGTGACATCAGGCAGAGGAGAGGACCACAGAGGGAGGGCCACAGGGGACCCCAGGGGCTGGGAGAACCCGTTCCTAGAGGAGAAGAGTAATTTGTCCGGGGTCACGTAGCTAACAACAGCTCTCAGCCTCAGTTCCTCATCTGTAAAAGGAAGAGGTTGACCACATGACCCCTGGGTCTTCCCAGGCCTGAGACTGTACATGTCCACCTGCATCCCTGCGGCATCCCACCTCTCAGCACTAACAGAAAGCTTCTCATATTTTCTGATCACCCTTAGCCAGGGCCTCAGGCCCTCACAGGAGCCAGCCCCTTTCCTGGATCTGAGTTGGCGTGGCTCTCTCCCCTGCAGCTGCATTGGCCACTGGCTGGAATTATCCCACAGAGTGGGTGCAGGTCCCAGGGCTTGGCTGGGCCTTTGACCTCAGCAGATGGTGGGAGGTTACAAAGTCTTCTCGGAAAGTGGACAGGCCAGCCAGAATTGGTGGCCGGAACAGGAACACAGCCTACCCTGTTCTAGAACACAGACAAAACCTTGGGAAATCGTGTGAATTGGAGGTGACTTTTTGCCCTCTCTGTAATGAGGGAAAATAGCCTCCTTCTGGGATTGCAGACCAGGCTTTGGAATCGGACCAGGGACCAAGCTGGGGAGGGAAGGAGCAAAGGGGGCTCAGAGAGCAGTCTCCAGTGACGTTAATTTGTTAAAAGAGACAATTCAGTTTTGCCAAGAAGATTGATTTTGTTTTTGACTCTGTGGGAACCAGAACATTTGAGGGTGATGCATCCAACCAGCATTGTGCCTTCTGAGGAGGGCAGGTCACATGGAAGACTTGGAAATTTCTGCAGAAGTGGCCCTTGTGTCTGAGGGCCAGGCCTCTGGCCTAGGGGAAGGAGGAGACCTCAGTCTGAGTAGGGGCCCTCTGAGGGCATCTGAGTGCTGGCCCCCAGCCAGGACAGCCCTAGCTGCCTGCTTCTCAGGGAGACATTGATTTCCTGCCCTCAAGTCCCTAGCACAGTGCTAGGTACAGTAGGGCCTGAATGTTACCTATTGGTTGAACTGAGACACAGATTTGACCAGCCAACAAACACTTGTACAATGGTGTACAATCCTGTGTTTCCCAAGATTACCAGAGTCAGTGCATTTGGGGACCCCAGATGAGTCAGGAGACCCACCCCCCTTAGCTAGGTGACCTCAGGCAAATCCCTCTCCTTCTCTGGATCTCTGTTTCTTCATCTGTAAAATGACCAGGCACCTTTTGGTCCTAAAATGCAGGATCAGAGATCCTTGAGAGGAGACTGGAGACCCTGTAGTCCAACCTCTTCATTGGACTGATGAGGAAAATGAGTCTCAGAGAGTTTGTAACTTTCCTGAAGTTATGGTTCATCCTTCGTTTTTTAAGACTTGTGAATGAATTGGATCTTTCCTAGGGTCACTCAGGTAATAGGTTCCAGGGGTAGAATTTGAAACCAGGTCTGTGGATTCGAACCTCAAGGTAAAGCAATCCACTAGTCTCAGTTTCCCCAGCGGTGGGATTACAGGCAGGCATCCTCATGACCGGCTCCCACAATCAGGGACCCTTTTCCCCATCCAAGCGAACACTTCTACCTTCTTCTGAGGGAGGAGAAAAAGATCCTGAGGACCATATTCCCCAAACACTCTTCCTTCACCCAGATAAAAGGATTGTTTTACCAAGACCCAGTTCCTACCTAGTACTTATGAAAGCTGGGAATAGGGAACATTGGCCCACTGATGATGGAAGAACCAAGGTCCAGCTGTCCTGCTGAATGAGTGGAGCAGCTGGAAGGGTCCTTAACAAGCATCCAATTCCCTCATTTTACAGAAAAAGAAACTGAGGCTCAGGGAAGGGAAGGGACTTGTCCAAGATCCCTAAGGCCTAAGTGTCCAAGCCAGGATTTGAACCTGGGGACTCAGCCTCCAGAGCCAGGGAATTCTCAATGGCATCTTCTATGAGATGCCCATTGGCAGGAGCACTGCCCCCAGCAGGGCTGGGCAAGCCTACTGGGGGCCAGTCTGTTCTCATCAGGGGAACTCCCATCTATCAGGCATCCAGGACATCCCATGTGTATGGGAGAGAACGTGATGTTGGGGCCTGAATCCCCCTGGGTCAGGAGAAAGTTCCATGGAGCCCAATGGAAAGTCTCGGTTTCCTTCTACTCTGCCCTTTCTCCTTCAGCCCTTGGCCAGTGTATGTGGGGGAGGAGGCCTGGGCAGCCGAGAGGGGGACAGGGCTCTGAGGCCAGTCCCTGAGCACACAGGGCTTTGCATCAGTATTGAGTAAGGCGGCTGGTGAGGCAGAAAGAGATCTGTATTTAAACTCAGACGTGAGTGAATTATCCCCACTAGGAACCTTGATTTAATCATCTGTATAATGGGTTCTAAAATGCCTGCTTTATAGACACCCAGAATGTTTTGACTATGAGAGATTTTGGAGGTCACATTGTCCAGTGCCCCCATTTATAGATGGGCAAACAGAGGTTTCAAAGCTCCCCCAGCTTACATGTGGCTGAGCAAGCATTTGCACGCAGGTCTTCTGGTGTCATGTTTGCGCCCTGATGTCTCCCTGTTGTCATGTAGCTAAAATGAGATGCTAACATAGGTAATCAGTTGTTTGCTTTTAGGGACAGAAGCTTTGTCAAAGCCAGCATTGATGTGTCTGCCTGCTGGTTTGGACTGAGGGGATCCCAGGCAAAGTCCACGTAGGGGCTTACACAGCACCTAGGACCTGGTCAGGCACAGCACTAAATCCAGAGAGGTTCGAGCAGGCTGACGTCTTATCTTACAGAGAAGGGAACTGAGATATAGGGATGGTAAGTGATTGATCCAAGGTCACATAGCTGGTGAGAGGCCTGGATGGGATTTGAACTCAGGCCCTGTGGCATGAGGTTGCTTGATAATTCAGTCAGGCATCTTGTTAAGATGTTAAACCACCGAGGGCCCAGAAATGATGACCTTGAGACACTTTGAGTTGTCCAGTACCAGACAAATGCTCACACTATCTGGTAAGAATAGCCCTTTAGAAGTAGCGTGGCTTGAAGAATGAGAAACAGAAGCCAGGAGACCTGGGTGCGAATTCTGCCTTTGGTATTTATTGGCCAGGTGACTATGGACAGGACAGGTAAGCTCCCAGAGCCTTAGTTTCCTCATCTATAGAATGGGAGCAGTAATTCTTCTGTTTTCTTCCTCATGAGGCTGTGGTAAGGAAAGTGTATTATAGAAATGAATGTGGTGGTGGTGGTGTTATCCTGTACCCATCTGAAATTGTATGGCTGAAAGCTTTGTGGACCCCTGAGACCACACTTCTGGTAATGAGAAGAGGGCTGCATTTGACTAGCCTGCCTCCTGTACCTTGTGGTCCGTCCTGAGGGCTATGGAACTCCCACTAGCTTTAAAGCAGACTAGAAGGCCTTCATTTGTTTCCTGACTAGGATACTTTGGGCTGGTAAGGTGGGTCCCTTGGCCCCACTGGGGCCACGCTGATTGGAATTGGGTAAGTAGAAATATAAAATCCTGTACCTAGTTCAAGAAGTCAACTTCACAAGAACAGAATCCGGGAAGTGTGCTTAGAGAGCAGATTCCTAAGCTCCAAAGACCCAGGAGTCCTAGTGTGTGGTGAAGGGGTTCCACATAGGCCACTGAGGTCCTTCAAACTCAGGCCACATTGGAAGGCATTTGGTTCCAAGAATGAGGAGAGGAGAGGGAGCTCCCTAGTCCTGCTCGCTTTTTCCCTGGCCCCTTGGAGACTGCTGTGTAGGACCCCATGTTAGGAGGGACATTGCCAAGCTGGAGCAACAGTGATGCTAAGGGGACCTAAGAGATGGGGGAGGTTTCCCTTGGAGGGGGACCTGAGAGCTGTGTTCAGGATTAGAAGGGCTGCTGGGCCACTCTGTGAAAGAGAGATTGACTGGATTCTGCTTGGCCCCAGAGGGTGGAACTGGGCACCATGAGCAGAAGCGACAGACAGATTTTAGCTCTGATACCATGTACCAATTTAGAGCTGTCCCTAAGTGAAATCAGTAAGAAGACCACCAGGGGAGGAGGTGCAGACTCACAGAAACTCGGATTTGTGAGCAGCTCCCCAGACCCACAGGACCAGGCTCACCATACTTCAACTCTGACGGAGCCATCCTGAGAGTCCTGAGAGGCCATAGAGTCCAGCCCCTTGGGATCAGGAGACATGAGATCCTGGATACATGGCTGGAAGGGGCATCTGGGGCCTTTGAGTCCATTCCCTTCATTGTGCAGAGGGGGAAAACCGAGGGGATGTTGCTTGACCAGGGTCACAGAGATAATAAGCATCTTAGGCAGGCTGCCAACTCAGGTGTTCCTGACTCTGAGTCCATTGTAGCTGCCCCATCCTGAGGAACCCCACATCCTGTGTCCCCCATTAGTCCACCCCACATGCAGGGGAGAGGGGCTTCCTCCCTTCTCTTCACACTGGGAGGGCACCAGTTATACAGGTGGACTGCCCATGGTCAATGGGGCCCAGCCCTGCTTCTTCATCAGGCAGATGATTCTTTGATGACATCCCTCCTTCCTCCTCCTTCTCCTGTGGAATTCCTTGTTGGAGATGTGCTACTGCCTGTCCACACCCATCAGGCATCTCTCCATCCCCCTCTGGGCCATCCTCAGCTTCAGATCCTTGTACTATGACTCACAGCCATATGGTGAGGAGGCCTGATGCTGAGACACAGATAAACACAGGACAAATTAAGATAGGCAGTGAATTCTAGGTCAGATATGGGGAAAAAAAACATTAGAGAACCATAAAATGGCAGAGCTGGAAGGGCCCTTAGAACATAAAACATAGTGTTGAAGCTAGGAGGGATCTGAGAACAAAATGTCAGTGCTGGGAGGGGCCTGAGAACAGGGGATGTCAGAGCTGGGAGGGACCTTAGAACAAGGGATGTCAGGGCTGGGAGGGTTCTTAGAACATAGAACAAAGAATGTCAGGGATGGGAAGGGCTCTAGAATATGAGATCTGGGAGGACCTTGATTGATCTCTGACAGGTTTGAAGGGCTTGAGGAAGAGAAAAAAACAAAAAATTTTCACATCCAAGTTGCAACCCCCAGTTGCCCTCCTGTTCCTTCTCCCTTGTGTGGGCCATCTCAAAGGCTGGCAGGCCTTCACTGGTGGATGTCCATGCTAGACAGCTGTCTGGTGTCCCCCTCCTCCACTCCTCCCTTCCCCCCTCCTCCCCCCACTCCTTGGTCTCCCACCCCCCTCCAGCCAGGAAGTCTTTTCTAAGAGAAGAGAACAGAGGGATGCCTTCCCAGGCTCCTACTCTCCAGTCCTAGGAAGCTGTTTGTGCTCCCCCTCCCCCACAGCGTAAAACAGCCCAGGAAGATGCTTTTCAGAATGACCACAGAAATGAAATCATCGGGCATTAGCCCGACCTCTGGCTGGCTAGTGGTGACTACAGTGGGAGCCAACCAGGAAGGTGAAGTCAGAGTAATGAGCCTGACTTAGGCAGGTGTGAATGGTCACAGCTGACCTGAGGCCTCTTTCAGGTTTGCAAAGTACCTTCATGTGTGTTATTAGCTCATCAAATCCTCGGAACAGCTTGTAAGATGTCTGTGGGCTTAGGCAAGTCATTTCACCGCACTGTCCCTCAGTTTTCTCATCTGTAAAAGGAGGGGTTTAGACTTGCTGGTCTCATTAGGTTCTTTCCAGTTCTCAGTCTATAACTCAATGATCCTTACTTCTGTTTTATAAATGAGAAAACTGAGGTTCATAGAGCTGAAACCACCTGCCCATGGTTGCCAGATAGGAGACAGTGGAGGCAGGATTTGATCCAGGTCTACACTGGCACCCAGGGCAGCGCTGTAACAGGGTGCTGCTTCTCAGAATAGAAGGCTTTAGACCAGATGGGATGGTCCTTTGTGAGACTGAACATGGCACTCAGCTGAGGGTCCCTCTTGAAGAGGGGAATCCCTAGGTTCGAGAGCATAGCTGTATGACCTTGGGCAGGTCACGGCCTCTCTCTAGGCCTCAAGTTCCTCATTTGTCAAAGCTAAGTGACATGATGAATAATGGGCAGGACTTGGAATCTGAGTTCAAATCTAGCCTAGCTCTGTGACCTTGGCCAAGTCATTCAACCTCTATTTGCCTTAACTCTAAGATGGGGATAGAAATGGTAATTACCTCCTAGGGTTCTTGGGAGGATCAAATGAGATAAAGTACATTGTAGGCACTACATAACTACTTAATGTTATCATGATCATCACTGTGGTGGACAGGGAGGGATGCTGTAAGGGTAAGGGTAAGAATACCTGGGGTCATTTCTGGCCCAGCCATTCTCACATCCTCAGGACTTGGGCTTTGTGGGCCAGAGATTCCTTGTTGGATTTCCACCAAGGGGAGCCCTCTTCCTGCCCTTTGTGATTAGGAGGAGGCAGGAGAATCCCAGGCTCCAAGGGACTGGGTCTGAGTGGAACATTGCCATATCTTGGGCCTGTGAGGCCTCCTCCTATGTCCCAGGCCCTGGCTCAGTGTGTCCTCACCTCTCTCACTTCTGCATTTCTGGGCCTGCCCTTAATAATGTGGTGTTATTAATTGGGAACGTAGTCTGATGCCGCTAACATGGGGCTCCTGTGAGAAATTGAGCTGAGTTCTTGTCCTGGACATCTGAGGCCAATGTGGAGGGAGTCCTGGCATCCAGCCCATGGAGCAGCTAGGACAACATGGTTAATGAGCCAGTCTTCTGCTGCTGCGATTCCCTGGCTTCCCTAGGCCAGATGAGCCACAGGCATATCACTGTACTCGAGCCTGATTGCTCTAAGGAAGCAGTTTGTGACTAAGAATGAAGAGGTACCAATGGTGCAGGAGGCCCAGAGCTCACATCGTTTTAATTCCTGACGGGTCTGATATCTGCACTTGGGCTCTGATCCAGAACAGCAGCTTGTTGAATGTTATGTGAAGAGCCTTGAGTACTAGATTCAAATCTTAGTTCTGTACCGCTGGACGCATCTCGCTTCACCCCTATAATAAGCCTCATTGTAAAACAGGGGTGCAATTAGCAGTGATTTCCCAAGATTGTTGAGAGGCCCAAATGAAAGAATGATCATAAAGTGCTTCCCAAACCTTAAAATACTGTAAATATGTAAGGTATTATGTCAGGTTCAGGGGAACTGGGTGGTACAGTGGCTAAGATGCCAGACCTTGAGTCAGGAAGACTCATCTGAGTTCATATCCAGCCTCAGACACTTACCAGCTATATGACCCTGGGCAAGTCACTTAACCCTGTTTGCCTCAGTTTCCTCATCTATAAAATAATCTGGAGAGGAAATGGCAAACCACTCCAGGATCTCTGCCAAGAAAACCCCAAATGGGGTCCTGAAGAGTCAGACATAACTAAAAAGTGACTGAACACCAGACACCTCTCTGCTTTTTAGCAGAGGTGGGGGACTAGGACTGTGAAACATTGCTATGACTTTTTGGATAGACTTTTTTTTTCTCTTTGTTCTAAGGAATGGTTCTCTGGGAGGGAGAGGGAGAAGGGAAGCTAGGGAAATGTAGATGATAAATAAAGACAAAAGAGAACTCAGTGAAAATTTAATTTAGAAAAGGAGTGCTGCCTTCATAGCCCTTAGAAGCTAGTAATAAAAGAACCCACCTTTGGAGACCTGGAGTAAGTCTTATGAGAGAGGGGTAGAATACAGTGGAATGGTGTGTGTGGGTCTGGGGAAGTCATTGCCAAATTATCATTAGGGGAGTGGTGAGGGAGAAAGAGAGGAATGGACAGATCCGAGGCATAGTGAAGGTGAGACTGACCAGACTTGGTAACTGACAGAGCCTGGCAGAGGGGGCTGAGCCAATCCACACTTATTATGCATCCACAGTGTGCCAGGGACTGTACTAAGACCCAGAAATACAATTAATAAAAAGAAAGACAGTCTCTGCCCTTGAAGGAGGAGACAACAACAAATGGAGTCTGTGGAGAGGGTGAGGATGGAGCAGGACACCAGGGGAAAGGAAGACATTGGGAGGAGTTTGGGGCTCCACCCTCCCACCCTCCAATCAGAGGGAGATAAAGAAGAGGTGCTGGTAGTCAAGGATTGAGTTTGTGGCATGGCACTAAGATTAGGGAGAGAGGGGAGAAATCCAGAGGGTGCCCACCATTCTGGGTGTGGGAGGTGATTGGTGGGATCCCAGACCTCTAGCTCCTATTCATGTGCAGTTGGATGATGCTGTGCCCCAGGTCCTAGCCAAGTCCTCCATGGCAGTGCTGAGGGACGTGATGCTGGTGTACATCCCCAGGGCAGCAAAGAACAGGGAACAGAGCGAGGTTGTGGGACTGAGCTTTGTGTGACTTTCCTGAGCCCTGACCCTTTCCCTCTGTGACCTCAGGGCCTGTCTCGTGTGTGAGAAAGTCCCTCCCTTTCAGCTGCCCACAATCACTGACATTGTGCACTGGGCAGGTGGGGGGACTGCTCAGAAATTCAGCCAGCTCTCCGTTTTCAGGGCCAGCCGCCTTTGGGGGTGGGGAGTTGGCCAGGCTCTCTGTCGTTCTCTTCTTCTCACATCTGCTTCCTAGCGGGGCTACTGCTCAGGACCAGGCAGAACCCAAGCCTGACATTTCTTGTGGCCAGACTTTGTGTGGGGAACTCATTCCCTTAAGAGACTTCTCTGAGCCTTGAGAAGTTCTGGGACCCACTTCTTCTTCCCTGATGGTCTTGACTTGAGGGAGTCTTAAAATCATTTTCCCGAAGAATGCCACATTCAACATGAATTTATTAAGTGCCTGCTGTGTGCAAGGTCCAGGGCTAGATACCAAGGATGCAGACACAGAAACAAGTTTATATTGGGGGAGGGGCGGGCAAAATATAAAACACACAGAGATGAGCAGAGACAAAGTAAACTGATGGAGGGAGGATGGAGAACTGGAGAAATCAGGGAAGACTTCTTAGGGGAGGTGGTCCCTGGGCTGTGAAGGAAGAGGAGCTTGTGAGAGGGGAGTGAATTCCAGGGGTGAGGGCAGCTTGAAAATGCTGGGTTGGTAGGAGAAGGAAATAAAACTCACAGGCCAGTTTGACCAAAATATAGAACCTTCCAAGGGAAGGATAGGAAATAGAAGCGAATCAGCAACAAATCTATCAAAATGAGGATCGCCGGGTGCTGTGCTGGGGACTGGGGGGTGGGGGAGGGTTAGACTGTTCCTTCCTTTACAGAAGGCATCTCTGCTCTGGCTGTTTTCAGCCCCCTGGTGTCCTGCTCCATCCCCACCCTCTTTACCGCCTCCATTTGTGGCATCTCCCTCCGTTAGGCCATAAAAGGGGAGAAAACCTGCCTTCAAGGGAAAACTCCCCCTTCTAATGGGGGAGACCAGAACACATGTAAGTGTATGTAGAATAAAGAAAACTAGATACAGAGGCATTGGGAAGAGGGGGATCAGATTCTTGTTGAAAATGGAGAAGAGGAGAGAGTGCATGGAGGAAGGCCCATGCAAAGGCCTAGAGATGGGAAATTAAATGCTCTGTGTTAGGAGCAGTGTTGCAGTCAATAAACCTGTTTTCTATGCTGGGCTCTGTGCTAAGTTCTAGTTTGGACAAATTACAGCAGGCAGAGGAATAAATGCTCAGTGAGTGTGGAAAGATCTCTTCAGATCTAGTGGTGAAAGACCTTAAAACTAAATGGAAAAATTAAAATTATGTCCCAAAGGCAATAGGAAACCACTGGCAGTTATGGATTAGGAGAGTGCCATGGTTAAGGAAACGTGGGCTGGCACCAGACTCTGGAGGGCCTTCAGTTCCAATGGCATGAAGGAGCCTTGGAAGCCTCTTGGGACCTGGGTCAGCCTCATGGCTTAGGAAGATTATTTCAGAGGTTGAGTTGAGGAGGGGAGATATAAGAATGAAGGGAGGCCATTCATGCTCTTTTGCCTGTAGTCTGGATGAGACATGTTAAGGCTCTGGCAGTGGAGAGAAGGGGGGCAAACATTGGAGATGCTGTGAGGGTAATAGCGACAGGGTTCTGGTGCAGCGCCTGCCCAGCTAGGGAAGAAGATGTTCATCCAGATGTTCTGATGGAGGTTGCTTGTTAGGGGTAGAGAACAGAGGAAAGACCATCCTTTGACCTCCAGTTATTCAGGAGTGCTGGGTGGAGCAGGCTTGACCTACTGGCCTCCACCATGGTCTGAAAATCAGCCAAGAGTTGTCAGAGAGATGGTGTGAAGGTTTGAAATATGTTACATGGGGCAAGGGAGAGAGAACTGGATGGTAGGATTTCTAGGTGAGCAGGATGCTGAGTCAGGGTCTTCAGAAGTGATGAAGGGGAAAGGCGGGTACAGATTTTAGCAGCTTGTGAAACCTCCTACCCATTCCATCCCATACAGCTCTGAGGATTGGGAAATGAGTGTGGGTTGACATGACAGTAAGCCAAGCACCAGTGCCAACTCCTCTTGACATCTTATTGACACGGTGTTATGGTTTCACACACTTTACCTGGAGCAGAAAATACTCATGTAGATGTCAGGGCACCTGGAACAGTATAATGTACCTGTGGTTGATTGTGGGTATGCCTGAGACTGTAAAATAGAGGCTTTATGAATAATTTTCATCAGAGTGTACTACAGACCATTTGGACAGAAGGAGGCAATAGATGAGGATAGATCACATGTAGGTAAAGGGTATGATATGGCAGTGATGAGGGACTTCAGATCCAGATATCTGTTGGAGCTCATTTTCTATACCAAAAACAAAGCAGCTAATAATTTCCTAACTTGCCTTAATGCTCATTTTATCCTTTAAAAGGTTGAAAAACCAACAGGGATTTCTTCTCTGGATCTGATTCTCACTAACAGGGGAGACCTGGTGCTAAGGTGTCATGATGGGAAGCTGGGGAGGGGGGAGGGCAGGGAAGTGGCCACTTGGGTGAAAAATGAGAAGAGTAAAGCTGAGAATAGTCCCGTGGATTTGGGGAGAGCAGATTTTAAAGGGTCCAGAGGAAGGAGGGCTAGCAGCCTCTGACCTAAAATTCTCTAGAGAATGGCAGCCACAGAGGGATGAAAAGAGCTCACAAATGAAATTCTGAAGACACAAAGAGAAACTGTTCTGATTGGAAGGAAATAACAGCGTTTTTTAGAGAGTTGGTTGTTGCCACATAAGGAACTCACCAACTAACTTGGTTTTTTAGGAGGCATTCACAGAAGATGGAAACAATGGCTGCCAATAGAAAATAATTCTGTGACCAGGTTCTGGGAGAATTGTGTTGAGTTCTAAAGTGCTCAGTGCTGAATGAGTTGAGGTTGGAGAGAACATCTCAGATACCAAAAAAAGGACACCCCCTTCCCTTTCTTTCTTTCTTTCTTTCTTTCTTTCTTTCTTTCTTTCTTTCTTTCTTTCTTTCTTTCTTTCTTTCTTTCTCCCTTTCTTTCTTTCTTTTTCTCTTTTTTTTTCTTCTTTTATTTAGCTCTCTTGAGAAGTCTTAAAGAAATAGGGCAGCTGCTTAGTGAGGATAGGATGAGATAATCGAAAATGGACAGACCTTGAGTAGCTCAACTCTTTTCTGCTTCTATTTTCTCTGCCAAGGAAAATGATCTTGGAACTGGAAAGGAGAGACAGGAAGAGGCTAATGGAGAGTTCATGAATATGGAGATTGAAGGGGAGCTTCTGACTACTCCTGATGAGTTTGTGTCATCAGGACAAGATGAGTGACATGCTCAGGTCCTGAGAGAATTGTAAGAAATGACTGTTGAGCCACATGGTTCATGATATCAGAAAGATCAGGGAGAGTGGAAGAGATACTCCAGCTACAGAGAATAATAAATGGGATCCAACTTTGCAAAGAAGGGAAGAGGAAGGAGGGACAGCTGCAGAGAGCTCACTTTGGATCTCTGGCAGAATTCTAGCCCATATTATTAAAGGGATGGTTGTATGTGTTCATCCTTCGTTGCTGAAGACCATGCCATCACAGAAATGATGACATGACTTGCACTTGACTTTGTTTTGAGTGAGGGAAGGCTGTGTAGGTCACCAGCCTCACTTCTCCTCCAGAACTATCTGGATCCAGTGACCTGATATTCATCAGGATGATTGGAGATGACCCAGGATGAGGCAATTGGGGTTAAGTGACTTGCCCAAGGTCACACAGCTAGTGAGTGTCAAGTATCTGGGGTGAGATTTGGACTTAGGTCCTCCTGACTTGTGCACTGGTGCTCTATTCACTGCACCACCCAGCTGCCCTAAAGGGATGGTTAGTAGACTTTTGGAGAAGGAAGTAGTAGCACTTACGAAGAGCTAGCCTGGCTTCACCGAGACTCACCTTGCTTTGATTTTTTTGAACAGGATTGCTAACCTGGTGGGTCCAGGGAATGCTGTAGAGAAGAGTTTAGAATTAGTTTCTTAAATTTTTTCCGCTGGAAAGAATGGTCACAACTGTGGTCACAACCCATAGTTTAAGAAATACTGAAGATGTTAGCAAGACATTTGAAGTCTCAACATATTGAGGAAAGTGGGAAGCTATACGCTAAAAACTCAAGTACTCAGTTAAAATGCAGAGACAGATTTTCAGGCATGGCCCATGTGGGAATTTATTTGGTGGGCTATACATGCTTATAATGAGGGTTTTGCTTTTAATTTTCAGTTGTTCAGTTGGGTCTGGGGGAGTGGCAGAAGGGATAGATTAGAAGTGCATATAAGTATAAATAGTTTTTTGAAAGGTCATATAGTTAAATCGATTTGGAGTGGGTTATGTGCCTGTACCAAAAGAGTAATCATTAATGATTTGGTGTCACTTTAGTAGATTAATATCCAATCATTAATGCCTCAGTTGGTCTCCCTTGTGTTTTGAATCATTTCAGTGTTTTTAAAGTGCCTACTTTAAAGCAAGGCCCTGTAATTGTGACTGGAGATGGGGAGAGGTTTGAAGATGAAAAAATGACATACATCCCTGCCTTCAGGAAGCTTAAAATACAATAAGGGGGAAAGGTGTGTCCATTTTACAGTTAAGAAAACTGAGGCAGACTAGTTTAGTGACTTGCTAGTAGAATCTTTGACCCCAGATTCAGTTCTCATTTGGCAGCACCGAATCAGTGAAGAGAATTTTCCATATTGAAGAGTTTCTATACCACTGAAATCACAAGTCTCCACCCATCTCACAAACTTATGTGATTTACACATGTTACATCATTTGATTCTCAAGGTAGCCGTGGAGGATGGGTCGTGCAAGAATTTGGATCATAGGTTGAGAGCCGAAAGGGATGTTGTAGGTCATTTGGGTTGACTTTTGTCTCCCTGCTCATCTCCACCCTCCCCAGACTTCCCCACCTTCGGACTAGCAGACTTTTTACGCTGGAGAGACCTCCACCCTTTGGACCTGTTGTCATTGGTGAGGGTCTGAGTGGAACCAGAGTTCCATGAGGCTCAGTCCCAGACCCTTTCACTCTCCAAACTTTGCCACCTTTGGACGCTACCCTTGCCTCGACACATGTCTGCCATTTACAGCTCCCATTTATGCCTTGTCTTTCCCTGTTAAAATGTAAACTCCTTCAGGAAAGGGATTACTTTGTTTGCTGGCATTTATATCCCTAGCACTTAGTGAGGTGCTAACAGTAAATTCTTTTTAAAAAATTTTAAACAGTATTTTGTTTCTTCCCCATTACATGTAAAGACAATTTTCACATTCATTTTTTAAAAATTTTGAGTCCTGAATTTTCTCCCTTCCTCTCTGTACGTTATACATGTGCAGTCATGCAAAACATTTTCATATTAGTCATGTTGTGAAAGAAAACAGACTAAAAGGAAAAAAAAATAAAAAAAATAAGGAACTTGAAAGCGTTCTGCTTTGATCTGCACTCAGGCTCCATCAGTTCTTCCTTTGGAAGCAGAGAGCATTTTTTATCATGAGTCTTGGAATTGACTTGGATCATGCCTTTGTTGAGAAGAGCTAAGTCAGTTTCAGTTGGTCATTGTTACAATGTTACTGTGTACAGTATTCTCCAGGTTCTGCTCTCTTCACCCAACGTCAGTTTATTTAAGTCTTTCCAGGTTTTTCTGAAGTCTGCCTGCTCACTATTTCTTGTGGACATAAGTCACATACTACAACTTGTTACATTTCTCAATTGATGGGAATTGTCTGTCTCTATCTCTCTGCCTCTGTCTGTCTCTCTCTGTCCCTCTGTCTGTCTGTCTGTCTCTTTCTGGATGCTCAGAGGGGAAGGAGCTTGCCTGGAGCTCATTCAGCTCCTAAGTAGCCAAGCAGGGCCTCAGACCAGGCCCTGGGGTCCAGCTCTCCTTTGTGTACCATACCTTTCCCTGGGAAGGCTGTGCATTGCCCAGTGATGATCATCTTCCTTGCCTCCCTGTGGCTGTCTGTGAGCCCAGGGAAGGAGTGAGGGGGGCAGTAGCCTCACTCACTGCCTGGTGCTGCAGAAGTTGCCTGGCTGGGCCCAAAGATGGCACCCACTCCCTCATCTCTTGGTCCTGGCAGGCCTACCCCACAGCCATCACCGCTGCAGCCACAGCCATACTTGTGGGCTTGTCAGCAGGATCTCCTTGCTCCTGCCAAGCTCTCTGAGAGGAACTCAGCTCCTACTTCAAGCTCAACCCCCCTGGGAGAGAGCTCATTAGAGGTATGACTCCTGAATATAGAAACCCTTAGGTGTGAGGAGAATGTATATTGCAGATCAGGCAGGAGGACCTGATGACTGTAGCTTCCCTGGGATTCTGCTGGGGGTCTGGGAGTTATTTCTGAGCATTGGTGGGGAGGCATCCGCTCCAGAGGGCCTTGGCAGAGGGAGTCCTGATGTTTGAGATGGGGTCAGCTCATTCCCCAACACACACACCATGGCACAAGCAGATAAGACTATGAGAGGATGAGATGCTTGATGGGAAAAACCCCTGGTTATGAGTACAGAGGACTTGGGGGGGAGCGGTTTCCTAGCTCTGCCACATACTAGCTGTGAGACCTTGGTTAAGTCACAGAATCAGTGACCTAGTGGGACACATTTGGAAGTGAGTGTTCACTTCCTCTAGGGGCAGCCCCTTCCATCTCAAGGCAGTCCATCTGACTGGGACAGCTCTCAGCATTAGGAAGTTCCTTCCTTAATCCATCCTAAAGTGACATCTTTGAAACTCCTCTCCCCCTCCCCTTTGCATGGATCCTTCCTCCTGGTTCTGCTCCCAGGGCCCAAGCAGAACCAGATGGGACAACCTTTCCCATATCTGGGGACAAGGATTGTGCCACCCCCTCCCTTCCCAGCTTGTGTAAGCTACCCCCATGCCCACCACCATGTGTAGACAGGATCATTTGAAGGGGGAGAGAGTCCTAAGGATTTGGAGAATCAGGGAAGGCTTCCCAGAGGAGTCACTCCAAAGGAAGCTAACAATTCTAGGGAGTGCAGGTGAGCAGGAAGTAGATTTTATGACTTGTGCAAAGCCTCTGGTGGTAGGAGATGGAATGCGAGTGTGTACAACAATAAATCAATCCGTTTGGATGCATTGTAGACAGAGGATGGAATACTGAGAGTGGACAGCAGCAATCAGTCAGTTTGGATGCAGTGTAGACAGGATAGAAAGGTTGACTGGGCCCAGAGTGGGAGGAGCTCTAAGGCCAAACAGGAGTTTGTGCTTTATCTTGTGGGCGGTAGGCACTGGAAATTTCTTGAGCAGGGCAGTGACATGGTCAGACTTCCCCTTCAGTGCCAGGTACTTAATGTACCAGGAGTGGAATAAAGTTTGGTGATGGTGGAAAGCGACTCACAATCCCAGGATTTTGTGAGGGAAGCCTGTTGTCTGTTGTGTCCTCCTGCTGGAGGCCACCATCATCTGGCCCCCTGGAACGTGACCATCTGTGTTGGCTTCTCCCCCACCCTCATTTCTTGAAGATTCCAGGCCTCTGGGCCTACAGCTGTGAGTGGGGCAAAACCGAGCTCCCCCACAGGGCAGAGCCAGCTTTCTTAGGCTGAGTGGGCCAGGTGGCCCATGGCAGGGGAGGGGCAGAGAGGGGCAGGGCTGCCCCCCACCTGGCCTGCTTTCAATTGCCACCCCCCACACACCACTACCCCAGAGTCAGGTCCTTGAGGGCAGCAGCAGGGGCCCTGGGTGCAGGAATGTCCCCCTTCTTGCCCAGGAGATTACACTGGGCACACAAGGCTGGGAGGAGGCCCTGTTGGCTGGCTCCCCACATACTTCTCCTGGGCTCAGGAAACCAAGCCTGGGATCAAAGGGACTCTGTGGGCATTAGCTACGCTCTGGGGGATTTGGGCCCAGAGCTTCCCGGGCTCCTGCTGTCAGACTTGGAACTTAATGTCCAGAAAGAGCTTGAAAATGGCCCAACCCCCACATCCACCCCACCGCTAAGGGCCCTGGGGAGGGCAGGAGCTTGGTTGGCACGGTTCCTTGCTTTACTCTGGGCCCCTCACAGAGACAGGGCTCCACGGCTGGAGGGGGCCCTCCAACTCCATCCAGGCAAGCTCAGTGACCGCCCATCCCCAGACACTCTGCCTTCCCTGGCCCTGGTCCCACCAGCTGTCCTTCCTTAGGACTGGGACTGGTTATATCACTCATTTGGAGGCTGCAGGATGGATACTGGCTGTACTCAGTCAGGAAGGCTGGGTCTGAGGCCCACCTGAAAACCTACTAAGCGCTAGGGAGGGTCCCTAGTACGGTCAACTCAAGTCGATTCAGTTCAATTCATCTGCCCTCCATTGCCTGTGCAATGTCAGTCTTGTAAAAGCAGAGCTCTGAGGGACCTTCATGGGTCTAGATACATGGAAGAGCCTACTATGTGCTGTGGAGTTGGAAAGACAAAAATGAGCCCAGCTGGTCTCCAGGAAGAAACAGCTACATAGGCACAAGACTTCCTAGTTAATTGTGGGGGGCAGGGCAGGAAAGGCTGGGAGAGAAGGAGACTCCATCCTAGTTTGGAGGGAAAATTGAGATTCTGAGAGTCAGATGTATGGAGGGTATGCACTCCAGGCGTGAGGGACTGCCTAGTGAAGGCCCACAACATGGGGAGTAAGCATACTGTGTGCAGAAGTGCAGGATGGCCCAATTAGCTGGGCCCCAGAAAAGATGGTGCAGTGGACAGAGCACAGGTCCTGGAGGCAGGGAAATTTGAGTTCAAATCCGGCCTCAGACACTTAATAGCTGGGTGGCCCTGGGCACATCATTTCACCCTGCCTGCCTCAGTTTCCTCACCTGTAAAATGAGCTGGAGATGGAAATGGCAAACCACTCCAGGCTGTTTGCCAAGAAAACTCCCAAATGGGACCACAGAGGGTCAGACATGACCAAAATGACTGAACAAGTGATTAAGGGGCATGAAGTGGGGGAGGAGAGGAGAACAGCCCCCAGGCTGTGTGTGACGAGGAAGATGCTGGTGTTTTGGAGAGAAACAAGGAAGGAGAGG